>NW_018127902.1:2110066-2129152 GCF_001952655.1 Monopterus albus
TTCATGCTATACGTACAACCAAAAAAAGATTTTGTATTTCCATAAGTGGGGTAAAACTATGGAATAATTTAAGTGTGGACATAAAAAACAGTAAGAAAATTGATGAGTTTAAACATAAATATAAAGGTATGTGTCAATCAAGATATGGGCAAGAACAGGCTTAATGATTAATCAGATGGGAAGTAGAATATGTATCCATGTAGTAATACTGCTTGCAAACCAATGATGATAAGATGATGTTAGGGGGTAGGACTAGATAAGTCTAACTTCTTCCTACTCTGTTCAAGCATGTACTAGGTATAAGCAAATTGAAAATATATTTGTGGATATGTCTGGAATTATGTGTGGTTACATACTGACTGTTGTTACATGTTTGAAAGAATAAATAAATCAAATCAAATTTGACCACCATAGACCACCAAGACCACCAGCCTTTTTTTAAATAGGAAATTTGGGATGATATTCCACATGCTATCTGGGTTTTTTTAGAAATCTTTAGATCCAGTAGATTTTTATAATATGGTTAAATGAAGAAAAATCTAGAACACTGAGCCTTCCTCCTGTAAGAGGTAAACACATAATTTCCTTTTTAACCTTGTGTGGTTTATTTTTCCAAATGAAATCAAAAAAGTCTTTCTAAGCAAGATGTCTTCTGTTTGGTGACATTAATTGAGGAAAAAAGATATGAGGCTCTTGACAGGCCCTCTGCTTTTCTGAGTAGGACTCTAATGTCTAAAGATACATCTCTAAATGCTTTAGTGACATTACTCTGTCCATGATGTGTACTTTATAGCGCATGTCACCTCATTTTGACAGAGGTAAATTTGTTAATAGTTAACTTAAATCCAGTTCCTCCTCTGCATCATCTGGCGAGGTGCTGCTGTTTTTCTCACCATCATCAAGAAGCTTGTTTTTCTCTGCAGGTTGATCAGATTTGCCATCAGTCTCTGATTGGTCAACTACCTCTTTCGTTAGAGCAGAGGCAAACACATCAGCCTGAAGAGCAGGTTCGTCCTCCACTTCCTGATAATAAGCAAGCTTTTTCCTCTTGAAGCAGCCCAGCTTGTGATAGACACAAGAAAAATCATTAGCCCAAATGCCAAGCCCATCAATGAAATATTTTTAATTCAGTTACTGACATTCAATCAACTTCTCTGAATATAAAGATGGAACTTTGTCTTTATGGGGTAGGATTGTGGTTTAGAATGAACCTCTCCAATCTGTAAATCTGCTCTCACCTTAATCATGATGACTGTGATTATGATCAGCAGCAACAGTCCTATACCGGCTCCGGTTAAAATGATCAGCAATTCATCCGCAGGAATTATGAACTCAACCCGAACTTCAACCTTTTGGCAGAGAACATACAAGTTTTCAAAGTGGGATCTAACATTAATGAATGAAGTTAAATATGTCATAGTCGTTGCTGTTCATGTGTAAACTGAATGTACCCATTTCACTGTTGGATCGCTGTCTTTCCCCAGGGCAGTTTCATGAGACCTCTTTGTAAAACCACCTTTATTCTGTGGTTAATAAATATGAAAAATTAGGAATGCTGAAAACTATTAAAACCAATGTCTTTCAAATTGCTGTGGTCAAACTTCAACATACCACTTGTTTATGAGAATCCAGCATGTATCGTGTCTTGTTATAGCTAACATGTATAAAACTCTTAAATTTAACCTCTGTGCTGTCTCCGGTGTATCGTTTCAGAAAGGCAATATTCTGCAAAGTAAGTGAATGACATTTAATAAGATATTCACCACTTTCCATGGTGTATTGTATGCTGTGTGTACTTTGTGTGTTGTTGCTACATACCGCTGCATGTTCCTTGTGATCCTTAAACTGTACCTTTCCTGACAGTACAACCACAGTGGATGACTCTTTGTCCAGGATGAACGTGTCACATGTTATGACTTTGCAGTCATTTTCTCCTGAGCAGTACTGTAACACAGCAATTGCTCATTTTAAGAGATTTGTAATTTCATGGCATGCTCATATAGAATATTTTGATACTAATTATGTTTTACTTACTTCTGATTTGATGTCACTGCGGTTGCACTGAATCTCGCTCTTAAAAGAAAATGGTAATTAGTAAGAATTAAGCGCATGTAATATTATACAGGGCAGCAGTATAAATAAGTAGTGTTGCGGCAGACACCAGATTACCTGCTGGATAAAGACTTGATTGATTTCAAAGTTATGTTCCATTTTAGTTGGGAAGGACAGGGACACGCTGACAGGAAAAGCCTTGAAACCAGGATTAGCTATCTGTGAATGATGAAAGACAGTTGGTCCAGTTTAAAAGTTTAGTTCTCTTAATTAGTGCTAATGTTGCTTTGTGTTTGCCGAATATGTAAACAAGCAACTATTAGCTAGCTCAGGGGTTTTCGACTAATTAACCCAGGGACTACCATTGTACCTAAGAAGCAGTCTGAAGACAACGGGTGTATAGTGGAGAGACTGGATTGGCACCATTTTAATCCTGAAATTCACTTTGTCTTTTTTCAACTTATATTTGCATGAATGTGGTTATTCACCGTCAATAATTAAAACATGGAAATGTAAAAATAATAATAATAATAATAATAATAAATACAAAATGTGATTCCCACAGTGAAACTACACTACTGCATGAATGGGCAGGGATCACCTGCAATTCCTCCACAAACCACCAGGGGATGTCGAACCACTGCTTGAAAACCTTTGAGCTAGCTTATTCACCTTATCAACTGTATAAGGTCATCATTTATCTTCTGTTACCTACTTTTAGTTGAAAGCAGCTAAAGCCTGCTCACAAAGTGACTAGTTGCTAATTTGGCAGCACTTTATGTGTCAGTGTTGTTTTGAGTTGTGTCAGCAGCCGCCCCACATGTAGCCCAAAAACCAAACCAAAAAAAAATCAACATGTGTCAGTGTTGTTTTGAGTTGTGTCAGCAGCCGCCACACATGTAGCCAAAAAACCAAACCAAAAAAAAGTCACCAAATGCAGCTTTAAAATTGCAACATAATGCCTACATCAGTGGTCATCAGCTCTGTTGTAAAAAATTAGCTGTGGGACGTTCATTAGCTCACATTATATATAATCTTCACTTCTTTAGGTGCCGTATCTTCTGTTGTGAAGTTCAGATAGGTGATGGTGTCTTTTCTCCTGTATAGAACAGAACATGATCACAATATGCAGGTAGCTGTGGGACAATACAACTACTGACTGGATAAAAACTAATAATAATATAAATATTGAATAACTTAAATATTAAAAAATACTGGCCAGGTCTAAGAACTACAGTTGCAGAATGCTATCTGCTGTGTGAATAGTGCCACTTACACTGTTATTGCCATTTTAATTTCAAATTGTACTGGGATGCTTTTCGTCAAGGAATTGGTCCTGGTGGAGTTTGTGTTATCACTGAGGATGCAAAAATTATTTAGTGGGAATACTGGAAATGAAATTTGTAATGATAGTCAGTATTTTAATAATACAGAGGAAATGTTTGGCTATGTTCTGTGTGTTGGATTGTATGAGAAGGACTCTACCTTTTTCCAGTAATCGTCATGGAGATTGTGTCATCCCATTCATAATCATTCATGATGTAGAAAGAAGTTTTAAATGTTGCCTTCACAGAAAAAAGACAGTGTTAGATGTGATTAAAAGTGAAAGAGAAAATGTTCAAATGAGAGAATTTTCCAAAGTTGCAAATGTCAAGGTTTCAGACAGTTGGTCACAGTTAACAACATTTGAAACATCACTTCTTTTTTACAAGCGTGCAGTATGACTCACAGTCGATCCGCTGCGGTACACCGGTAGGCTGACACCACATATAGTTTTGTTGAGCACTCCATGTAGATCACCACAGTTGTGGAGTGTCGGTTTTGTCGCCTGTTTAAACAAAAACATGCACACACCAGTATGAGTTGAGAACCTGTAGAAGAAAAGCTTTTAGTTTAAATTCAGTGCTGTGATGTGATGTGCATGACCCTGACCGTACTTCAGTGTACTGTAGGTACATTTAATTTCCAGGCAAGTTTAAAGAGAGTGGTTTCAACTAGCATTAGCTCTAGTTAATTGTTAGTTCTCAGAGTTTGATGTTTTAATTAGAAGCGCACGTCTCTGACAACCCACTCAGGATGTAGATGAGTTTTTTTGCAGTGGCATGATTGCAGCTGGTTAAACCTGAGGGTTGTGACAAATTATTTAATAACTGTCAGTTAGTTAAAACATATGCTACAAATGATTTGGAACAAAATTCATAGTTAAGGGTGTGACTTTTAATAAACTGGGAGAAAGCCACAGAATATATTAAGTCTCATCAGTTTACTTGCAGCCATTAAAACCAGCATTCTGAGATGTGCTGGTGTATGCAAGGAATTGCAGTCAGCATGTAAATACGTTTGGGTTTTGTTTTTGTTTTTTTGATAGGTAGTTCAACATAGACAGAAGAATCATGTCAGGGGTTTTATTCAGGTATTCCCTGACAGAATACGCTGGACAAAACACAGATAAGTCCATCATGTGTAGTCACAGTTAAAGGAACTGGGTTTAAGTTGGTCTCCCCCTGCTGTCATCATGCCACAATAGTAGCAAGTGGTTAGACTGGGCCCAAGAAAGGGTGCATGTGGTCAGCAACAATACTCAAGTAGGTTTTAGCCATTAAGCAGTGCATATAGTGTAGTTAACATAATGCGCACATCAGTCTGGCAACATGATTCCCCCCCCCAGCACTCCACAACACCTGTGAACAGACTGATGTATAAAACTGTGGAGTGCCCCTTTACAGTTGTATACAGTGTCCAGAGAATTTGTTGATGTAGAGACATAATAAAGAATTAAAAAATTTGAAGTCACTTTAGTAAGAGTCATCATAGAGAAGGAGAGGCCTGGGGGATAGTCCATTGTAAGACTGGTGTTGTACGAGTCATCACCATGGTTGACCAGTTTTACAGACACGTTGAAGTAATTATCTTCTGCCACCAGTAATGTTGGGGTCCTAAGAGAAACACAGCCCTTCTTAAATTTAGTCATTTCAGTCAGTATTACAGTAGCTGTGCTGTGTTTGTCAGATATACATACATGAAGCTGAAATCCACCTCAAGTTCAGCAATACAGGTGTCATTTTGTCTACAGTGCTTTTCAAAGGGAACCTACAAGGAAAGAACTGCAGTTTATTTCCAAAATCAATCAAACTACAGGCACAAACAACGCATGGCTCCTTTGGAACATGTCTTTTTCGTTATGTAAAAATGTTTTACAAATGAAGTCGGGCACATGTCAACAGAAAATGGGTTAGCATGCAAAGTCATGCAATCTCCTTTTTTTAACCACGTACATTCTTCTGTAGTCACTGTACATACCTCAACAACAGCCTGCCGCTTGCTGTCCACATTCAGGACAGCACTCGCTTTCTCACTGTCAGCTTGAGAAAAGTTTAATTTGATGGTGATGGGTGATAATGTGTCCTTCACACATTTCTGCAAAAGAAGAGAAATTGTCTGCATAGTGTTGAAAAATAATCGTCAAACAGCACAGAATAATTGTTATTTGGTTTCAAAACTGTATAATAAAGGTGGAAAGATAAGTGAAACATGATTAAAGGTACACAAAACACATTCTTGCCACAAGACTGTAGCGCGCTGCACCACTGGGTTGCACCTTGAGTCAGGGAGATACAAATCTAGAGCTCCAGTGCAGTGGAGGAAATACAGTAACTTTAGTGTGCCCCAGAAAAATGTCGGTTTGCAGATGCAACACTGAAAAGTGCTATGTGCTGACATGAACAGAGCCCTTCACTTAACAAATTCTCCAATATAAAGAACCAAAGAGATTCTTCTTCCCCACCCTCTGATATGACACATACTATAGGAGCCTGCTCTCAAACAGTGGCCCTAGTGACCAGCGTACCTTTGTTACAATAATAAACATGTGGCTAAGGTTATGGAATGTTCATGGGTTTGTCTAGGTTTATGGACACACACACAAACTGCTGTGTTTTCATTCCTTGTGGGGAGTTTACATTGACTTACATTCATTTCCTGTAGACTGACCCTAACCTTAACCATAACCACTACTTGCCTAGCCTCAATATTTACCTAACCCTAACCTCATCCTAACCCTAAACCATGTTACCACCCTAAAATTCAGTAATTTCATTGTGGGGAAAGCACTTTGTTAATGAATAAGATCAAAGTTTGATTTGAATGCTAAGAAGAAGTCAAGTAAATTGTAAAGCAGAACAGCTCTGAATGTGAAGAAGTCTGTAGCATAAAGCCAAAGCAAACATTCTGGACTACGGCCCACAGCTGTCAGTCATCTTAACTGACAAAGGTCTAACAGGATGGGTGACATGCTTTATGAAACCACCTTTCACTAAAAGTGTGTTTTGTAGGTTAAAAAATCTAGCAGATAACTAGCTGAAGTATGGAGACATGAATAATACTCTAGATATACAGGTAGGTGATAGGCTGCTAATGAAGCCTAGAAGTTAATGAAGCTTTATACTGGCATGTAGATGGAGTAGAGGAAGCAGGTGTGGTTATTCTTCAGCTCGTAGATAGTTGTGTTACTTCTAGCTTTTCTATCATGTTGACTGAAGAAACCTCGATATGTTTGTCTCACTGGATCCACATCAAGCATGCAGGAGATGTTTAGTCCGGAGCTCTCTGCCAACGCAAAGACATACAGCAGGATTCAGATACCTCACTGGCAGGGTGTACTTTTATTAACAGCTGTTAATGAATCACGTGATTGGCTCTGGCCCCTACCTCCTTTGCTCCGTGTTGCTTCTACCATATCAAAACAGGCTGTTAAGTCAACCATAAGTAAATTTTCATCGGAGTTGTCCACACAGTCCAATTTCTCTGTGCTTATCTCCTTAGGTTGGAAAAATAGATCTGCCGTGACATTAAAGACTGGCCTGGACCTGAAAGACATTCATCAAATGATTAAAAAGGGGATTATTAGACTTTGCTCCTGATCTTTTCTACAAGATGCTGCTACACTCATGCATAAAGGAGGGGTCAACACCAGTCCATGATTTCACCTCCCTCACTGTGCTCTGGCAAAGCCACAGACTAATTTGTTTCAGCAGAAGCCACTTTAAGCAGGTTGTGTAAGATGAATGCTAGTTCTTGCCTTCAGCCAGACATCAGTCTTTACATGTGACCGGCTGAAAACGTTGCTCGGTAGGATGTCACTGGTGTTTATCTTCAAACTGTAAAAATATGGCAGTTGCCTGGAAATATCACATTTCACCTGACATTTTGAAAAAAGTTTGGGGGAAGATGCTGTTGCCATTTTTCATATTTGTGAAGTTCTGGAGTTTCAGAGGTCATCTCAAATAGACAGTACATGACACAGCATGATGAGTTGACTCACCATGTTGTCTAACCCAGCCATAACATGCAGTGTGGTACATGCTGAACCATAATGTAGCATATACGGCATCCAATACCTTAAGACAACAGCTGCGCCCTTTGATCCAATCACAATATCTGGGAGACCGTCTTCTCCAAGGTCAATGTTCCCATCAATGGCCTGTCCAAAGAATCTCATCCCAGGTTCAATTTTCTGTCCCATGAGTCTCTGGAATAACAGATCTGACAACTGAAACAGTGCATGATTTGCACACATACAGTATTTACAGTTACTCATGTTTAGTTATTTCAGTTAATGCTCATTGCGAGAAAGATAAAGGAAGAAGTTAAGTAAAGACCTAAATAAGTCATGTTATTCAGCATGACTCTTAATTGTGTGTTGTTGCTACATACCGCTGCATGCTGCAATATGTAACATGGCTCTTATTTATTTATTTCAAAATTCAATACTCAAAAGCTAGTTTTAGTCTGATGTACAAGTAATTAAAAATGTATCTAATCACTTTGATGTTGATGCACAGTTATTTTTCTAAACTAATAATGGGGCATTATTGTGTTTATTAGACAGGGAAAGACCATGTACGCTATGTGTAGCTTAACAACATCGTGTTCTTCCTCCAGCTAGAGAAAATTAAGTTTACTCTTAGAGGGTCAACATGTTTCACAGGAGGTAGCAGCCTTTTTCTTTAATAGCGTACTTTCAGTCTATCTACACTCCCTCCAGCTCATGGGCCACTTTTACTATGGATGCATGTGAGTGTGTATGTCATGTGTGTTTGTGTGTACATATGTAAATACATACAGTACATACATATATTGTATGTGTGTACTTTTTTTTTTATTTACTGTATTTAATTATTTAATTTATTTGTTTGTGGAATGGGTGTAGGTTTGTTGGCTCCCATAGCTTAGGCAGGTGGATGGGTTAAGGGAGGGGGGGTGTACTTTTTAAGCTTTGCTGAAAATGTGTTGGCTGTTATGTGCACTGATTCACTTGTTTGCCTGTTAAAAGTTTCTATATACTGTACATTCACCAATAAAGCATTTACTAATGAATTAGAGAGGGACAGTAGAGACATAACATAAAGTGAGGGGGAAGGAGCAAAGCAGCAAAGATCCCAGATGATAGTATTGACCTGAGAGTGTTGCTGTTCATGGTCAACATTATTTGTATAGCTTAATCCATTGGCCTGCCTCGATACACTATTGATTAATGTGGAAATCAGTTTTTTGCCAGCATGGTGACCATATGACAAAGATATATATCAGGTTTTCTCTGACCTGGCTGAACGTGCTGCGTACCCCCCTACGTCTGTCACCGAGGTAGATGTACACAGCACCTCTGTTATCATCTTCAAGAGGGGCTCCAACAGCAACGTCTCGAAGTCCATCTCCATTCAGATCTGCAAGACTGGATATGGTGGTGCCAAATCTACTCATGGAGGGTGCCGTCACATTCAGTTCACTTTTCAGTTGCATCTGTGGGAAACAAAAACATTCATGCATTTGGTTTTCTCTCAGTACCCTCATGAAAGCATAAGTAGCAGCACACTGAATCTGAGCCATTATGCCAGCCCCTACCTCATCAGTCAGTGTGTAGATGTACATCCGGCCTTCTCTTTTTTCCTGAGCGTGGTAAAACTGTGGCGCTCCCACAATCAGAAAATCGGTGTTACCGTTGGAGTCGATGTCTACTGAGCACAGCTCTGCACCAAAGTAGGAACCAATCTGAAAATGGACAAAAGATGATTTATGTCATTTAATAGGAAAAGACTATAAAATCAAGGTTTATTATTTGAACAACTCACACTTCTTCTAACAGTTAAACTAGATGTCAGTGCAAGGAAGTTCTCTGGTTTCCTGTATGTAACCACTATCTTCACATTTTTAAAAAAAAGTGCAACGTGTTGCATTTTACATGTTTAGTTGCAGAATAAATGTAGAGCAAATACAGGAAAAAAAAAGTGAGTGACTTTGTAAGACCTTAATGCAGATGTAAATATGACGAGTTTTTAAGTTTTCCTGAGCAAAGTTGTTTCAAAGGCAAAAGGAAACTTCCCTCTTGAACAAGGTCTGTTCTTCAAGTACAAACTAGATTAATAAATGTCCTAAAAACAATTGACACCAACCTTAAAAACTCTAAACATAGCACATTTATTCCTGTTTAGAATATATGATAAATCAGATTTAAAAAAAAAAACTTTATTAAGACAGTTACCCACCTGTTCCCCATTTATTCTTTGGACTGGAGTCCATTTCGTGCCATTATGTCTGAAAAGTATGACCTGACCTGTGTGGTTAAGTCTTGGCGCACCCGTGAAATACAGGGCAGTGTTAGTCTTGTGTCCAACAGAAACAGAGTATCCTGCAACAGTTTCAGTCACATATGAGATAATCTGTTCACTCACAACAGAGAGATTACATATTTAGTACATACACACAGTTTATGGTCCCATATGCATCTGTCTGATACTTCTATGACACAATTTTTTTTAACCCAGCATTTAGACTGGAAACTTAGCAAGGTAATTTAATGATGCCCATCTCAAGCCAAATACAAAATCCTTTTAATAAAGGAGCAGGAGGAAATAGGGTTACCCATGTAGGAGTCCACCTCCATATCTGGATCTTCAATTTGTGATTCTTTATCTCCATGAAGCTCTTGAAGAGATCCACGCCAGCGGTTTGATCCCACTGAACCCAGGATCAAGGTATCCTTGTTGTCAGAAATATGTGATGTGGTCAGATACAGTTTTATTGGCAGTTAACAGATCACATGCTCAGTTTGAGTTGCTGCAGTCAGACTACTGTGGTTGAGGCTGGTTGATCCCATGAGGAACAGAGACCAAATAACAGTTACAGAGATCGTCTTCCGTGAGCTTTCAGAATTGAGGCTTGGTGAGTGTTTTAACCACGTTCTGTCATTTTATAACACTCACCCAAATTCTGAAGGTATGTCCTGAATCCTCATACACTCTTCTAACAATGCGGAATCAAAAATAGTTTGGTCCAGTCCAGGAAAATATCATTTTAATCAGTTTCTTGTGTCATGCAGTTTCTTTTCAGTTAAGTAAGTATGGTGACAGGAAATTATGTTTTAACTAACTAATTAATTAATTGGTAGTTGAGTATGAATGTATTATTGAAGCCTATTATATTACAAACCCCATTTCCAGAAAAGTTGGGACATTTTCCAAAATGCAATAAAAACTGAAATCTGTGATTTGCTCCAACCTGTATTTAACTGTCAAAAGTACAAAGAAAAGGTTTTCATTATTTTCACTGACCAGTTTAATTGCATTTTGTATATATAAACAATTTTAGAATTTGATGCCTGCAACACACACAAAAAAAGTTGGGACATTCGCTTGTTTGCCACTATGTTACATCACCTTTCCTTTTATCATTTGTTTCTAAATTCTTAAAAGCCCCCAGCAATCAGAGTGAGTTTTCTTAATTTCCACAAAAGTTGTTTTTGTTTATATTTGGCTTTGTTAAACGATTATTACTGTTATTATCAGTATCATCCTGGATTTACCTGATTAATGGTTGTATTTTTTTTAAAAACACTCACTTTGTAGACGACAGCACTGAATCCACTCTGAGACATTTCAGTAGTCATGTCTCCTGCACGAGCCACTTTAGAGCCTAAATGAGACAAAACTAGTTCCTGTTACCATTGGAGAGGCACACCAGGAAGATCACATGGGTGTTTCAAATATTATTGCACAAAGAGGAAAAACAATTCATCACCTTCAATTGAAAAGATCTTTTTCTGAAAGTTTTCCAGTATTCCTGTGAGGCCGTCATAATTCTCAATTTTGAAGGCATATTTGTCTGTTGGTTTTGAAGCTATGTCTGTAAATTTGTCCAGGTTTGCAACGTTGACCTGAAATCCAAATGCTGCTGACAGTTATTATTTACTTATTACTTTATTTTATGCATTTTTAAATTTGACATTTTTTAAGCTGAGCTTGGCCATAATTGTTACAATGTTAGTCAGAGATAAATATATTACCATGATAGTAAGAACAGGTCTAAACTACTGGATTTCTTTTTAGAAGTATGATGTTGTATCATCAGTGTAGCAGTGAACTATACAATACAATTAAAATAATTGATTCCTCAACTATACCACATCTAACTGTTTTAGCTGAAGTAATAATTTAAGCTCTAATGTTTATCTATTAGACAAATATCATCATCACAGCTTCACACATTCATCACAGCTTACCCCAATAACAAAACGAATGATGTTTTTTGCTTGATATTTTTCAATTATATTTCCTTTGTTCGAATCACTGGGATTTCCATCAGTGATTATTACCACAACCTTAGTTGCATCAGAAGAGGTGCCTGTGTTTGGGTCTTCAAAGATCTTTTCCCTGAAACAGATGTAAAAGTAGTGTTTGTTATACTGACAATAAGCAAAACTCCATCAATAAATATTAACAAATGAACATTTTGTACTTCAACAAATAAGATGCTCATAATCATACTGAGCTACTGTGTCAGTTCTCGTTACTGAGTGGTTTCCCCTCAGCAACAACTGTTATTTTATTGTTATTCAGTTGTTGAAGAGTTTGAGAGTTTGTTTGTATAATGTAACTGAACTTACAACACATATTTGAGGGCTTTATGTGTGTTGGTGAGACCCCTCATGTGTTTTTCGCTCTGAAGTTTATTAAGAGCACGACCAGCTTGATAGTCACTGAAGTCAAAAACTTTTCTGTGATTTGTGGAGAACTGGACTGCTGCAAACTGAAGAGACAGAAGAGATCATACAATCTTTATTAAATATTTTGTGCATATGTTCATTTGTCAGTTTATCATATACTCCAAGCTAAAACTATTGCTGTGGTATTATTTAGCTTAGCCTCACCAATAGACATGGTTGGAAAACATAACAGGAACATCTCTCTGTGTAATACAATTCAGTTCAACAGAAGCACAAAAGTGATCAGACACCTCTATAAAACAGTTGTGATTGCCTTCATGAAGGAAAATCTGCTGGATTAGGCTGCATTACTGTTAATGAGGTGTACCTAATAATCTAACATACTGTATGTATATTTCAACAAATAAACACTATGAATGCTTTAATGTTGCAGTGACCTTGATCGATGTGTTCTTAAGGCTCTTCATAATATCTTGTATGAACTCTTTATTTTTGTTGAATTCTGTTTCTTTCATACTTTCTGATCCATCAAAAAGAAAGACAAGGTCCACTGTCTTTTTTGTGCATTCTGTAAAAATGTATAAAATACATGGAGTGAACATTAGTAAGGAACATTCTGTAAGGACATAAACACTGAGAATAAAATTCTGCTGCAAGAAGAACAGTCTGTTATAACTGTGACAGTGACAAAGCAGGGGTTTACACTCTCTAAATGTCCTTTACCTTGGAAAGCAGGTTTGACAGAGGAGACTTGCTGAAGATTATCTGTTATCTTGTAGCACACACTGTTCAGATAGGAGTTCTCATTACATTCATGAGGTACGTTTGGACTGCAAACCTAGATCAGAATATAAGAAGCAAAAGAAACTTTGAAGAAATGCCACAGAGAAATTATACTTTTAATTTAACTTTTTGAGCTTTGTGATTTTCTTACAATGAACTGGGTGCCTGTGGAGTTTGCAGCTATCGCCAGGCCAAGGTGCTTGACTGATATATTTTTGTTTGAGAGAGAATCATCTGCAACAGTACCATTTCATTAGAACTATAAAAATAGACAAAGCTATTACATCCTGAAAAATCTCATTCTTTAATATTTACACTTTCTGTATTGTGTAATACTGGCTTTAAAATGTGTATTTATGTACCTTTGAGGTTGCCACACTGCAGCGCTTGGCTTTGGTTAAGTTTGCATACTTCCCCAGATCCATTTAGTTTCAGAGGTGCGGTGACAATTATTCTATGGATGAGGTTAACGGGCATGATTACAGTAATCTTAACTGTGCAAGTGGTCAGGCTGACATGAACAGCACAGTTTTCACTAAAAGAAAATGTACTTTCGGTTTTGAGCAGGGCATTTGTTATACATACATAGATTAATGCAACATAATTCAGATCGTTAAACCACAAGTTGACATGAGCGTCTGATCAAGTCAAACAGTTAGCTTTCATCTGCTGCAATCACAGCGAGCAGTAGATATCACCCAAACCACCAGGCTGCAAATGTAAACTTACCCTTTGTTTGTGCCAGAAATGAATTGAAGCACTTTGTATCCAAAGAAATCGTTTTGGCTACCATTATAGATACTGGGATTTGTTACATCAATGGTGAAAGACAATGTAACAGGGATGGCTGCAAGTTGAAGACAATGACCACATAATTAGAATTTCAGAAGATAACAGTCTGTGGCAGATGTTTGTTCAACACTTCATGTTTGTTCAGCTTCATCTTTATATTGTGACGATGTGTATTTGTGTGTATTGCTTAAATCCTGCACAAAGACAAGTATCATTGTTCGCATACTTGGCTGCATATCGACCTCAGAATATATACCTTGAGAACTTTTGATTTTACACAGCCTGAACATTGCTAAACACTGTGAGACATAAGGCAGTTACTGTAGTGTTAGTATGACCCCAGTAGCATTGCATTCATTTGACGCTGTCAGACTTACAATGGCTAATTTAAAAATGTATTGTATTACATTTGATTGATTCTGTACTGTTAGCTATCTGAGATTTTATTGTGACTGTTTTATTTTTATACAGTATGTATTTGGGGACTACAAATGAAAATTAGCCTTTTGGCTAACCCATAAGTGAGCTCTTTCAGGGAGGGGATGTGGGTGTGTGTGTGTGGTTGTCCTGCGATAGACTTGATGACTGAATTAGAAAAACTTCCTTCTTTTACTTCTGGGTGTCATTGTAAAGTAGAGATGTAATAGGCAAAATACCCGTTGCACATGTGACATACATGTGATTGAGAAGTTAACAGAAAATAGTATAATTTCACCATCCCTTTAATGCAAGTGGCAGTTCAGGCAATGATGGCACAGGAGGCTGGGACAGATGGACAGGAGCAGGTTCTACTGGAAAAACTATTTTCTACTGCTCACAGGAGCTTCATTTAAAAAAATTAAAATGGAAGAAATGAAGGGGAACTTTTGGGACTGTGAACTTAGTTCAGAATTCAAAATGATGAACTCTGAACTTTGTGTGAACTGACCTTTGAGCTAGCTGTTGTGAAATTTGCACAACACTGAACATGAGAATGCACAAGTTATATGCATGTGCACCAAATTCCTCAAAACCACAAATGAATACAAAAACATCTTCCCCACTTTGACAGCACGTCTTATTAGGGGGAAAAATGCTGAAAATAACCAACATGAGAAAGCTGAAAACCCTAAACGTAATAACAAAATTCACTACAAACACAAAAACACAAGTTTGTCTTTTGTCTATCTGCTTGTATTTGTGCTAATAATTTTTATATGAAATGAGAGTGTAATGAGAAAGGTGTAAGTCATAGTGACAAACGGTTGAAGAAAGATCAAAATCAAAGCATGATTTTGTCAGTGTTGTTTCAGGGACGAGTAGGCTGCTGTTTCCAGAAACAAAAAATAGAAACCCATTGTATGCCAGCGTACATGCCCAGCAATAAATACCTGACAAAGATAGCAAACTTTCAGTTTTAACTGGCAGTATTTCTTCTGTAATACATAATTTCAAAAAAAGTGTTGGGTTAATGGTTGAACAAAAAGCTGCAAAGTGGCAAGAAAATGCATTAATGATTTAAATTGTGCTCAGCATGAGTTTGTGGTCAGACAGTATGCACTGGCTCACAGACTTCCTGGGCGTCTGCACTTAGCACAGTTTAGAATATAATAAAACTCGTAAAATAGTGACTATTCAATTAAAACCTCTCTTTATGAAGCTTTATACTTTATAACAGGCATTTATGTTACAAAACCAAATTCAATATATTTGTGTGTGTGTGTGTGTGTATATATATATATATATATACACACACATATACATAACAATGTTATTTTCTTTCTTCAGGTGAATATTAACTCATAGAGGATTCAACATGGAGTAAAATTTTAGATCTTACCAACAGCCATCATGAGCAGGAAGATGCAACCGTGTCCCCGCATCTTTCATGTTACGCTTCTAAGAGTGCTGCAGCTTGGCTTGAGACATCGGGTACGTCTGTGCAATACTTCCTGTGTGCTTTTTGAATAAGGGTGTTTCCGTGACAGGTGGTTGTGACACTTCTGCTCTCACAGGAATATTCCCAGTAAAAAGTCTCTCTACCCTCAGGCTTCCCTTTTTTTTTGATAATTCAAAAAGTTTCACCCTGCTCCCAGAATTGAATTAGCACAGGACCCTCAGTAGGAGACTTTTTTTAACATTAAAAGCCAGCAGCAGACATTTTTTGTGGTTTCACAGTCTACTGAGTCAACAAAAGGAGATTACACTGAACAAATGAAGAAGCTAATAAACACTGACTTTATGCAGGTCTCCAAGTAGAAAACTGTGTGAGTGAGGACTGGACCCTCACTGGACCAGGAAAAGTTTACAAGAATCATACAGACAGACGGACAACCTGATAAACATAATGCCTCTGGCTGTGGCTATCGCTGTCATGGAGGCATAAAAATATATGAAGTGAAAAGAAAAGGTTTGGGTGAAATGATCAATTTATGTACTAGGGCATATATAGTTGCAAGAAAAAATAATGGCACTGTTTGCAGTTTCCTGGTTTTCTGCATTAATTAGTCATGAAATGCAATTTGAGCTTCACCAAACTCACAGATATCAGCAATCATAATATTTCTAAGCTGATAAAACACAAACAGTCATGATCTTTCATGCCTTTATTGAACACACCCCTTAAATATACAAGGTAATAATGGAAAAGGTAATGGCAACTCCGGGCTTCACAAAGCATCAACTGGAGTCAGGTGTTAGCAAACCTGGAGTCCAGTCAATGAAACGAGAATGGAGGGGTGGTTTAGAAACACTTAGAAACAGTGTCAGTGTGCTAGTCACATGCAGCATCAGCTGATGTGAGCCATGCCTTGCAAAAAAGCAGAGTGCTCAATGAGGTAAAAATAAACCCTGGAATAACAGTTAAAGACTTGAAGGCTTCATTGGTTATCGTCTATGTTCATGAGTCAACCAAATGCAAAATATCAAATAGGCATGATATCCATGGCAGGACACCACAGAGGAAACCATTGCTCCTCACAAACAACATTGCAGCAGGCCTGAAGTTTGCCAAAGACCACCTTGAATCTCTACAGCACTACTGGGAAAATGTCCTGGGGACAGATGAAACTAAGGTAGAATTGTTTGGGAAGAACACACAGCACTACATATGGCATAACAAGAGAACTGTGTACCAACATGAAGACATCATCCCAATAGTGAAGTACAGTGGAGGGAGAAAAACAAATCTGGTACAGTTTCAATTCTCCTTTGACACTTGTCGAATGACTGATGACACAGTGAGCAAAGAGGATATGAAATATTTCTTAATCTTTAGCAATAAAAGATCACTGTAACTGCAGTTGTTCTGGGACATAAACACACTCACAATATTTTGTCATTCATAGGACTGTGTGTGGAGGTTGGAGAAGCACCAGCCTTCTGAACTTTAAGAGAAAAGTCCACAACTGGACAGCCCTGTGTTATGCAGCCCAGAGAAATGATGTCCACATGTGGGGAGAAATACATAGCTAAGTTCTCCAGAATGACTCCTCCACTGGCTTCTATTAGTAGAGCTGGGAACTCCTCCTTCAATGCATGAGCTGCAGTGTGGAGCTCCTGTAGGACAGAGACATGGTGGAGGAGGGGTGTATTATTTCATGTACAGATGCTGTAAGTGAAAGAGTGGCTGGAAACCAGACACATGAAAATGAGAAATGTTCTAATAGCGTCCTGTACCTGAGGCTGAAAGTTGTCCAGCATAACTATGTCTGCTCCGGCTCTGGCTGCCTCTCTGCCCTCCTCTGTGGAGCAGCACTCCACCTCAATCTTACTGCTGAAGCCGCTCACTGACCGGACAGCTTTCACAGCCTACAGACAAATGGGACTTTTTAAGATGTTGTGAGCACACCTGAACTTATGACAGATGGTATCATTTTGATAAAATGGTTTGATCAAAATAATTTTCTATATAAAGAATAAATACTAGCAATATGTTTTTTTCATCCAGTCATCCAGCGTTGTGGCATTTCATAGCCCATCTCTCATGGGATTATAATACAGTTTTACCTCAAATATCAGCAGCAGCACAATACTTCAAATAAAAAGAAAAGAAAAGAAATAATTAACAAAATAAATTATCATAACCATTCAAAATCACAGTCAATGTCATCATAATCCCATCCTCATCACTCTACTCACTGAGCCCGCAAGTGGTCCTTAAGTAAGAAGCAAAGGTAAATGTCTCTTTTCCAAACAACCATTTTAGTCACTGTGAATCATTCATGTCAATCATCTCAATCATGTCCTTTATATCACTAAACAAAAGGCAATAAGGTTCCTGATACAAAAGACAGTAAACAATAAAATGATACTCATTTTCAGTTTCCTCTAAATCACTCACTGGACAGATTTGGCTTTGTCCTTGTTATGACTCTGTTTCCTCTGCTTCCAGTATCATGCTTTTATTCTGACACCACTTCCTGTTACAGTTTCACCTCAGCTACAGACTCTTTACCCTAATCAGTGACAATTGTTTGCACCTGTTGACACCCCTTTATAGGCAGCTTCCTCCCAGATTGCCAGATTGTTCTAACTCATGTTCAAACTTTCCAGCATTTTTTCTTGTGCCTGTTATTCCAGCTCTGACCCCAGATTGCCTTGTGACCACTGAGTACTGCCTAACCCTTCTGAATCCGTCTGTATTCTGTGCATTGACTTATGGACTTCCCTTATTGACCGTTCTTCTTGTGGATACCTTGGATGTGTGAGTTTGCTGGCTCTGACCCTGGACTGGATTATCAACCTGAGTGTTACATGTTGAATCAGACTCCTGCATGGTGTATCGTTTGTTTCTGACCAGTGCTCTGATTAAAGAGATAGTGTTCTGCTTTTACTCATCTGCCCTTCTAATTGAGTTCACCCTTGATATTATCGGTAGCTTTACACACTGTCTCTGACAGTCCTTCCAAACCAGCAACCTGTTCAGTATGAATGGGCAACATATCAGCTCTCATCTGGGCACAAAGAGATCTTTTTTTAATTCAACAGATTAAGTATACAATCATCAATCAAATAATTATATTAATAATATCATGATACAAAGCTTTGGCTTACTCTAAACCTATGGAATATCATCTCTGTCAAAGAAAAAAATAAATACCTCTTTTCTGCAAACTCTTCTTCAAACCCAAATTTAGAACCCATGTTACACATATAGTATTGTACTGTGTATATGTGTATATATATATATAAAAAAAAAATTCCCCACTCGCCCCCCACTTTGGGGCACTCTTGTATTCCTTCCTTCAAGCTTGGGTCCTCTACCAGAGGCCTGGGAGCTTGAGAATCCTCTGCAGTATCTTAGCTGTTCCTATGACTGCACTCTTCTGGACAGAGATCTCAGATGTTGTTCCTGGGATCTGCTGGAGCCACTCTCCCAGTTTGGGGGTCACAGCCCCCAATGTTCCTGTTACCACGGGGACCACTTGTGCCTTCACCTTCCACATCTTTTCTAGCTCTTCTTTCAGCCCTTGGTATTTCTC
>NW_018127902.1:2129725-2130898 GCF_001952655.1 Monopterus albus
TCACCCCAAATCCCCGCTAATGTTTGAAACATGTCCAAAATGCCTCTGTTGACGCGCCGTCCCCACAAATCCAGTTTGGCTTTAAATGCAGCTACTTTATCTGCCAACTTGAAGACAGTTGTCATTTTCCCCTGAAGTGACAGATTGAGTTCATTGAGCAGGCTGAATATGTCCACAAGTAAGCCAGTTTTGGCGCTCAAGTGACCGAGATGTAACCGAGAGAATGCGGTCATTTTTCAAAATAAAAGATCGTTCAGACTCAGATAATAAATAAAACGGAAATAATTAATGATTTCTTGTGCGGCCCGGTACCAATTGATCCACGGACCGGTACCGGTCCACGGCCCAGGGGTTGGGGACCACTGGTAGAGTGTCAGGGAGGTGAGTGACGCTCCCGTGAAGATGGAGGAGTGAACCCAATTAAAGAGCCCGTCAGCTGAGGCAGTAGAACAGACTTTAATGTCCTTTTCTGACTTCAGCAGAAACACACACAGTCTTGGGGGATCAGGCAGAAGAGTAGTACTTAATACAGTCCAAGGCCGAAGTCTCCGGCAGGGCAGGCAAGGCAGAATCACAGGTTAGTTGAACAGGCAGGGTGTCGATCTCAGGTTGGCAGTCAGACAGGCTAGATCACAGGTCGTTATAGCAGGCAAGAGTTCGGTACCAGGAAAGCAGTCAGAGGAAAATGCTGGAGAGTCTAGACAAGGCATAGAACAATCTGGCAACTCCTCACAACGTGAGGAGGCAAGAGTTCGGTACCAGGAAAGCAGTCAGAGGAAAATGCTGGAGAGTCTAGACAAGGCATAGAACAATCTGGCAACTCCTCACAATGTGAGGAGCTGCTATATGCTGTGGTGAACAGGTGTGGGTGATTAGTGGCCAGTGAAACCAATGTACATGATGAGATGACGTTACCAGGGTTTTGGATGAGCCGGTGACAGGAAGGGGTATCAAAATAAAAGCAGGACCCCAGAAGCGGACGGGGCAGGATCATGACACAATCCCCTCAGTTCTGACTACCTTCCCTCTCCTTGTTACCATTCGACTACACTTGTCCAGCCCAAATGACATTCCGATGTCCTGGCTGTAGATTCTAGTGGTGTGGATGAGTGAGTCGTTGTCTCGTTCACTCCTGGCATACAGCTTGATGTCATCCATGTAGAGGAGGTGGCT
>NW_018127902.1:2131073-2141885 GCF_001952655.1 Monopterus albus
GAGTGACTACTTTATCAACCAGTAGCTGGTGCTTTGCTCCTCTGGTGTTACTACCAATTCCTTTCTGGGCCCTGCTCATGTCTTGAGACATGTGCCTGCTCATCTTAGCTGCTGTGATGCCTGACAGGAGCTTCCATGTTGTGCAGAGGCAGGTTATTGGGCGGTAGTTGGATGGTACTGCTCCCTTCTGAGGGTCCTTCAGGATCAGGACTGTCCAGCCTTCAGTTAACCACTCAGGGTGGGTTCCATCCATTAGTAGCTGTTCATTTGTTCTTTGTCTTTTTCAAATGGTCTTTTTTTTATAGAATTGTAAGAACATCCTATGTCTTTTCATTCATTTTAACTGAATCTGTGCCACTCACCTCTGTGATACTTCCTGTTGCACAGACATGGTTGTCCTTCAGCATCACCATTCCACTCAAATCCTGCCTGTGCATGGACACACCACCAACTAGCATGCTATACTTCTCCACCAGACGAAAGCCTGGGGTGGTCTTGCGGGTGCCAGCTATGTCTCCATACCATCCTCTCGCCGTTGCCATTGCCTGGAGTTGAGAGCAGCGGGTGGCGATGCCCGAGGACCTGGCCAGGCAGTTCAGAGCTGGCCTTTCCCCAAGGAGCAGGCATCTTGCTGGGCCTCTCACCACAGCAGTTAGTGTGACAGCATCTGGACCTGTGGAGGTTAAAGCAAAAAACATGGGAGGACTGAAATCAAAACATGCCCAAAAAACTGGCAGTGCTAAATTATATGAGAGTGAATAAATGAGTAATACACCAGTAATCACAGGCATTCATTATTACATTAGGTCATGATACAAGCCTAGTCTAAGAAGCTTGACATACAGTAAGCCTTCATTTTGAATTAAATCTGTTGCATTTGAACAAGAGTGTTCAGCAAATGAGACATCAGCCTTGTGGATGATCCTTCTCAGTGTTTGCTAAACAGGGATACATGTACTTAGTAAGCTGGTGGATCAGTTCAGTCAATCTGAAAAATCCTGTGAACTGTTTCCCAGTTATGACTCACACTTATTTGTGTTTAGGGTGAAAATAAATGCTCAAATCTGATGTTTGATGTCGGTACCACAACATCATCATCAAGGTTGTTTTCTCAGACTGAACAACTGCAAAACAAAAAAATGACATGCTACATTTGTTTTTCTGTTATGTTGGTTATACTTTTTTACACTATGTTTAAGGTCTTATTTTAGATGTGTTGCCTATTTCACTGGTCATGTTTTAAGGAGCATTATTAATTATTTTTTATTTTTCAGTTTCATGCCCCAGAGGACTCCCAGCTGAGTTACACTAAAGATCCAAGTGGAATGTGTGCTAGTTGGTCATTTAATGTTAGTACTGTAGTGACAGTCTGTCTTCCATTTTGTTGTCTGCTGTTTGACTGGTGATGTTATTTGTCACTGTGACAAAACAAGTTTCCCCACTCTGGATTTTAGATGAGAGTGTCACATCCATCACATCCATCACATCCATCACATCCATCACATCCACAGCTTCTCATAATTTGGCATGGAATAGAGTGGGTAACGCCTACCGATCTTAGCTCCCTCCTGGTAAATCCAGTCGACAGTACAGCCGACCTCATTGAACACTGCTGTGAAGAAAGGGCTTCCTGCCAGGATGCTGTGTGCTGTTTTACACAGCAGCCTCGCCTCGACCTCATCGGACCCCACACAGACCCCTGCAGGATCAAAGTTTGGTGTGTCCTCTGCCAGCCACTCTCGTGCCAGGCGGGTCAGAGTGTGAGATGGGATCGCGTGTGCTGCTGTGTGTTTTGGCAGAGACATTCTGAAATGTGTGCATGGGCAAAACTTGTAATTTATTGTTTCAGTAGATGTAAAAATGGAAAATGAAAGCAGATAATGAATTGAAAAAACTTTCAAGGTGCTTTCTTGTTTTACATTCAGAAAATACTGGGCCATGAGTATATACTATAGACAGTGATTTTAAAGTTTGATGATAGATTTGCATCGCTTGTCTCACTATGTTTCATGAAAATAGTGATAGTGGGAGAAATATACATGTAGAAAAGCAACAGCTGCAAGATCACAAAGAAAGATATTACACTGTGACTTTGTGCTTGAGATGCAGCTACAAAAACATTATAGACTGTCAATTTGCTCTTTTTGTCAACATATTCTCACAGATTGAGTGACAAGGGAAAAACGTGAATGGAAAAGAGTACCAGTTGCAACTTCCTCATTGCAGGACATAAGAACAAGAATTCAACTCAACTGAACACCCATGGCAGAATTTGGAATGACGTTTTAAACAGTGTTCTCCTACGCTATTGTCAAAACATCATTTAAGGGAATACTTTTGAAAAATAATGTTCAACCCTCCAGTAAAGTCTTGTAGCATCTATGTCAAGAGGAACTGATGCCTCTGGAGGCTTGTGGTAATAAGGCACTTTATTAGTTTTTAATTTTACACCCATTTCTATATCTACCCTACAGTATATACTTCATTTTGATCACTCCTTCAGTTTAATGTGTACAAAAACAAATGTAATGTGCCACCGAAGAGTCAGTGCTGTAGCATAAACTACAACTATGTATTATTCAAGGAGTTATTACAATCAGAGCATATTCTGTCATTTGTAGCAAGTTTGTATTTAACTAGTCCAACACTGGAACAGCACTAATAAATGCAAATGAGATATTTACTTACTTCTGTCAGTGGCTCTCCTTTGTCTGTTGGTGACAGACTGTTGAGTTGCAGTGCTGTGCACACAGAGTCACAGGACGAGTGTGACATGGACTTTGATCCTGTGTACATGTTGGAATGTTTACAAGAGTTAGCACTGTAGGATAACCATCGATTGTGTTAAGCAAGCCTGATTGACAGGCCATTGAAACCGGTGTGCATATTTGGAAAAATTATCTGAGATCAATTCAAGCATTTAAGGCAGTGCAACTTGGTAGCACATGTAACCTATTAACCCACAAACTGCTTGAAAAAACACAGTATGCAACTCTTTTGTTTTATACATTTGCCATTGGGTATATTATGTGTGATTATTTTCTTTGTGGCACTGCATACAAACCTACACCTGGTTGGGAGGCGTAAGAAGGACCACATAACGCCAGTACTGGCATCTCTCCACTGGCTTCCGGTGCGTTACAGGGTTAATTTTAAGATTCTTTTATTTGTTTATAAATCCTTAAATGGGCAAAAAGTTCCACAAGATAAGATGGTGCCACCATCTTATCTTGTGGAACATTTGCGTCCATATAATCCGTCGCGGTGCCTCAGATCAGCAGATCAGCTTCTTCTGGAGGCACCGAGGGCCAGGCGGAAAACTAGGGGGGATAGAGCCTTTGCTGTGGTAGGTCCAAAACTGTGGAATGCCTTGCCGCTTTATAGTAGGCAGGCCCCCTCACTGTCCACTTTTAAGTCTTATTTGAAGACCCACTTGTATTCATTGGCGTTTGGCCAGGAATGAGACTCTGTCTGTAGTGTTAGTGTCTATATTATTGTTTATAGCTTTTTATGTGTTGTTTTTATATTTGAATGATATGTTAAGTGCTTTGGTCAGCTGTGCTGTGGTAAAGCGCTATATAAATAAAGTTGAGTTGAGTTGAGAGAGAGTACACCTGCCTGTTTCCTAAAACTGGCTTTGCACTGGTAATCATCAGGACATTTTGGGCAGGGCTAGCGTCTCTGAGCCCTAGGGTGTGGTGGCCATCAGCAGTCTGCTAAACCACACACAGGGAAGCTATGGCAACAAGGTGAAAAGCAATACAAACAACTCAACATGTGGCAAGCAAACATCCATTGGTTTTACTGTCACAGGCATCTGCTTTCGAAACACCTGTGGTAACTTTATGAATGCTGGCCATCCCTGGCTCAAGCTAGTAGCCACTGGCAAGGCAGACAGGCCATCAGGATGAGCAGTGCTAGGTGAAGACATGACAAGTTCATAAAGTTCCAACCTCCACCTTTAAATAAAACTGTGTACACTATCTGTGGCTTACTGACATTTCTGGCTGGCCCTGCTGTCTCCACATGAGGAAGGAAATGGGAGGAGCTTTGGACTACATGCTCTAAGTATCAGTTTCAGTATCCTCTCAGTATCCTCCAAGCTTAAAACTTCAAATCAGAGGGTCAGAGCCTTTAATATGTGCCTCTGGCACAGTTTTCAAATAACCATGTATAAATGATATATAGGCCGTGACAAATTAATGACTATATAAATAGTTACAGTTATAGTACAGTAAATAATTTGCTGTTTTATAGATTAGTTACAAGTCATTAATGAAAATAACTGTTGGGGTGCAAGACTGTGAAAAATGCCTTGTGCTGGTGCACATCCTCCTCAAGCAAGATAGTTGTTTTAGCATTTTACCTCCAATGGACTATTTGACCTCTGTCCTTCTTAAAAAAAATCTGCAAATGACTTTCTAACTTCTGTGGATGCCTCTTTAGGTAGCAGAAAACAGACTTCACAAGAAAATTCATCTTCTATACCACTCAGTCCCAAACAGGGTCGCTGGAGCCAATCCTAGCCAGCAATTGGGCAAAGGCAGGGTACACCCTGGACAGGCCGCCAGTCCGTTGCAGGGCCGGCACGCAGACAAACAACCACTCACACTCACACATACACTCCTACAGGCAATTTAGAGTCACCATTCAACCTAAGGCGTATGTCTTTGGACAGTGGGAGGAAGCCAGAGTACCTGGAGTGAAACCACGCAAGCACGGGGAGAACATGCAAAATCTGCACAGAAAGGCCATGAACCCGCAACGTTCTTGCTGTGAGGCAACAGCACTAACCACCGTGCCTCCGTGCTGCCCCACAAGAAAATTGTGAGCTTAATATATAATGACTCACCAGCCAGGGGGATTTTCTAACCCTAGAATCCAAAGGTTTATTCTTGTTAAAGATATGGTTCACAGTTTTTAGGCGTACTATTTGCCTCACCGAGTAACTTTTTTACTGGGTTTTATGGTTAATCTGCAAGCCTAAACACGTTACAGAACTACATTTTATACATTATCCAGATTATGGCAAGGCAGAGCATATAATCAGAGTGTTTGAAAGTATTTTATTTGCGATATATAGAGGGACAGCGACACACTATTTGCATCGCATACAGTTTGTGAGGATTACACGATCCACCGAGAGGCACAGCAAAGTGCTGCCTCATCGCGCATCTCCTCCATGTATTTGAACGGGACATACGGAAATTCTACTATTCTTTATTGAAATAAATTCCTTCAACATCGGGTTCGAACAGCAAAACGGCCTACAACACACACCAGCTGACAAATATTAACATTTATTATATTTTATGGTTAACTTTTTTTTTCTTTTCAATATTGACAGGGGAGGCTCTGCCTCACCTGCCTCCCCTGACCGCACATCACTGCAGTACACCCCCACTCTGTGCTGAATACTGCGGACGTATGCACAGATCCTGTGCAGTGCATCACATGGGAGGCACACGCAAAAGCCAAAAGAGGTCATAATTACACAGTAAGAAAGCCAGAAGATGTACACAACCCACAACTATCTACCCACACCTAATGTGCCACAATTCTCAGCAGTAGCCCTTAGTGCTTGTGAGAAAACCTCATTTCCTTTACAAAACATGCCTGAACAGTACTCCACCCAGAACCTGCTGAGTACATCTGCTTTTTATTTGGTAGTCTTGTACTTCGAGTAAACAAAAATTAGACTAGCCACACAGCAAACATAAGGCAACCATTGTTATATGGGAGTTTAATAAAAACCTAAGAACCATACACTGGCTGATAGCAACACTGTTACTGGGTTACCTTAAAGAGCCCATGGCATGCTCATTTTCAGCCATTTAATCTTGGGTACCTCTAGATTAGCTTTGCACCCCTCATAACTCCAAATAGTCTGTGGTTTTATTGTTCTGAAATAATTTGAGAGCCTCTTCCTAAAAACAAGAGGATAGTTTGTGAGCTTGCACAACTGCTGTTGCTGGTTTTGTGTCGAAATCTGCTTCACCATTAATTATCCTAACCACAACTACTGAGGGGGCCGCTACATGAAACCAAGTTTTGAACCGGGAAAGTACATCACGCTGGGAGACCAAAAACATTGACAAATAATCTATGTTTTTGATAATGACAACACCTGAAATCCTACCTGACATGTTGGAGCCAGAATATGAACGTGGACAGCACAACGAACTGCAACGGCATTAATTAATTTGACTTTCTCCTCTTTCTCCTCCACAGATAGGTAAACAACAGTATATGTACCGATGAATACAGATGTGTAATACTCTAAACAAAGCAGGTAACTGAGAAACCCCATATTTTAACTGGCATAATGCAGACATAGTAACTTCTCCAGCCTTACAACAATTCTCTCCAACGTTATAGAAACAAGGCATTAACAGACATGCAACATGCGCTTTTTTTTTTACTTACTGTTAAGTCCCACCGAGTAGTAGAAACATCACTCCTATTCAAGTAGCTCCAAGGTCGGTAAATCCAACCGGTGGTCACCACTTCTTCAACAACACAACCACATACAGTCCCAAAGTAGTGAAATTAATTCCAACAGGTAGTGAACCATTGACAATAACATCATGGGTCATTAATTCTCTCGTTAACCTGCATCACATCACATGGGGCTGACACACTGGCCTCAAGCAATCAAAAGAAACAGGTACTGTGCTCCGGGGGAATCCAGCATTGATGAGCTGATCATTCACCACGATGGGGGGCTTCACTGGCGGCTGCTTGTAGGTGAGACCCAGTCAGGTAAAACATTGAGTCCCTGTACAGGAACATTCCTGGACATGCAGTAACCCCAGGCCCTGTATTTTTCTCCACATCCTCTGGTCACAGTGCAGCAGCAGGAGGTAAAATATATCCACAAAACCAGGCGCAGTCAAAAAATTCTGCTTTTACAATGGCACCAGTGGATGTCAGGCAAGCTCACATAAAGCAACTGCCTGGAGATTATGACCATTCAAGGAAATCCTTAAACTATCACGTAATACTTTATTTAGTTAGAAAAAAGTTGCAAGTGCGAGTCCGTGAGACGTGTATAAACTGAGTTGTTTCTGCATATAAATACTACAACACACGTACACCTAATTTTTGAGCTTTAGGTCGTGTCTAAGATGATAATTCACTGTTGTAACATTGTAGATAAGTCAAAAAACAAGGAAAAGTATGCCATGGGTTCTTTAAGACAGACTTATGTTAACCCACTGTTGAATGACTTACAGTATAACTGAAATATATCTAAGCCATTAGTTACAACTCTGGCCATTATAGATGTTATTTAAACATTAAGTTGACCATAGTCTCAGGAGACCCACAATAACAGGAAGTGTGGTGGTTACAGTATGTACACAATGCCAAGGCATGAAGCTATTTCAGCATTTCCCCTCAGGGGTATACTACAAAACAGCGGTGGTGACGTCACCACATCTGTGGGTAGGACTGCACAAGTTGGCGCTCTCCCCACGCTGACGAGTACAAACGGAGACTTCCTCTTAATCTAGAGGTAGACAACCAGGAAGTGAAAATATACACATGGAGGGTGTGTCTTTTCTTGTCACTGTATGTTTTATTTTTAAAAACACAGTCCTCCTGGGATAAATAAATGGGGGACGCGGCGAGGACCAAGCGGCGCGAGCAGCTGAAGCGCTGGGCCGGCTCCTGCACCGACAAAGCCTCGGTCGTGCCCAGGCGGAGGTGGCGGGGCGATACCGACGACGGAGCGGGGGAACCGGAGCCCGAGCTCAGTAACTCACCGAAGGACCAGCCAGTGTCTGGTGGCAAAGATGAAACCAGTCCTCTCCTCAAACGACGGCAAGGAAGCGTTTCCTGTTAAACGGCTACACGCCCAGCCAACAGCCAGCTAGCTTAACTTAAGTTCAAGTGTTTTGCGTGGGCTCGGATGGGGCTGACAGTTAAACACCGTGATATTAGCCCCCCAGCTACTACATCACGTTAAATTACCGCTTATTAAAGCCAACGTGTTCGGTCTTCGTTGAAACTGTCAGTGGTCACTAGTCATTTCTCGGGCCGGTGTTTGTAATATTTGTGCTAGCTAGTTAGCAAGGTGTCTTAAAGTCAGTCTGGGTGAGGGTCCGTTTATACCACTGACAGACTTTGCTAATTCAGTTTTTTCCTCATATGTCATGTTTTGTTTTGGGACATTTTGCAGTGCTTATTTTCAGCCACTAACACAGGCAGTGACCACCTCTTAAAGATGAATCTCAGCCCTCTGCTAATCGGTGTCAGGGTGACTGTCTTGTAATACAGTAATGGCTGCCTCAGTTGCAGGTCCATCTGTCACAAATGCTGCAGCAGTCTGAACACTGGTGATCAAAAGTCACCTTTTATGAGGACACGGACTGCATTAGCAAAGAGCAGATATGAGCAGACCCTCACCAACACTGACCAAAAGAAGAAGGCACATTTGTGTGACAGCACAGTGGTTTCATAAATGATCAGATTAAAGGTTTGTTTTTCTGTATTTGTGTCACCCAATCCCATGACAAAATCAAAACCATCAACTGATTTTACAGCGAGTATTGCCTGTGTATCCAAAGCCTGAAATCACTCACTTCCACCTGTGTTCAAAACCATCATGTGCTAAATCACATTATGGTGCTCTCACTTTTTTCTAGAGGATTACTAGTCTATGTTGTAAGGTTTGTTATCTTAATTTGGCAAACCAGCTACAGCTGATAACCACTAAAATCATCTAGGTGCCTGTATCCTCTGTCCATAGGAAGAGTGTGAGGTTTGACAGGGCTGCAGAGTTCCTGGCTGCCTGTGCCAGTGGGGACACTGAGGAGGCCCAGTTGATGCTCAAAGAAGCCAAAGAGACCGAAACGAGGAATGGGGAGAATGTGGCAGAAGTTATCAACTGTTCTAACACCGATGGAATCACAGCTCTCCACCAGGTGAAGCCCCCCTTTCATTAGGTTACTTGCTGGTGAGTAACAGCTTTCACAGTTGCATTATTTTATTGTTTTTTTTTCATGTTTTGTACACAGGCCTGCATAGATGGCAGCCTGGAGATGGTGACCTTCCTCTTGAAGCATGGAGCCAACGTGAACCAGGTTGACAGTGAAGGATGGACACCGCTGCATGTGGCTGCCTCCTGCGGCCACGCTGACGTCACAGCGTATGTAGTATATCTCTCTACAGTTGGCAGAACAGAGCAGCTGGGCAATAAAGCACTCTTTAACACTGTGGGGACGTCAGAGTGCAGTGTGGGTGCCGGAGTATTTATGTATTTAACAATACTAACATTGTTGCTGTGTTTGGCAGGAGAACAAGTCAGCTAAAGCATGAGTGGGCTGACCTGGCATACAAACACATTCAAATCAAAAGATTGAAAATTGATGTCCTTTTTCCTGCACTCTCCTTTCCTTGTCTGAATAACACCTTTTGTCCTCGTTTTGAAAATTGAATATATCTGCACCCAAAACACAGATAGGATTAGGTATCTATGTTTATAGTTGTTTGTCCTTGTGTAGACTCTGTAAATGTTTCTACAGTTAAATGGATTTTCACTCTGTTCTTGTTTGTTTTGTCAGTTTCCTTTTACAGCAAGGTGCGTCTCTCTCTGCTGTGAACTGTGACGGAGATGTTCCTCTGGACATTGCTCTGGATGAGTCCACTGAGTCCCTTCTTCAGGAATACACGCTGAGACAGGGTGAGTGATACAACTCTCTACATGACAACTAACTGCTCCCTTTTAAAAGGATGTTTGATCATTTGTTTGTGCTTGATTTGGGCCAAAGTTATTTCTTTCTAGAATATTTTTTCTTGCATTAACAGCATCATTTTTGTATATGTACATAACTGTATTAGCAGTGCTGGATAAGGTAGGGAGAAGTGGCCACCTGTCATTTGCAGATACTATAGAAGCACATTGCTCACACTTTATAGCTTTAAACATCAATTAGATTATTTTGGGTGACCTTTTTGCCTGTTTTTGTCGTATAATGATGTATATTGATGTTGGAAAATATCCTTACTAATGTCTTGGTAATGATCTTAGGTAATCAATTATCAGGATGTGTAACTAAAAAAAAATTGCTAGTCTGTTTCCATCAAGACTAACAATCAAGACTAACAATTATGTTAAGTATTCCCTTTTAAAAAAAGCTCAGACTGGCACTTCTTCGGATGCAGACACATCAAGTTGACTGGTTAAACAGTTTTCAATTGCCTTTTCGTATTGCACCATGGTACTCCGCAGTGCAGGTTTTAAGCCTCTGTTTGTTTTCACACGTAAGCCAATCCATGGTGGCACTTCAACAAGTAGTTTTGCCTTTTGTCTTAATTATTCTCCCATTATCAGCATGACTGAAATGTCTACTCTATGTACTCTTGCAAAATTACATTGGCCCTGCTTTACATTTAAAGTCATCTTGTATTTCATTCACCAGTGTTGGATCTTTTTTTGATGCCACACCTCATTTGACACTGTTGTCCCATATATTGCAGGCCTCTCTATAGACTGTCCTAGAAGAAGCAAAATTACATGTCTGACTGCTAGTGTCATTGACATGCTGATGTGCCCATGTGGGTTTGTTTATGTGGGAAAGACAAATTGAGCCTTAAAAGTCATATTGCTGTGTACTGTACTGCAAAGTGCACATGATTCAAAAAGGCCTGTAGTGTGATATTTTGTAGTCACTATTATATCACCTTTCATCTTGATACTGAGAATCATCACAGGAAACTGTGCTGGACTTTTCAACTTCTCACCTTAAGACCAGGGCTCCCAAAAGCTGTAGCCAGAGTCGTCAGGTTTCTGGGTTGTCCGTCTGTACG
>NW_018127902.1:2141906-2145226 GCF_001952655.1 Monopterus albus
AGGAATGCCTTGAGGGAATTTCTTCACATTTGGCACAAGTGTCCAATTGTAATCAGCTATGAATTGATTAGATTTTGATGGTCAAAGACCAAGGTCACAGTGACCTCATGTTCATCCTATTCCCATGAATTTGACTGATTGGCAGAGACATATAACCACAGAGCAGTAATTCTTGTCATAAGTAGGATTTTATCTGAGTGATCAGAATTTTCTACTTTATTGATTGTATTGTGGGGGCTGCAATTGGAACCATATATCATATATGTGTGTGCATATACACACACTTTTGGGGCTGTTTTTAGTGATTTTCTGTATTGGTACAGTATTGTTGGTATTCTGATATGTTGCTTCTATGATAAATTGTGTGTTCAACGAGGACACAAGCAAAGCAAGTGTTTATAGCTAGGTCAAATGAGGAACAGCAGTGTGCACATGGGCCACATTTCCTGTAAGGCTTTCATAATGTTGCACCCATTTGTGCATGACACGAAAAAAGTAGATGTGTGAAAAAAAATTTAAAAAAATAAACGGCGTAAGAGACTTTAAACATACAGTGGGTACGGAAAGTATTCAGACCCCCTTAAATTGACTGACAGCTGCACTTGACACTTCATCCATGGCAGCTAAGTTCCCCTGGGCTTTTGGCATGAGGCTTTTTCCACTCAGTAGCTTGAAATTTTTTCTGCATATGCCTCAACCTTTTTCAAATGAACAAACAATGCATACATGGCCTGAAACGTGACTAGCAAACCATATGGGTTGGACTTTTTTTTTTACTTGAACCTGTAGCTAAATGGAATGCACCCTGGATGTGTGCTGCTCATACTGTGGACACACAACAGAGGATACATGTATTTAATGTTTCCTTTTTGTCTCCAGGTGTGGACATAGAGGCAGCGAAGCGGCTAGAGGAGGAACAGATCATTACAGATGCTCGGACCTGGCTAACTGAAGGCCCACCAACCGACATACGACACCCTAGGACCGGGGCCACCCCGCTGCATGTGGCTGCAGCCAAGGGCTATCTAGAGGCCCTGAAGTAAACAATTCAGACTTGTTCTATAATTGATCTATGCCTAGAATGGCTTTTTTATTTTCTTTGTCTAGGATTGAATGGCCAGAGGAAAACTTTGGCAGTGTCAGTTTATCTGTTTTGGTTTACATAGTCTCATGCAGTTGCTCCTGCTCTTCCGTTGTCACCTTGCTCTTGCGTTGTCCAGGATACTGTGTCAGTGTGGGCTGGATGTGTCAGCTATGGATTTTGACGGCTGGACACCTCTCCATGCAGCTGCGCACTGGGGTCAGGGGGAGGCCTGTCACATTCTGGCTGAACAGCTGTGTAATATGGAGGCCCGCAGCAATGCGGTGAGGCCCGAGAAATCTTTTCTTAGCACATCATACACATGTTCTTTCATTTGCAGGAAGAACATTTATCAGGACAGCTAAACAAAATTTGGTATAATACATGAGAGCTTTATGCTGTAACTACAACAGCACACAGTTTTTCAGTTTGTTTCCATTTCATGTTTTTTTTTTTTTGTCACGTTTCCTCTTATGAACTTTGCAGGGTCAGACGCCGTTTGATGTAGCTGATGAAAGTATCGAGGGACTGCTGGAGGAGTTATTACAGAAACAAGCCAATGTGAGAATGTTAATCTTAAACTGGTAATATTTGGAGTGACTTGTGTAATTATAAAACTAGCTGTTGATCACTGATTGCTGTGTCTCTTTCTCTGTCAGTGGCGTAATGAACAGTCCATATTAGACCGGCAAAACCAACAAGGCTCCACTGCTGCAAGTGTACTGAACAAGCGGCGGAGGTTAGTATCATCTATAACTTATCACGAGTTAAGCATATTCTTCCTGTGAACACCAAGTGCAGGTTTCCTTGAGAGGTATTAAGCCTAAAATAAAAAATGGAAATGGACAGATTGTAATAATGCCTTCTTTATGTGAGACATGCCATAAAATAAAGGAATAAAGCATGGTACGCAATCAACACTGGGTAGTGTTACCCTTTGAGTTCTCTGTAGCCGTTTTCACACACGAATTCTGGACTGTGTCCACAAAATCAGGCGTGGGCTTTGTTGAGATTTGCCATTTCACATATTTAGCACACAGCAGGAGGTAGTCTGTATCAGTCCTGTTCTCACCTACTGGAAATGGCGTGCAGGAGACAGGACATGATTCCTTCACATAGCCAGTTTGTAATTTGGTCATAAACAACAAAGTCTCTTGCTGTTTCTTAAAACTGTCTAATAATTCTGGCACCAGCTCTTAGCGGCATAAGTCCTGAATCATGATGTGCCTCCAGTTAGATATTTTTGTGGGTGTCTTCATTTTAAATGGCAGTTTTTTTTTTCTCCACCATCAGATGAACAATTTTGACCAACCCACGAGACTAAGATTATGCATTTCTCCATCTATTTTTTTTATTTTGTACACAAAACAATTCCATGTGAATGTATGTCTATCTGGCAGTACAATGCAAAATTAAAAATGCATTCACATAGGCTACATGCAGCAAATGTAAGAAATTAAGTGCAAATGTTGAATTGTTAAGCCTGTATCCAGGCTGTTTGACAGTGGATAATAAAACACTTATAAATAAAATGTCACAATATCCAACCCAATATGAAGCAAAAATTTAATCATTCAAATTTTGAGACCGACAATTCTATATCTATATGCATTCTGATAGTTATTACAGCCTCTCACAGCTCAGCTCATCGTTGTGTAATGTTTGAGGTGTTTAACAGCACAAAACTGAGTGTCACTCTCTCAAATCTGTAGCTTGACATTTACTCCAGTTATTGTGAAACCACTCGCAAACAGCTTTTCTCACTGCGCTGGATATGAATCACGTTGGGTAGCATGACATCATGTCACCTGAAACTCGCCTAATGAGAACGGTGATGTTGCTGCATAGCACCTGTCAAAGTCTTGATGTCAGGCTGAATGGACACCAGCTTGAAGCAGAGATCAGGCCCAACATCTAGCTTATTCCTGTACTTTATCACAAGTGCTAGTAGGACACCTCCACTGCCTTGGGTTTTCACTCCCAGTGGCATGCATGGATTAACATCACTTTTTACTCTTGGATGAAAATTGTCCATGTTTAGCTTCTAGATGACGGCACAGCTTGCAAGGTTTCAGGGCCTCATTTGCTAGCACCTCCAAGCACAACACATCTTCTGGTCCCACACTTGTAAATCCCAGTGATAAGGTACTCACTTGAGTACTTCATACAAAATCCGTCTCTTTATTGTCACTGGTTCATTTAAGGTTGATTATGCAGTAACAGCTTTCATTTTGCCACC
>NW_018127902.1:2145271-2145627 GCF_001952655.1 Monopterus albus
ACCCCCCTGCCAGTGACAAGATACAAGATACATTCCAGATCAGAAATAGGTCAGATAAATGAAGAATAACTAAAATCCCATGGCTTTCTTTTATTAGATTTTTTTAAAATGTATGTATCTAATCGGAAATATTTTATGGTCATTTCAAACTTAATTACAAAATTGAAAGTTAAACATTTTATTTATTCATTCATTCTTCTTCTTTTGGCTGTTCCCGTTAGGGGTCGCCACAGTGAATCATCTGTTTCCACCTAACTCCATCCTCGGCATCCTCTACTCTCACTCCAATTAACTTCATGTCCTCTTTTAGCACATCCATATATCTCCTCTTTGGCCTTCCTCTTGACCTCTTGCCT
>NW_018127902.1:2147827-2162898 GCF_001952655.1 Monopterus albus
AACTCTATGTTCCTCCCTCTTCTGGAAGTAGGTGTTAACTAAAGCCATTTCCATCGTCTTAGCAAAGTCCACCACCATCTGTCCTTCTAGGTTCCTTCCCTTAACATCAAACCTGCCCATCACCTCCTCATCACCTTTGTTCCCCTCACCAACGTGCCCGTTGAAGTCTGCCCCAATCACCACTCTCTCCCCTCTGGGAATACTCTCCATCACCTCATCTAACTCACTCCAGAATCTCTCCTTCTCTTCTAACTCACACCCTACTTGTGGAGCATAACCACTGACTACATTCAACATTACCCCTTCAATTTCCAACTTCAAACTGATCACCCTGTCTGACACTCTTTTCACCTCTAAAACATTCCTCACGAGCTCCTCCTTCAGGATCACTCCTACCCCATTTCTCTTCCTGTCCACACCATAATAAAGCAGTTTGTATCCCCCTCCAATGCTACGCGCTTTGCTACCCTTCCACCTGGTCTCCTGCACACACAGTATATCTACCTTCCTTCTCTCCATCATGTCCACCAGCTCTCTACCTTTCCCTGTCATTGTGCCAACGTTGAGTCCCTATTCTCAGACCTATACTCCTGCCTTTTCTCTTCTCTCTCTGTCTACAAATCCTTCTACCTCCTCTCCTTTTTTGACCAACAGTAGTCCAATTTCTGCCAGCACCCCGTAGGTCAACAGAAACGGTGGCGGTCGTTGTTAACCCGGGCCTCGACCGATCCGGTATGGAATTTGCACTGATGATTCGCATGTTTAAATTTGGCATGTTTTTACGCCGGATGCCCTTCCTGATGCAACCCTCTCTATTTATCCGGGCTTGGGACCGGTACAGAAGTCACTGGCTTGCAACCCCTGTGGCTAGATTCATTCATTCATTTATTCTACATCTTGGATTTATTCATTGTAATGACCTCCTGCAGTCCACCTGCAGTACCGTCAAGGCCCACTGGGAGGCCGCAGCCCACACTTTGGGGTACACTGGTCTAGAGAATTTCAGGGTTCCAGTGCATGTCTGAAAAAGGCTTGTGTCTGTCCCATTTCATGCTTCTAGGAGCTCAGTGTGCAGGATGAGCAGTAAAGACAAGATGAACGTGCAAGATCAATCTAAAGAGAAGGGTGTTTCAGGAGACCTGGAGCTGAACGAGGAGAAAGACAGCAGCCCCGGTAAAGCAATTGCTGTATGACAGAGTGACCATGACTACTACACTGTTTGTAAATATGTGTTGCTGTGCTGATTCCTAAAAACCTTGATTCTCTTTTTCCAGAAAGCTCCACTGTGTCTAGTCCAGACACAGAGAGTGTGACCACGTCTACAGCCAGCCCTGCTGACAAGGTACTAAATCGCTGAGCACAATCCAGTATGATACACAACAGTTCTCTTACTTTTTTGATTTGTTGAGTAAATTATGTTGTGCAACTCACATGAAGCTGTAGCTGACAAAGAACTGACAGCATCTGGGGAGAAAATAATTGATGATCCAATGAAGGAGAAAATGATAGAAAACAATATCATTTAATGAGGGAAAAAAGAGTCAGAATGCACTAGGTCTAATTTAAACTGCAAGTGATGATAAATATCCCCTTTGGGAAAGTACATAGGTTTCCATCATAATACTTGCGAAACAGTTTGTTTAATCAGAGAGTTTGATCACAGATGACTTCCTTCACACCTAGCATTTCAACATGTGGACACACCCCCGATGAAGATGTGTTTGCTTTTGGGCTAGACTGAAGCATGTCAGTGTTATGGTGACATCAATCATGTTTCCCCACTAGAATTATAAATCCAAAGTTTAAATGGCTACAGCTCACTACAGTTAAGCTACCGGTGCTTGTTCTCTTCACTTATGTTGTTCAGACACCAGAGGAGAAAGATGAGGAGGAGGAGGAGCAGGACAAGGAAAGCCGCACTGCTAGAGTCCAGCCCACTCCTCAGACGAGGGATGCCACAGCTGAGAGCCCAAACACCCCTAGTGGTGACAGGCGCAAGTAAGAAACAGGATATTCATCATAAAATTTTTTTTAGTCCTACGTGTACTGTAATGAGGTTTTTTAAAATATGTATTTGAATGTTTTTTCCTTTTACATTTCATAAAAGTATTTGAATTTATAACACTTCTGTAATATATAATTTGTGGATGTTTGTGTTTAGGTTCCAGGCTCCGGTAAGAGATGAAGAGTCAGAGTCCCAGCGGAAAGCTCGCTCTAAGCGGCTGCGCCAGTCTCGCCGCTCCACACAGGTAAAGCTAACCAGGAATGGGTTTGTCATGATTTTACCAGTACTACTGCCCTTTTGAATGTTTTTTTTTGATCTAGTACTTTTCATAACTGCCAAAACAAAGAAGGAAAGTAGAACAGGATTAAAATTTTCTGTATTTTATATACAGCAATTTATTGTTTCTCAAGCTGCAACAGAAATATTTGTAACATTAAGTCACTATTTAAGCTAAATATCTCCTTGGAAACAAATCAGAATTTTAAATAAAATGAGTAATTCTTGGCAAAAACTTGCTGCAGTCAAAAAAAAAAAGAAGAACATTAATATCACTCCGCACTTCTTCATCCTAACACTGCTGATGTGGATTCACTGCTGGGCAAGTAGCACTGGCAGAAGGAGGAATGGCTGGTCTGACAGTGGGCTGTTGCCTTCTCAGCCACAGAGTGTACAAGAATGTCCAGGTTTAGTCCAAATTAGGCCAGATACATGGCAAATTAGGCTTAACAATTACATCGGCTTCTGTTTTGGCTTGTTTGTTGTTAATCTAATAAGTGTGACATAGCCACCACATATTTGTGTGGGAATGGGAAACTGCAGACACAGCAGAGCTAAAAATATTGCTTTTTATATGCTAGCTATGCTATCTTGGACCTCTGAGTTCGCTGCTGAACGCTTTGCATTGAGGTGATATTTCAGGCTTGTAGTACGCAGAGAATCATGCTCTTATCAACAGTTCCATCTGGGTGTTTTTAAATGTAACTGTTCAGTTGATGGAGCCAAGCAGCGACTTCTTGTATGCCTCCATCATGTTACCAAGCCACTGTGGCAGAACAGTTTCAATGGCGCACCAGGTCAAGTGGCACCATGGAACACGATTAATCAGTGTAATTTTTTTTAACACGTTATTTTTTTTTCTGTGATTAATTACTTGAAATTCATGCATTATTTGACACCCCTGGTTGAGGCATTACTTTCATTGGCTTTTTACTCTAAGTTTTGTTTTTTTGCACTTAGAGTTGTGCATAGTTGTGCATCATTAACTCAACTAAAGCACAGGCTCAAGCATATTGCTCTGAAACCATATTTCCTGCTCTGCTAAACTCATTCCCTGATTTCTTCAGGCTCTCACAAAGATAAGATCCAGTACAAAATTGTATATAGAAGGGTCTAAACTGAATGCATTTTTACAGTCATTCATTCTTTGTTCAGTTTTCTTCCTTTTTGTTCACTGACAAGGACCTGCAATCATTTAATAACAGTGTGAATAATTTTTCTGTCACATACTTTTTTTTCCACAACCTTTGGACTGACTGGTGCTCACTTGGCTTGTGTAATCTGCTGAGTTATGCATGCAAGCCCTGTAAATGATGATAATTATAACCATGCTGCTCACCTACTGAGGTACAAATACTGTACTATATCAGTATCTTTTCATTCACTATGAAAAGCTGCATATTTTCACCATGAAACTCATGAGTTCTTATTGCAAAGCCTGTGTGTGGTTTTGTCTTTGCTCTGTGCTGACAGGGTGTCACCCTGACTGATCTGAAAGAAGCAGAGAAGACTGTAACTAAAGCTGTGGATCCGTCTCGCAGCATCCAGCCTGTCAGCCCCATCGTGACGATCACACCTGCTGAAAGGGGTGAGTGAGGATGAAACACTACAGTGACCACGGTGAGCTGTGCATTCCAACATTCAGCACGGACTTTGTTTGTATAACCAGTCGAATCAATTGTTGTAGACAAATGTCTGAACAACTCTTTGGTCAAATGCATTGTCAACAATATGAATAGATTTTATAAACAGTATATTGTGCTGACAAACATATAGGCTGATAAGTACTGAACAGAAAAGTTTGAAGAGCCCATGGTATACTTTTCTTTGATTTCTGCCTTATCTACAATGTTACAGCAGTGAATTATCATCTTAGACACGACCTAAAACTCAAAAAATTAGGTGTTCGTATGTTGTAGTATTTCTATGCAGCAACAACTCAGTTTATACACGTATCACAGACTCGCGCTTGCGACTTTTTTTCTAATGAAATAAAGTATTACGTGATAGTTTAAGGATTTCCTTGAATGGCCATAATCTCCAGGCAGTTGCGCGTTCATGTCAGCTTGCCTGACATCCACCAGTACCATTGTAAAAGCGGCATTTTTTGATTGAGCCTGGTTTTGTGGATATATTTTACCTCCTGCTGCTGCACTGTGACCAGAGGATGTGGAAAAAAATACAGGGCCTGAGGTTACTGCATGTTCGGGAATGTTCCTGTACAGGGACTTGTTGCTTTACTTGACTGGGTCTCACCTACAAGCAGCTGCCAGTGAGGCCCCCCATGGTGGTGAATGATCAGCTCAATGCTGGATTCCCCCGGAGCACAGTACCTGTTTCTTTTGATTGCTTGAGGCCAGTGTGTCAGCCCCATGTGATGTGATGCAGGTTAACGAGAGAATTAATGACCCATGATGTTATTGTTGGTGCTACACTACCTGTTGGAATTAATTTCACTACTTTGGGACTGTATGTGGTTGTGTTGTTGAAGAAGTGGTGACCACCGGTTGGATTTACCGACCTTGGAGCTACTTGAATAGGAGTGATGTTTCTACTACTCGGTGGGACTTAACAGTAAGTAAAAAAAAAAGCGCATGTTGCATGTCTGTTAATGCCTTGTTTCTATAACGTTGGAGAGAATTGTAGTGAGGCTGGAGAAGTTACTATGTCTGCATTATGCCAGTTAAAATATGGGGTTTCTCAGTTACCTGCTTTGTTTAGAGTATTACACATCTGTATTCATCGGTACATATACTGTTGTTTACCTATCTATGGCGGAGAAAGTCAAATTAATTAATGCCGTTGCAGTTCATTGTGCTGTCCACGTTCATATTCTGGCTCCAACATGTCAGGTAGGATTTCAGGTGTTGTCATTATCAAAAACATAGATTATTTGTCAGTGTTTTTGGTCTCCCAGCGTGATGTACTTTCCCGGTTCAAAACTCGGTTTCATGTAGCGGCCCCCTCAGTAGTTGTGGTTAGGATAATTAATGGTGAAGCAGATTTCGACACAAAACCAGCAACAGCAGTTGTGCACGTTCACAAACTATCCTCTTGTTTTTAGGAAGAGGCTCTCAAATTATTTCAGAACAATAAAACCACAGACTATTTGGAGTTATGAGGGGTGCAAAGCTAATCTAGAGGTACCCAAGATTAAATGGCTGAAAATGAGCATGCCATGGGCTCTTTAAGGTATCATAGCAAACATAAGGCAACCATTGGTTGCCTTATGTTTGCTGTGTGGCTAGTCTAATTTTTGTTTACTTGAAGTACAAGACTACCAAATAAAAAGCAGATGTACTCAGCAGGTTCTGGGTGGAGTACTGTTCAGGCACGTAAAGGAAATGAGGTTTTTCTCACAAGCACTAAGGGCTACTGCTGAGAAGTGTCGAGCGTTGGTGGTTGTGTACATCTTCTTTCTTTTTTACTGTGTAATTGTGACCTCTTCCCACACCCGGCTCAATTTTTTTTTTTTTGATGTGGAACTGAGTAGTTCCCCTTCTGACATGTCTCCTGCTATGTTTAGACACATCAGGTCAGTAACCACATCAAGTTAGCCTGCTGCAGCATTAGCTCTCAAAGCTTCACTGAACTCATTACTCCCAAACCTCAGTATGCAGTTATCTGGAGTAGAGACTGAAGAGAAGTCAGCTTCCTTTATCATGCAGAATTACATTTAGAAACTGATCTACCTTTTGCATAATTACTTAGATCAGTTCTGAAATAAGCTATAGCCTCACTGAGAAAAGCTCTTTTGTGTTACATGTTATTTGTACTCATTTGAGTCTTCACAGTGGCATGAGCCATTGCTTAGTTAAGTTTTTGCTCAATCAAAACTCCCACACACTTCACAAGTGTTGTCTGTGTGCCCCCATGTGCATTTCAGATACAGACCCAGTAAAACAGGTGGAGTCAGATGGAGAGAAGCGTCTGGGAGTAAAGGACAGGAGGAGAGTGAGGAGGGAGAGACGCTCCACTGGCATCGTTCAGCCCGGAGAAGAGGCAAGAACCAGCACAAACATGGCAGAGTTCATTCTTTCACTGAATATTCTGAGCTGGAAAAGAGAGGAGCTTTGCTGGAAGTCATGATTATTTCAGCTTATTCTGTTTGACATTGTTCTTTGTCATATTTAAGAGTTGGTTGTACTGACCTAGCAATTTGAATATTTTACCTCAGCATTTAGTAAATTTGACTGTTTTCTAACATTTTAAAGAGAATTATTATTAATTAGTGGAGAAAATAATTGGCAGATAAACCTATAATAAAAATAAACATTAGTTGAAAGCCTCAATCTCAGGTTTGACTATAACGATTTATACCTTAATGAAAAGCTGGACCAAGCAGATACGGTGCTACCACTTCTAACTGAGCTGTGTAGCTGAACGTGAACTCTCTGTTGTTCAGAATGAAGAGGAGGATGCCCATCTGGATGATATAAACAGTAACAGCCATTCCAAGTGAGTCTTACTCTTATGATACTTGAGCCCTGTGACATTTTTCAAATTTCACATGTTGCAGAGATGAGTCAAGAAAACAATTATTAGGTTTGGGGCTTTAAAAAAAAAAAAAATCTATTCATTGTACTTTTCCATTTAAAAAAAAAAGCTGGGTTTGGGGGTTTGGTCATGTTATAAATTATGTTACTTATAAAACTGGAAGGACTACAGGGTTAGATTGTTCTGGCTGTGTTAATACAGTCGTAGAAATTTGTATGTTCACCTGCTGGTTTGTCATGAAGTTCTCGACAAAAGTGTATATTATTTCCAGAACATAAAAGTAAAGGGCATGTTTATATATGTATAACCCTGTGGTTAAAATTCTCTTGTGCTTCTCTACAGTGCGAGTCAGCTGGGAGACTCATCTGCTGACTACAGAACGGTTCGTGTCTGACCCTGTCCTCATACATAAACACACCAGAGAGCTGAAGATGAAGTGTACCTGACAGTTAGACCAAACAGGACAGGAATGATCCCCATCAGGCTCTAGATAGAGAGAAGAAAGCAGAAACCCTGTGCACTTGTTGAGCTTTAATCTTCATGTTGTTTCCCTCTAGCTGTACTTTAAGGTACTGCAGGAGAACCTGGCCCTGAAGGACAAGATGCAGGAGATGGAGCTGCTGCTGAGCCAAAATAAAGTGGAGCTGGAGAGACTCCGACAGGTTCGGCAGGTTTGCTACTGCCTCTGACTTTTAAGAGGGTGTGGGTGTGTGTGTGAGAGAAAGAAATTATGAACAGAGGGATGTTCAGAGTGTAGACGTTTGAGCCAGCCGTAGGAAGGAGAGCACACAGACACGAACAGCAGCAGAAATCATCCCTTAATTGTTGTTTCATTTTGTGTAGGTTTCAAAAGCTGCACATAAATAATCTTTTCTGTTAAGACTTGTCAATAATATAACTTGCAGGTTATACTTTGATCACATCTAAAAATTGAGCTTGTTGCTCCTTGTTAAGTATCGCTGTCATGTTTTGAGACTGCTGGATGTTATTTTGAAATGAATTCTTTAATTCGGGATCTGTTAAAATTCACTCTGTAGTCACCTGTTTGATAAATAAACACTGTTTCGCTGTGTGGCAGAGTCAAGAGAGCGGCACATACAGACCGGCCCTGCTGGAACTGGAGAGATTTGTAAGTCTGTCAGTCTGTGTATACTGTGTACTTAAATATGCAGTAAATATTTCTGCAAGCCGAATTACCTTATGTAGGAATGCAGCACATTTTTTTCAGTCTACTAGTTGAAGCTTTTTGGTGTTTTAAATTGGCTTTCGTTTTCTGTTTTTGAGTTGTGACTTCAAACAGTAACGGGCTAGATGTACTTTGTGCATACCCTCATGTATATTTAGACGTGGATGGGAGATGCACACATGTTCCTAGTAATACTTTAAATCAAGGGTCTGCCTTCTGTCTGCATGCACCACTGTGTTCAAAGCATTGTGCTACATGTGCAGTTGGGGCTTCTACTGTGCAAACTGCATACAGACATCCGCGTGGACCCTCGCGGACCTGGGAAGATTGAAAATTATGTCACTCAACCACAATGGACATGTGGGCACACAAAGTATAAATAGCCCTTAAAGTTGTTGGTTGAACTGTTCTTTATCTTCACTGTGTATTTGACATTGGTCTTACCTTTGAGTCACACCTAACAGAATGAGTCCATGTTCTACACATGTAGAAGAGCAGAAGCCAAGCTGAACATACAGTATAGAATTGTTCCACTCTTGTGTTGACAGGAGAAGTTGGCCCTCCAGAGGAAAGCAGTGGAACTGGAGGATGAGCTGAAGGTACACATGTTCATTTTTACACAAATATACTTGTGTACTGAATTAACTGCAGTGATGTGACGCTCTGACCCCAAATGATTTATAGAGAGCACAACAGTTACACAGGCGGTACTGCAGTCAGAAACTTGTGCTTAAAAAGTACTATTTGGAAGAACTGGGGTTATTGGTTTTATTGTAGGTGTTAAGTAACCTGTTTCTCCAGGGTCCCACATAAAGTAGTCGGAAACAAACTCAGAACCATTTCAAAATAAAAGTAAAAATAAATAAAGAAAACAAAATGACTGACAAATATACAGTCAAGACAGTATACAATTGGTTGCAAGTCCATCACATCAAGACCAGTTTGTCTGATACAACAGTCCCATTGAAGTGCATGTTTAATGGTACCTGTGGGGTTGTTGCTCTGTCACTGGCTCAGCTGTGGAATAAACTTAGAATCATGTGAACTCCAACCCCACTGAGATTGCTTAACCAAAGACTAAGAAATTACTGCTATGACCCATATTTATAAACCAACCAGTCAGAATACGACATGACGTGGAACACACTGGCAAGCTTGCATAATATTCCTATAAAAACAGATTATGTCAGTGTCACTTTGATAAACCATAGTACAATTTAACATGCATTCATCACGTCTGATGTGTGACACAGATTACAACCAGGGCTGTGTCCAAAATGTGCAGTGTATTTACTGTCCGCCACTGTATTTCTTTAGTTCTCAGTGTGTGAATCTATGGCTGCATTAAATTTATCTACTGTATAGGCCCTCCTACAATGGAAAGAAAAAGGTGCTGTCCATGATATGTGAACTACTTTTCTGCAAAGTAGGGGCAAAAATTATGCAGTCATGTCCATTTGTATGAAAAGTATAGGCTAAGAAAAGTTTTAGTAATAAGAATATAAATAATATAACGTGTTTTTAGCCGCTGAACTGGAAAGTTAGAAATCTGACAGCTGAACGCTTTTCAGTTACCTTTTCACAGAGCTGTACCATTATTTTGCCACATTTCTCTGAATCACCTGTGTGAGGCATAGGGTGCTTGTAGTGCTGACAGTTGTGGTGTGAAGATGCGGACATTTAGCTAATCACTAAAAATAAATCACCAATCAAATAAAAACACCCCTGTTTAATGTTTCTTTAGGTTTTGGGAGACCTCAAAGCAGACAACCAGAGGCTCAAGGATGAGAACGCTGCTCTCATTCGAGTCATCAGCAAACTCTCAAGATGAACCTGGAAGAAAACCCTACCCTGGAAATAAAAAAAGAAAAAAAAAAGTATTATAGGATTTATCTTTTGCTCGACTCAGAAGACACAAACCAGCAGGAGAGGCGCAGCATCAGACACCTGCAAAGCACATTCAACAGTTAGTGGAACAACGGGGATATCAGGGTTATTAGCCAGTGTCTGGGCCCTTGTTTTGGCAGATCTACTGTAGAACAAACTGAACTGTGGACTGACAGGATGTTCCTGTTCACATCCACTTTTATATTAAGTTTTTACTGTTGTATTTTTTTAACTGGAATATTTTGTGCTTTGCTCCTGTGATACTTTGTATGAAATCTGTATTAAGAGACTTAAAAGCCATGCACAGATAGCTTTCTTCACCTCCTAAGGGGTGGAGAAATAAAGACCTGACAGTTATGTAGGGAGTGGTCATAGAGAAAGGAAAAAACTGTGCCAAAAACCAGCCCGTTTCGCATGTCATTTGGGGAAAACTCAGTGGTCAGTGTTCTTTCTCAGGATGAGTCTGGCTTGATGCTGACCATTTTAGTTAACGTCTGTAGAGGTGGACCAAATTTGCATGCTCATTTCTCCCTCTGAATGTATATTTAAGCACGGGGGCCGTCTGTCCTGACAGTGGTGTAAAGGTGTAGCCATGGTTACTGTTGTACAAAGTTACGGAAAGTTTTAGGTGCTAGTCACAGGCGTCAGGCGCAGCTCGTGTTCAAGGGGATTTTTACAGAAAGTGTTTGTGATAAATGTCACACCTTTTCGAGTGAGCATGGAGAAAATGCTCTGTTCTTAGTACTGTAAGTTGCTACTAATTTCACTTTGCCATTTTTTGACTGGATGCTTCTGAAAGCAACAACCCCAGGCCTAAACCCCCATCTATTTATCTTGTGACGGACGGCTGTTCTTGTTCAACAGACAGGCCTGATGGGTCGCCTTCTGAATGTTTACTCTAGTCTTAAAAGAAAAAAATGTGCATGGCAAGTTGTATTTTGATGCTGTGCCTTTCAATATACATTTGTAATATTTCTATTTTGCTTTGGCAAATGTACACTTAAGTATAAAATATAGTATGGGTGTAAATTATTAAGATTCTTGTTTTTGTGATTGATTTATTTTTTAGAAATCACTAAACATTCAGCCCAGGCAGTATATTTGTCATGGAGGACCACAGATGCCATGGAAATAATAGATTTCACTAATTGAACAGCAAAAACAAATTTATATTTTAATGGGAAGTAATTATGAAGACTAATTTACAAATGATAACTACTTCAATTTAAAGGGCAAATTCCCCATTAAATAGTGGAATTTCAAAATCAATTTGAAAATGGTTTTAAAAGGGAAAGATTTGAATTAGTAAAATATTAAGATCTTAACAGTTTTCACAGCCTGAGTAATGGCCTTCTCCTCATGGGAAGCAAACTGAACTTCATGTGTAAAATTGGAGGTGTCCTTTTGTTACCAAATAACTCAGGACTCCTGCTTGTTCAGGTAAAAGCAGTGCTCCTTATCCAGTGTTAGAGGACAAGTTGAGCAAAATCTTTATTGACTGAGAAGAGCAATCACAAATGATGATAGAATATACAACCCCACCAGCATGCCAGCATTTTCATAGAAACTGTACAATGTGAAGGAATGTATGGTGCAGGAATACACTATCAACAGGAAAAAAGTTTTACATCCATATGTTCTGGTACAGTACAAGTTGATTTCAATGTTGTGTTAGTTGTCAGTGTTTTAAACCCTCCTCTCTCATTAAATACTGTTTCTGTTGTAGTGTCACTTAACCCTTCATGTGACGGATGTGTCCTTCTGAGAGGGTCACTGGGTAAAAAGGCTGAAACCCTGGTCAGTTTTCTCTTCAGTGCCAACGTCTGTCTTTCTGTCTGGGGGTGAGCCCAGACACCGTTGAGGTCTCCAGCAGCAGTAGACGGTGCCTGACTCCTCCCTGTGCTTTCTCTGCTGCTACTCCTCCACACTTGGGCTCTCCTGACTGCTATGTGAACAAGCAGGGGTCTGGGAAGGGGGATGTACATTAAGGCAAAGGGGAACCTAATTCAAAAAGACTACATTAGTAATGCTTGTTGTTTTTCGCCATGTTATCAGTTAGTGCTAAGGCCTCATGGGCTACAGATAAGTTGGTAGCGAGAACAAGCCCTTGATATACAGACTACCTGGTAACACGCACTGCTCGTACACACAAGGCATACTAAATAAGTTTAGACGTGAGCTGACATAAGGCAGCTTTTTGATTACCCTTACACTGTATACTCCCTTATTCACTTTGGCCCAAGTCCCTGTTGGAAAGGGAGTGGGTGACTACATTAGGGAAGGGAGCGAGGTGCCCTAGAGCAGCTCTGAATGAAATGTTTTTACAAGGCAGGTATTGGTAATTATATCAAAAGACAGCAAGCAAAGGAATGCTGAATGTAGCACAGCGGATCAGGTGGATGTGGTGGGGCCTGCTATGAACACGAGCTGATTAACAGTGATGTGAATACAGTCACATTACACAACCATTGATACAATTATATAAAAAAGGCAAACAAAAGTTGATTGTACAGTTGCTTTTCCACATGTATGTACTTCATACTGAGAGAGGAAGACACCGTTCTGGAGAGGTGGAAAGCAGGGTTAATCTCTTCAAGCAGCAAAAAAAACAAGGAGACAAAATAAAAGAGGGCCTGGGAGTGAGGGAGTAAGGTGCTACATGGCACAGCTCAGTGGGGGTGCACAAGTGAGGATGACAGGTTGGTGAACAGAGGCAGCTCGTGTGCGTCGCACTGCATGGGTTCCGATGCCGACACAGGTGGGTCAGACACCAGGGTGTTAAAGACAGCCAGGCGAGAACTAAGGCATGAGAACATGAAATGCACAAGAAAGTAAAAACAAAGGCAGAAATGGTGGACACAGGGCAGGGATGAGGGGAGCGGCTGAGGGAGTTAAGTTCCCTCGCCCCCCTCCCCCAAACACAAAGGCCTCTTTTAGTCTTTCCAGTCTTTCTTAATGTTGAGGTTCCACTCCCAGGACAGGTGGTCGTGCTTGTCGTCGTCAGTAAACTTGGATTTGATGACATAATTGCCGCGGGCCAGTATACCTTTAGGAGCCTCTTCCATCGTGGTCAGGAAGTCATATTCATTTGGACGTGGCCCGTAGCTGCCCACCATGTAGTCTGATTTGTCAACTGTTCAATGAAAATGTGTAAATGGCAGTTAGTTTAAACCATGGGCCAGGTTTTAGTTTTTATCTCAGCCCTAATGTCATAATTTCCTTAGCTCGTGTTCTACCATTTGGCAAACAATGGCTCAGGAACACGACTGTAACACGTTGCACTTTGAGAGCAGAGCTGTCACTGATTCTTTGACCTGCTTCATTGATGGCTGGATCAAGTAGTTACTGGCACAGGTCGGACGTCAAACAGGCCAAATGATATTTACCTGTGTTATTTATCTTTAACTACTGGACTTCGTGTCCACACCATGCAGTGTTCTGCTGGCCTCCCATCATGGTGATGCATTACTAGTTACAAGGTTTATTCATGGTCTGATGGTATGAAAAAAATCATGTGAATAATTTTTATGTAAAATATGAAAGGGAAGATTTCAGTTTTATTGGACGGCTGAATTTGAGCCACTGTATACTATATCCTTATTTGAATATTAGTTTATTTTAGTTGTAATTGAAAAGGACCACACGCAGACTTGCTGTTTTCTTTATTCTAGCAACACCATGCTGAATTTAGCCCAGTGTTTCAGCTCATGCCCTCATACTAAACTTTGGGGCTGTGTCTGTGGACAGTTTCAAACAAATCAAGAGAAACAGTTCACTCACTCTTCACTCCTTTCCTGTACGTCTGCTGAACATACTTCAGACCCGAAACAATCTCCCTGATCACCTGAGGAGACAAATACTGTTCAAGAGTTTTGCCACAATAACATTGTGTATTTTGGTAATAATCAGGATTAGATATGTACAAATACTTGCTGGTGTTAAAATCTACTATTACTTTCCGAGCTTTTCTAATTGCTGCCTCAGCCTTGTTGGTATTACAAGTTTTTGCCTCAGACACACTGGGCTCTGCATAAAATACTATACTGTTCATATCAAAGTATATTTTCTCAGAAAGCAACAAGTTACTTTCTTTACCATTCAAACGTAGTATATGCTGTAATGACATTATGGTAACTCCTGAAAACATCATCTGTGTTGAACTGAATTAGTTCAGAATGACATATTGGGACAATCAATTTCATAATGGCAGCAAATAAATGTATTTATCTGTAGCTACAGCTGCTCACCTTAAAGCTGATCTTTATTTTGTATTCAACCCCCTCCTTCAGAACAAATGCCTGCTTCTTCAAGGCTTCCAGGTCGCCTGATAGGAAACGAAAAGAAATGCATGAATTTAAATCATCATGGTTACAGTGATGTTATCATTAGGAACCTCCAGGACAAAATCCAACAATACCAAGTCAATATTTTGTACTCTAGTCAAGTCAAGATTTTTATTTGCCATTTATGCATAAACAGACAGTCTAGGCATATAGGAACCCTTGTGCAGCTCTCCTTTGGAGTCAGGTAAGGAGTCAAAAGCCAGAAAGAACACTTAGTCATAAATAAGTTACATAAAGGCGACAAAGCATTAAATCCGGCAATACACAAAAATACGCTATTAGTATTTTCCCCAGTGAATTTTAAACATCGCACTTAGTAATTCACATGGTGGAGTTGGATATGTCATTACGCTTGGTGAGGTAGTGAGGGGTTATTGCACATATATTCTCACATTTTTGTATTTGCCATCAGTCTTACTGCGGCAGGGAAAAAGCTGTTGTAAAGTCTTGTTCTGTGTGTGATGATACTGTCCGCTCTGCTGTGGCTGAGGCTGTAGGTGCAGTTTTTGTGTCTGAGCAGGGAATGAGCTGGGTGGCGTAAGTCCCTGATTATGTTCTCTGCCCTTTTACGACAGTGCTGTGTGTACAGTGTGTCCATAGCAGGCAGTTCAGTCCCAGTGATCCTCTGCAGTCTTTATGACCCTTTGAAGAGCCTTCCTCTCTGCCTGTGTGGTGTTACCATACCAGACTGTGATACCAGTAGTGAGGATGCTCTCTACCAGCCCTCTATAATCCTGGGTGAGGGGTCCACGGTTCAACCCAGCTTTTCTGAGCCGCCTGATGAATTATAGCGGCTGCTGGGCTTTCTTCACTGTGGCAGCTGTGTTCAGTGACCAGCTCAGGTCAGATGTCACCTGCAGGCCCAGGAACTTGGAAC
>NW_018127902.1:2162938-2174018 GCF_001952655.1 Monopterus albus
CATTCTCCTCTCCATAAACAAGAATGTCATTCACCAAGCTTCTGTAACCCGACTCGTCTCTCCCCTTGATGAGGCCCCGAACGGTGGTGTCATCAGCATATTTAATGATGATGGTGTTGTCATGGTTGGAGACACAGTCGTGGGTGTACAGGATGAAGAGTTTGGGGCTGAGACAGCAGCCCTGCAGTGAGTCTGTGCTGATTGTGAGCTCAGCAGACACCCGCCCTCCCATTCTAACTACCTGTGGTCTTTCTGTCAGGAAGTCCAGAATCCAGTTACAGGTGGGAGTTGGGACACCGAGGTCTGTCAGCTTCCCAATCAGCCTGCCCGGGTGAATAGTGCTGAATGCAGAACCGTAATCCAGGAAGAGCATCCTAGCATACGTACTGCTGTTGTCCAGGTGTTTCAGAGTGTGGAATAAAGTCAGAGTCATCACATTGTCCACTGATCTGTTGGGGCGGTAGGCAAGCTGGAGGGGTCTACAGTGTCCAGGACCATGTGGTTAACGTGTGAGGACCAGTTTCATGGTGACTGATGTGAGCGCCACTGGCCTGAAGTCATTCAGAGTGGATGTGTCTGACATCTTAGGGACCAGTACGATGATGGATTCCTTAAAAATGCGAGGAACTACTGCTTGGGTTAAAGACAGGTTGAAGATGTCTGTATACACACTAGGTAGTTGATCCCCAAAGGCTCTCCACAGTCTAGGGGGGGACACCGTCTGGTCCCGCTGCCTATGGGGGTTTACCTGTCTCAGGGCCTTCAGGACCCGTGTGCACATCACCTGAAAAGCAGTGTCCCCCAGGTCGCTGGGGGATATTGAGGGGGTGTCTCTGTTCAACCTATTAAACCCTGCATAGACGTTATTGAGGCTGTCTGGGAGGGTGGCGTCCTGTGGGGCTGTGTTTGTTGATTTGTTCCTGTAGTTTGTGACTGCCTGGATTCCCTGCCACATGCTGCGTGTGTTGTTATTCATATAGTAGCTCTCCAGTTTTTGCAAGTATGCTCTCTTTGCAGCTCTGATGGACTTCTGTAGCTCATACCGGGCTCTCCTGTACTCCGCTTGATCCCCTGACTTAAAAGCCTCTCGTTTCTTCCTGATTTTCTGTTTTATATCCCCATTAAACCATGGTTTTTAATGACATGGTCTTCAGTCCTTTTAAGTCAGTTGAATGTGCTTGGCCAGGGAAATTAAAAAGCTATTTATTTACTCTTCTTTCACTTTAGAAACATTTAGAAAGAGAGCTGTCAGTCATTAGTAATAGGAAACTCACCATCATAAAGAAGCACAAAAGGCATTACAAGGAACTTTAAAGGAACACTTTGATGCTTCATTTAATTATTAATCAACAATGTGAACACATCATTGAGTAGCTGCCTTTCCACTATCGGAACCTAACAAGTTGCACACCCTGTCCTCCGCCCCGCGTAATCTCCTGGGTTGATGCGGACAGTCCTGCTTGTTTTTTCTGCTGCATTTTCTCCATGTCAGCGTCTGTTTAGAGGTGGGAAGGGCTGCACCCCTCTCATGCACACACACACACACACACACACAGCCAAGGGGAGGACGTGAAGGATCACTCCACAGTACAACAATCAGCCAGTAACACAGACTGTATGAGCAGTTTATCCATCAGCTGACAAGTAAGGTCCTGTTTCACCTGTAAACCAGTGTGTTTTTTTTTTTTTTTTTTTTACACACCCTGCTTGTAATGCTAATGCTTGAAGTGTGAAGACGCTGACATTTAATCAATCACTAGTGACTACTCTGCGCGCACACACACACACACACACACAGTCCCCCTCGTGTTTCTATAACCTGGTTTTAGTACTACCTCCTGGGAGGAGCTGAAATTCAGCTCCCAGAATGCAAATCCGAAGCTGGTGCACCATAATGGAGACAAAGACAGGACCCGTGACTAGCACTGTACAACTCAACACGTTTCAGTAGGAAAACCACTGGCACTGGTGGATGAGTTGTGACTCATCTGTAACTGTGAGTGTGACACACACAGCGTAATCTGATAAATACCAATTCAAACTGTTAAAAATCTGTTACTTTTAGCCCAATATAGAAAAGCCACCAAAATTAGAAACAACATGGTTAAGAGCCAAAACTAACAAGACTTTATCAGAAGGCTCATCCTAAGCCAACCCGCTCTGAGCCAGTGATGATTATAATGTACCTCACTATTTCTGGGTCAGCTCTTAATATTGCTCAACCTCAGGAAAGCAGAATATTTTGTGAAACACTCAAACCTAAATCAATCTTTAGCTCTGAGTAAAATGGCTGTCAAACACATTTCACAGCATGTTGAAGTGCTCCCTTAACTATAGCACATTTATACCTGCTCACCAGTACATACTTGCACGGATTAACAGCAAACTGCTGCTGCGTGCACATAGAAAAGGTCCATTTTTATCTTTCACATGTACTATGATTTTCTAATTTGATCTGGTCACAGTCAGTGCCATGGGGTGCATTCTGCCCCCAGAAAAGCTCTGCTCCTGACCAACTCGGTTCTCATGGCCATGAAACTATCTGGGTTGAGTGTTGGTGCTGGACATTGAGGACAAACAGAAATAAGCTGCCACAACTTGTGTATAGCATTTATGACTACCAGCATCCACTCCTCACTATTAGTCAATTAATAATCAAACCTCGAAGACGTAATGTTAATCTTTAAATATCGGTTCTGGACAGATACCTTCCTAACTTGCATGAAAAGTAGACCACAAGACAGGCCTTTTTTTCCTTGGGCATTTTCTATCTAATCAAAAATGAACATTTATAGTTTTTACAGGACCACGATAGGATAACTTGTGACCTCAAGATAAAATTATTGATAGGGACTTTCAAAACCCAAAATCACAATTGTTTTAATTTTACCTATGAGCAGACAGTCATTGTTTTAGGCTGAGAACACAGGACATTCAAGGGAAACACAGGGCAGAATGTTCTGGACAGATAAATACTTGGCCAGCTGGGGCACTGCAGCCAGAGGCGGACCTTCTTAACCCCTAGATCATCACTGGGAACATCCTAAGTTCTTTTTTACAGCCTTCAGCCACACAGAGAAAATGAATCCAGCCTAAGCACCTCATCTATAATAGCCTCCACCTTGCAGGCAATCAGTGAATCATATGTTATTTATTTAGCACAGATTAAAACCTTCACCGACAGAACTGTAAGAAGTACTGGATGAAAACCACAACATGCAGCCTGAGCAGAGGGGCCAAGAGAGATGCTTTTTTTTTTAACAATGCAGAATAAAGGAGAAAGATACAGAAAAAATATGATCTGTGTTGGAACGATATGTGGAGAATGTGCTGGAATAACATGATGTCTATTTGGCTCTTCCACTTGGCTTCAAGTGGACTATAAATATTTGTAGCCATCAAGAGATGTTGTGTTTAATGTACCAGATCCACTAGCCATAAATAAATCTCTATTTGTGCTCTAGAAATAAACCTCAAGAGGGACTCACCTTGCAAGTCCAAGACCAGGGGGCTTGGGGCGCTTTCACAGACCAGACACATCCGGGTCACCTGAACATTGGGAGCATTAGGATCTGAGACTGGAAGACACAGATGGGTCAGTACACACAACCAAGACATTCTCAAACACACTTTCTCTGACATGAGATTTTACACACTGTATATGTGTAGTATACTAGAGTTGGTTTATGTGACTTCTCCTTAAAGTCATTTTATGTAACTTCCTATTAGCTAAAGAATTCATAACATTAGGAGGGCATACAAGAGTATTTGAATGTATGCTTAATGCACAGGTATATCCTGTGACAGCACTTGTGTAGATGCATGCAGAAAATTTACACCAGGCTCCCAACATTTCCATGAGGCCTGCACATGACGCAGGTCAAGCAGCTGTCCCAGTGTGAGGGCTCAAGGGAGCTGAAATCAGGACGACTCTGCTGTAGCTGGGACAGCCTCTGCATTAATTAGACCCCAGTTTATTCTCAGCCCCAACGAAGCAACTTTTATACCAGAAAATTCTAGGTCACAATGCAGTGTTGTAGTACTTGAGATTGGGCTTGGTCTTGAGACCACTATTTGAAGGTCTTGGTCTCATCTTGAAATCGACCACATCCTTACTCAGTCTCAGACAAAGTGGATGCAGGACCAGTCAAGACCACAACTGTGGGGCAGGTGCTTGTGCATTGTGTTCTATTTGTTAACGTCATTACCAAGGTTTTACCTACCATGTCAAGACTTAAGCGCCACAAGTGCTTTAAGCCACATGACACATCAAAATGAATGTAAAAACAAGGACAAGAGTTCTATGCTGAAAAAAATGGAGCTGGCTTGATCTCAAACAAAACATAAGTGGGCAACAGGAATGAACTGCTAATTGACAACCAGTGTCTCAACAAACCTTTATTGATTATCAAACTAACCAAACAACTGACTGGATATTCCTTTGTACTGTCAGGATGGCAGTTACACCCAGAGTAGATCAAAATCTTCAAGACAGCAGATAGAAAATATAACCAATATGGCCTATTTTACAGCTAGAGAATTTGCTAACCTAGCTAACAAGGATACTAAAGTTACAATGATGTTCACAGATTCTAAGTTCCCGGATCAATAAGTGATAGCAAATCACTGTTAAAACACAAACAGTGCCTCTCTCCAAATATAAGGTGGAAAATTAGTTTTCGGGGCGGAACAGCGGTTAGCGCCATCACCTCACAGCATAAAGGTTCTGGGTTTGAGCCCCAGCCAAACCCAGAACCTTTGCGCGTTCTCCTTGTGTCTGCGTGGGTTCTCTCCAGGTACTCCGGCTTCCTCCCACCGTCCAAAGACATCCAGCTTAGGTTGATTGGCGACTCTAAATTGCCTGTAAGAGTGAGTGTGGGTGTGTGTGGTTGTCTGTCTACGTGTCAGCCCTGTGGTAGACTGGTGACGTGTCCAGGATGGACCCTGCCTCTCACCCAGTGTCAGCTAGGATTGGCTCCAGACCCCCTGTGACCCTATTCAGATAGGGTTGTGGGGATAATGGATGGATGGATGGATGCTGTAACACTAAGGTTACTTTCAGCCAGATAGCTTAGTTGTTACTATCAAATGAACGAGTAAATTCCAGGATTAATGTTGGCAATCAACCATCTATCTATCTGTATTAAAGTTCTCCATTAATTGGACTTCTCTCAAGCTGAGCCCAGTAAACAGGACTTTGGACCAAATGGGAGCGAATCCAGATTCTGCAGAACAGATTGACACTGTGAACAAACAGCATCTTCCACGTTCCTCGCAATAGATGAGAACAACTCCTGTGCACAACAAAGATGGCAACAGCTGTAGCCTCAAAATGCTTAGAAGGTATTTACATTAAAAATGGCAAAAATCTGACTAATGTGTTTTTTATTTTCACTGACTAAAACTAAGAAAAATCAAGACTTCAAACTTTACTAAAATTAATGTGCATTTTCATCAAAAGACTAGGCACCAAAATTAAATGCGCGCCCACGCATGCATGCGCGCACACACACACACACACACACACACACACACACACACACACACACAGCATTACCAGCTTCGGTGACCACAGTGCCGAGCAGAGCTTCCTTATATTTGCATAAGCTCTCATCGTCCTTATCCAGCTCATGGATCTCCTTCACTGTCTTCGGGGCAGGTGGCTTGTAGTTCACCGACTCTGGCTCTTCGTTTTCGGCGGCAATGGCTGCTAGCTGCTCCGGAGTCACCTCATCCTCAGCCATGTCTGCAGACAATGAGTGTAAAATGAAGAAAATGGTGAGTAAATAGTGGCATAAGTGGAGAAATGCAAGTAGGCTGGGGTTGACAAAAGAAGAGAAAGAAAAAAAAATGTTCAAAACACACAGCATGACGAGAATTCTTGCCTCTTGGAACAAAGGTTGTAAATCACTGGACAAACAGATGACCACAAAAATAATGCCAAAGGTGGCAGATGACCCAACTCTGCACGGTGATGTCATCAGAATACCATTCTCTGAAATAACATCAGCACTACTAGAAGGCTCATGAATGAGGCGTCATATATCACATGATTAAAATTCTATACACCAAATTCACAGGCCTAGATATTATTCGGTCCAGAGGAAAAGGACCATGTCACTTTGGCATGAGGAAAATTTGCCAAAAGGGACATTAAAATAAAACATATAGTTAATAGGTGTTTCCCCGACATTACCTTAGAGTCCTGCTCCTTCTATGAAACAATTTTCAGCCTAGAAAAAGCCATGTTGTGAAGAACAGTGTGAAGTAAATGCACAAAATTGCTTTAACACATAACATGCCATGTCAGGTGATGAAGACTCCCCAGAAAAGTGATGTGGAATTTCAATTAATGTTAGTACAATGGGTTTAAGTTTCATTTTGACCGCAAATAAACTTGTTTGTTCATTCTGGATCTGCCAATGCCAGGGTCATCCCTTGCTAAGGGGAACAGTGTTGGAAAGGAAAAAAAAACCTCTGCTGAAACATAACAAGCAACAAAAGCAGGAAGAGCTCTGTTTATGCCAAAAGACTTGAAATTCACTTTACAGCCATCCCATCCGCAACGCTAACAGGCGCAATATAGGCCACAAATCCCTGGGTGAGACTCAAGCGATACAAAGTAGACATCTGAGTCGTTATGATTTGTGTCCATGTCTGAAGATTACACTTTCCTGCATCATCGTAGTGTTAGTTGTTTACCTTTGATCACACAAGTGCAGCAAGTTCAATACTGTAAATAACTAACTACACTCTGAGCTCTGTTATTTCAAGACAAGCTATGTGTACAACACTGATATGCATTAATGTGGAAAAACCAGCTGAGTGAATTAAAGATGTAAACTCTCTTTGGGAATTTGAAGTGGCAGTAATGCCAAATATGCTGCTACTCAGCCGACCTTAACAAACGGCACTGTAAACCTGTATAAGACCTGCAGACATACACCAGAGGACATCGGACAGTCACCTGAAGCTGAAGCCACTGGTCACATAATTGTTTTGCCTTCTTTATTTCTTTATTTTTTCTTTTACTTTAAGTTGCTTTTTTAAGCAAAGCTGCTGCTGATTTTGTAGCTACAGCTTTTCCTATATTTTATACAAATGCAAAATTAATGTCTTAATATTACTGGGTTTCCAAATGTTGGTCAGACAAAACAAGGCATTTGATTATATCATAGAGGCTTTAGTAAATTGGGATGGACGGTTTTATGTTTTCTGACATTTTATAGACTACACAGAACAATATGTTCACAAGCTTAATTGATACTGATAAAAATTTCATTTAAGATCTAACTACTACCAACTACTTCGATATGATTTAAGACAGGCTATAATGAATGAATGAACCAACCAATTCATTATTTATTCAAGTCAACACTAAAATTTTGGAATTTAGATTTTAAAATAAAAGTAATTAAGCTTAAGGTAAAAAGCGGACAATTACCACAAACTATCCAAATGAGAGAAATATGATTTGAGAGGATCACGTGTCTTTCAAAAAACAAAGGATAAGAACCAATTTTTTTTTTAAAGAACAGCTGTAATGAGAATTAAAAACCATGCACCATGCTTATCAACCTTAAACATTTATCTAAGCATAATTTAATGAACAATTATAAAATACATAATTTAAAATCTTTTAGAGTAGGGTAAAAAATATGCTTGGGATTTGAGTTTGTGAAAAGATACCCAGGATATTTGTTTTGATGTGATAACTGATGCCAAACATGTTTTAGAGTAAGTAAGAGGTGTAAGTAGGCGTAATAAGCTGCAGCTTCTGCCTACACCCTTTAACAAAGTGCGCTCAGCCTCTAGTAGCTTTAGCACCTAATTGACATTAGTTTTCATTACACAATGACAGCAACCATTGAGGGACTTCAATTTTTTGCAGCCAACCTCATCAACAGTGCTAAGTAAACTGTGGAAGTGACGGAGCACATCTGTGCACATATAAACAGGATTCATAGCTCATTATACATGTCAAATAAAATTTCCATTACTGATGGACATTGCAAGTTTGCAATATGATAGAAAAGCCAGCATTCAAGTATTTACCAATACTCAGAAATAGCCATATCAATACATGTTCCTTCTCCTAGCGGGAACTTAGTGAGAATCTCTACCTCTTCTCCTCTGACCTGAGGAATGTCTGCCAACTAAGGAGCTTAAGTCTATATTCATAAAGAAACCTGAGCAGGGTCTCTCTTTATATATCAATATCCCTCTTTTGCTACTTTACTCTTTCACCACTCCACACACCAATTTTATCACTTGAGAAACCTGATAACCAACCAGGAACAAGTGACTAATTTATACTCGCTGGTTGCACAGTGTCTGTGATCAAACCTCATTTTAAATGATAATCTAAGATGCTCTTTTATGATAAAAATGTAAATACAGTTTATTTAAGCAAATTCCCTGGTACCTTTGAATAATAAGAATGTGACTTTAAAACTCATTCAGGCTTTATGGAAACGACCAGGTAGACACAGTAGAGGATTGGTTACCACACAGCAACAAAGGACTTCACGCCTTTTTTTTTTTAACTCAACATTCCATTGATCTCAAAATACACTCCACCATCTAGTATAGCTAAATTTGTTTTATCCACAGGAGTCAAAATTTAGATCAAGGCTGTGTGTAGTGACAGAAGTGGTGGAGGAGGTGGGGTGGGGGGGGGGCTTCAGAGTGAATGCATTATGTAACTGCTCGTCTTAAGCCCTCTAACACTGTGCTGAAAAATTAGGAGGTTCCTCTTTGCCTCTCTTTAGGTGGAGAGGATTCTTGTACAGTAACAGGGTAGGTCTTAATGAAAGATGTTTATGAATTGTTGTGTTTTGACATATTATGCTTTCCTAAAAGGAAGTATAATTTAGTGATCCTGTGTTGATTGTGTATGCTTTGTCTCTATGGTTCAAATGGACAAGACTTTAGAAGGGGTTGACCAAAAGTAATACAAGAGTCATTAAGCATTGTTATATAAGACAACATAGATATTACATGATTGCACTGAATTACAATGTGATGGGGCCACCCCACCCAGCTGGAGGAGAAGCAGCAGCCTTCAGCTAGCAAACTGCTCATTGAACCAGACAAAGAGCTAAAAACCTATTATTCACACAGACAGACGAATTGCACTGGAGGCTGGGGCTTCTTCTGAGCAAATCTTTTGTGGTGTTAATAACAGCACTTCCAGTCCGTTTCAACCCCTGATAACCTGACTCGAACAAGATTCTTTTTTGGTTTACAGTTTATAAAATTATATTAGAACGCTGTAAACAAAGGCAACATAATGAGAATATCACGCTTTGTCATTGTGACAAATGTATACATTTTTGGCACATCATCACAAACCACAGCTTCTAGAAATCAGTCTAACCGAATAAGCCAAAATTTCCTGTAAAGACAAATTGTGATTAAACGATTTGCTGTTGGAAACGTTACTCAATTATGCCAAACGTGTCCTCAAACGTGTCAACAGTGCTGTCAAAAGCGTCCAGAAGTACAATAGCTATGTAACAGAAACATTAACTTGACGGTAATGTCATGACTGTGGTAGCTAACTGCTAGCTAACGGTACCGCTGTGGACTGACATCTTTTCGGAAAGCCGGCTAATATACTGCAGCAGACTATTAGCAGCAAAACGCCGCTAATCTGAGTGATTAAATTATCTTATTTTAAACAGCTGGACTGAACTTTTCTTAATACCAACCCTCTCATACAGGGTGGGACAGACGAGGAAAAACAAGTGGCTAGCCGTTTCGCTGGGAACAATTCAGCCAAGCCGAACACAGTATGCAGCTAACATTAGCTGAACAAGTTTTCATCAGTTTACGGAAGCAAATCAGGTGCTCCTGTTAGAATTAGTCTAGAAATTGTGTTATGAGCCATCATTACAATTAAGGAGACTTACCGTTATATTAAATGCAGCAGTGTCTTAGCCGTAAGTGCGTCTATTTCTCCGAGCTTCTGTGCAAGTATGGCGAACAAGGGAACGACCCCGCCCCGTGCGCCGCACGCGCAACACGTTTTCGGGAACAGGCCCGCGCACGCTGCACGTAAGTGACGTGCAATGCGGTGCCGCGCGCCACCAAAAACTCGCAAACCTTTTGTGTATTCTGTTCACAAAGAAAAATAGTTTCCATTGAGTAGTGTAAAAGAGAGTAGCTAACTGCAGGGCACTGTAACATGCGAGGGATAAAGACTTAGCTGCTTTTCATTCTCACAATCACTTGTCCTAACATTTCACCTAATTTGGTTACCAGGAGACTTGCATGTCCAAAATAATAATGTCTAACAGCTGAATGGTAGTCAGGCGCATGTTGAGGCAGGGTAACTTTTGAATAAAGTAATAACAGCATTCTCCGCCAACAACTTAAACACTGCTTGACTCTTATTTTACCTCCAGCATATGATAGTTATTGTTAGCAAACTTTAGATATGAGACAATACTTTTCTCTACTTGTGCCACACTGTGCTTTAGCATTATTATTTGCACTTAACCCATTAACTATACACTTGCAGACACCATTCACCATAATCTCACTTCAGATTGGTTTAGAATCAAATCAAATCAAATCAAATTTTATTTGTATAGCACCAAATCACAACAAAAGTCATCTCAGGACACTTTACAAAGTAAGGTCTAGACCTTACTGTTATCAATATTATTACATAGGGAAAACCCAACAAATCCCCCTTGAGCAAGCACTTGGCGACAGTGGGGAGGAAAAACTCCCTTTAACTGAAGAAACCTCCGACAAACCCCGGCTCTTGGTGGGCGGCCTTCTGCCTCGACCGGTTGGGGTGAGTGGATAGAGGAGAGACAAAAGAAGAAAAGCAACAAGACACAACAATCAAACACTGATCAGGTCGATGTGGCTGGTGACTGCTCGTCAGAGACGTAGAGCTCCAGGGCCAGGGCAACCTGCAGAAAGGTACAGGGAGAGAGAGAGGACACACTACAGGAGAGAGGAGACACAAAGTTAGTAATGTGTAATAGTGGCAAGCTAGTGGCAGAGGTGCATGCGCAGACAACTGGAGTTATGACCTGGTCTGAACAGCCAGATTTTAAATCAT
>NW_018127902.1:2177529-2178442 GCF_001952655.1 Monopterus albus
CGATTTGAACCGTGACGAGGCAGGTGATGCTGCGTGGACATTCGTTTGGAGCTACGACTCTTGCGAACTGTCACCCAGCCACCTGTCTGAGAAGCACATTATATCGCTGCTTAAGACATCTGAAAAGCTGGCCTGATGGACTATATTAAGAACTAAAGCAAAAGTATAACAATAGCAGTTCTATCATTTTGTCACACTCAGTTTTCGTTCATTTTTAAAAAGCTACAACTTTACAGTTAAAATGACAAGTCTCAGGAAGAGGCATTAAAATAAAACACCAGATCATTTAATACAATGTATTTATGTACAAAACTCTGAAATATGTTCATGATGATGAACTGATGTACACTGACATTTAACATTTCTAACTATAGAATAAAGCAACTGTCAAACCACTGAATCATGTTCACTTGATTAAGAAAAAAAAATGAAATACATCAGGAAAAGAGCACAGGAACTACCAAAATATAAAATTGCATCAGAAAACATGACAGATAAATATTAAAATCAATGGTCCATAAAATAACATGGCTTCAAAACGCAAGTATAATAATCAGATTAAAAACCCGAGGGGCAGCACAAGCACCGTCCTCTGAATGCTTCTAACTGGTGTCCATCTGAACCTAAATCAAGAGAAACAATGATCATTAAATTATCAAATACATGTGCACAGCATGGTCAAAATATAACAGAAATTAGAAAAATGACCACACACTGAAGGCTTAAATGATACATTTGAGAAATATAGCCAGAAAGATTATATAGAAATGTTGTAACATTTAACATGTAACACTGAATTGAATTCATTATTGAATGCTGCTCGTATCCATGCAGTTAATCATGATTAATCTCAGAAAATTATGCTGTTAGCGCAATTGGAGATTTTAGTTGTTGTCCAGCACTTTATATACAG
>NW_018127902.1:2178485-2185515 GCF_001952655.1 Monopterus albus
TATATATATATATATAGCACCTGTCTTTTAGACATCTGTTTCATTCATCTACAAAATATAATATTAAAACAACTATATCTGACTTGTGTACAACATACCTCAGATTTGTAAGCATCCAACTGGGCATCTAACTCTTCTGCTGATAGTTGGCCTCTGTTTCTGCTTCCTCTCCCCCGAGCTCTGAAACCTCCACTGCCACCACCTTGCCTTCCTTCACTCCTTTCACTCCTTTCACTCCTTTCCTTCCTTTCAAACATGGGCTGACCAAGCCTGCTCCGGTCAAATCCTCTGTTTGAACTGGAAAAAAAAAAAAAAACAGATAAATGAGGTGATTTTTGACAATACCATACGTTTACAATAATAACCTCCGGTCACTGGCACTGTACCTATTCTGACTGCAAGTAAAGCAAGCTCGGTTGCTTGTTTCATTTCTGTGAAGTGCACCATTTGAACACACTAGGCACATCCCAAATCTCAATGCACGTTTCCCTCACTTGTGCTTTTCCTTTGCATTTTAGTTCCTCCCATGTTAGGAGAAGATGCAAGAAGAAAATGCAAGGTGAGAGGAATCAAAGAAAACACTTTTTTGAATTATGATTTGTCCTTTTCCTCCCATCCTTCATCTTAATTGTGCACCCACCAGCTGATTTCTTACAAAGAGGCATGTCGGTTCCAGAAAGACTAGTACTAGGCCACTAATAACGTACATTTAAATTTAGTGCCAGGAACAAAATTTATATTTAGGCTTTTATATAATGCATTTATGAATTATTTTACTGTCTACACTTAAAGCTTTTGTAAAACTTACTTTTGTGTCAACTGTCTACGCAGTGTGTCAGTCTCTGAAGTCACTTGCTGGATTTTCATGGGACGTCCTAAAAAAGCAAAAAACTTTAGTGCTTCTGAAGAAGCACCCAAATTATGGCATCATTTAAGACCTGAATCCTCACCATCAAGTGGGACACCATTATAGTGCTTCAAGGCTTTTAGTGCATCTGCCTTATTTTCAAAGTGAACATCTGCCGTTCCTTTACTACGACCGGACCGGTCGTAGTGTATAGATGCTTTCTTTAATTCCCCAAACTCTGCAAACAGATCCTGGAGGGCAAGGAAGAAACATCAGCCATGTTCCCAACATGTTGCTGCTAGCACCATGGAATAAGAGAGCTCAGTGACCTACCTTGATATCCGAGTCAGAGACACCAAAGTCCAGATTGGAAACCAGTAGCTTGCCACTACTTTCTGCACTTCTTTCAGCTCCCACGCTTTGTCCTCTGTACCCACTATTGTGTTCCTCAAACATGTCATGCTGCCATTTGTCTGGTAACTCTCTGGGCTGGGAAGAGCAAAACATAAATAAAAATGCTGTCTTCAGATTCCACATGTGGTAGAAATTCACAAGAAATTGACTTGTAATCAGATTACCAGATAAATGTTACAGCATATTCCAAATTAAATAAGCATGTAAAGGTACTGCCTATGTCACACCTGAAGCCTATAAAGAAGGCATGTTTATGATAGATCCATATGTCTCATAAGCTAACCGCTTTTTATATACCCACTATAGTCATTACTCCCTATATGAACTGTTAACTCATGTAACTTATCTTCATATTCTGCACTATTTCATTCCATTTCGTCCCATTGCACTAGTGTTTTATAAACTTAATATACTTTATCCATTACTCGTAATTTAAATACATAGTCTGTTGTATATTACCTTACATATCTTACTGTAAATATCAATTGTACATACTGGATATTTAGTTCTGACTGTTCATACTGTAGATAATGCGCACTCTGCACTGCTGTTATTGCACTTCTGGTTAGATGCTAAACTGAATTTCAATGCCTTGTACTTGTACATGTGTAATGACAATAACGTTTAATCTAATCTAATCTAAAAGAGGGTGGCAGTCAGGAAAGGACCATTCAGGTCTTCCATGTGCGCCTTTCTTCTGTGAAAAAAACGAAATCTTCCATCCATGATAAACGAACACCCAGCCAAGTCTCTCTCTCTCTCTCTCCTCGGTCTCGGGGACACGTTTTTAGATAGATTGATATTTTATTGATCCAAATGGAAACTTGCACTGTTTTTTCTGCTCAGTGTTGCTCAAGGAGAGTGAAACATGGTGATGGCGGTAACGGCCTACAGCTGAAGAACACCCAGAAAACCTCACTCACCTCAGGTCAACTATCTTTCAGGCAAATACACCATTTTCGGTAGTTCATTATCATGTGACCACGACTGATAAAACTGATCATTTGTTTTTTTTCCATTTCAACTGCTTCTCGTTCATACCCTGGTGTACGGTGTGGATCTGTTGTTTCTCTCACGGTTGAAGTTTCCCTGTCGATTCCGCACTGGTCTCGACGACCCACCGGCCCGAGCCGAACTTCCACTCTGCCCTGACGATTCTCCTCCGCGGCTGCTGCCTCCTTTCTTATTCATCTTAATAATCTCGTCCAGTGACATGCTCATCTTATCAGCCATCGTGGGTCTTAAGCCTGTAACTATCGCTTAAGACGAACAACAAAAAAAACTTTCAGTGTCAACGTCCAACTGTTTGTGAGGCGCTCACCCAGTTTCGCGGTGTTACAACTTCCGGAAATATATATATACTATGCGGAAGTGGTGACGACAAGTCCTGCCTTTTTTTTTTCTTTTCCTTTTTTCGAAAAACTTTATTTTACATATTGTAGTGTGTTGAGGGAACGTCGTGGACCTTATAAACACAGGGATATGCTACCTATGAATAGTTCTTTTTAACTTTTTAAGCATTTATAATTATAAATTATATTATTATAATGTCAATATTCCCTATAGTGCTTTTACTATAGCTGCATGATTGTTGAAGATTAAGCAGATGAAGTTGTGAAATGTTTCAGTAATAAATATTTAATTACCACATTTTATCATCTAACTTCATGTGATGTGAAATAAATATTTTTGTAGTATATCAAAAAAAAATTTTTTTACAGTGATGGGCAAGACAGTCTCCCCATTGGTCAAACTTCTTTTTTCCTGCTATTGTCATGTTTGTACATTGTGTCATACTGTATCTTGAAACACACTCAGACCCTTGTGTACTACACAATAACATCTTAACTTCAGCCTTTAGCAGATAAAGGCCTGTCAGTCAGATAAAGTTCTTGATGATAAACAGAGAGCCTAAACCAAATTAAGTTGCAGGATCTAATGAGAGACCAAGCAAACTGTGCTTATGGTGTGACATTTTAATCAACATTGTCAATCCATTCTGTCATGGCTGCTCAGGCCATGGCAAGTAAGGAGAGATACCAATTTCAAACTTGCAAGCATGACTTTACTCAACGAAAAGTTACAACACAAGCAAAACTATGAGGTTTGTAAATCTATAGGATCAGTAAATGTGAGTGGCTGCATGACAGATCTGCTGTATAGTGTTGTATGAATAAAAGAGTAAACAGAAAACAAAGAGCTACACTGCTGTCCTCTCCTGGACTGAAGATGATGGGTATTTATTAGTTAATGGGGAGCATTGGGCCCAGGTGCTCCCTCTCACCCAAATGATGATCTGCCCACCTAGTACCTGCAAAAGAGGGAGGGCAAACAAGTACTAACAGCCACAGGCCAGGGCCCTCACAGTTCACACTGAAGGCTGTTTTGTAATAAAACTGGAAAAATGGGGAGCAGGATGAAGTGTTGTTTCGGTCAACAGCCACTAGAGAGCGCCCTGTTGGCAGAAAAGAGAAATATGTTGCTTATCATTTGTCAGATTATGTACTAGTAAGAAGGGGGGAAGAGGTGACTATTGTAGAGCAGGAAGTAGCAAAGGTTAGGAAGGATGAGGTGTGGAAGGCTCTGAGAAGAATGAAGAGTGGAAAGGCTGTTGGTCCAGATGACATACTGTACCTGTAGAGGTGTGGAAGTGTCTAGGAGAGACAGCAGTGGAGTTTCTATCTAGTTTGTTAGAAAAATTTCACAGTATTGATAGAAAAAGCATGTGGGTATCTTCGAATGTTGGTGCAGAATTCTCCGTTTTTGTTGCCATCTCCCCACCACACCTGCCACTTTGTGGGAAGACAATAAGGGAAATTTGTACTTAACACAGGCCTTGAAGACACTTACTGCAGGTGATCTTTCTAACTTCCTAACAACCACAAAAAGGTGTGTATTCCCTTTAGTGGAATGATGGGGCTTGTACAGCCCACAGATAGGTGCTGTTCATATTTGCCGAGCTCTAGAGGGAGATATCTACACCATTCTCATACTGATGGCCTATACTGTATAAGGCTGCAGTTGGCCTGTCACTTAGGTCAAAAGATGTGGTCCATGTTGGGCAACAGAAGTCCAGATGAGTAGTCACACCAATCTGATGTGTTCAGTCTAGTGTGGAGATGACACTGTAGAGTTACCACAGTGAAAGCAGGTGGAGTCATACTAGAAGTAGCCGTTTCAGTTAGTTCAGATGAGAGGTGGCGCTCTGCTCAATAGTTCTAGTATTCAGATAGAATAGATCAATGTCAGACTGGTGTATGGAAGTAGCCTGACAGAAAAATGTGTCAGTAAAAAGGATCTGCCTTGAGACAACCTGGCTATTCCCATGTTATTCAGGTCATACTCTAGGTGTGTTCAGTAGTCCAGGATGTTGATGGAAACCAGTGGGTTTATGCATCAGTATAGTTAATGTGTGAAGAGATTTTGGTGAATAGAGAGTCCAGTTTACTTTGTCAAATGCTTTTTCTGTGTCTAATGATAGGATTATAGTTTTGGTTTGTTTTTACTGAGAAAATTGATTATGTTAAATATTGTATACATGTTATCTGAAGCTTTTCTTTTTTTGATTAAACCTGTTTGATCTGGGTGGATTAACACGGAGATAACTCGCTATTCTGGTGGCTAGAGCTATGGCAATGACTTATAAGTCTGTGTTTAAAATGATAACTGGAAGGTTGGGTTGCGCCTTTGTTGGGTCTTCAGCATTACGTCATATGTATCAGTATCATTTCTGTTGTTTTATTCAAATGATTGAATGGGTCTTATATTTGACAAAGACACAATCCCCACAGACTTTTTATTGCTGGCATTAAGATTTTGGCATGTTCCTCTTGGATAAACTAAACATTTTAACAACACTAAACTTACAACCACTGAGTTGACATTCAGTATCACTTGCTGTGTTGAACCAGCCATAAAGTATAATGCAGAATACAGAGAAAACAGAGAGAGAAAAGAGTCAAATAAATGCCTTTCTTGTTTTTAATGCCACCTAGTGACTCTGCTTTAAAGATGTTCTTCATCTCGGCTGGTTGACACAAAGTAAAGATTCTCATGGCATATCATTTCTCAGTATGTCATGCTGTCCATTTAAACTTAAGGCAAAAATGTGTCTTTTTGTTTTTAAATCCTCAGGCTGAACTAAAACAGCAGCAGATTTGATACCTTCATATATTTTATGGCAATGAATTTAACTCCACAGAAGCTGAAACAGACAGAGATGAAATACAAATAATAAAGGTAGGAATACTTTCCACATCTATAATTTATTAATATCTATACTGTACTATCATATACAATGATACACTGATGTTTTTTCATTGAAAATCAATTAAATGTCTGTTTTTAAGACACAAACTGATAACCTCTACATGCTTAATTCATTCAGAAACAGTTTTTTTGGATTTAAATATAATGGAATCATTTACAGTAATTGAAAATGATACACACAGTCTGTGATATTCAGTTGTCACCCAGTAGTATGAATGTCTGACAATCTGCTGTCTTATTCTGTATTTAACTGTCAGCTGATTTGGAACTTTATTGTCTTTGCTCTATGTTTGGTCACCTCTGTCAGTATGATTGAAAGCATGAATGATACCCCTGTCTACATTTACAGCATACCAGAATGCTTGCAAATAATGTATTTTCTATTAGTAATATTTCTGATACTTAATTAAGCACTTTATAAGCTGATACTGTATATGGTGTATGACAATAACATCAGGTACACAGGTGTGAGAGTAAAGTCCACAGTGGAGGTGATTAATTAAAGCATAAATCGCTTTCATGTCTATAAATACAGTCAAGAATAACTACAGTAAAGCCTTACTAGTGCCCCCTTGAGGTTTCAGTGTTCTTTTGATGCCACACTGATGTGTTGGACAAACAAAGTAGTGGAGCATGAAATAGCTAGTCTTAGATCCATAGTCTTTTCAAAAGCAGGCTTAGGGTTTTTCTTGAGGGTGATTCCAGAGGGTCATAGAAATATAACAGCATTGAGATTGAAAAGCTAAAACCCAATGGTATGCTGCTTTACTGACACATGCTACTCTTTTTCTTCTGGCAGATGTCACTCATTGTTGGCATACTGGCATATGCCACTGCTAGTTATAGTATGTCACTGCTGTGTACCACATAAAAACAACATGTGCTCATGTTCCACACATACCCCTCTCCCTGTTGTACTAACAAAAGGTGGGTGCCATTTCTTTAAGAAGCTGTTTTCTCTCAGCTAAGCTCCTACTTTGACAAATGTAGCATCCAGGACAAATACGTACAGTATCAATTAGGTTTTAGGATGCACCATAGTGGTACACCATAGTCAGCTCTGCTGCTTTCAACGCAATCAGTCACATCATCCTTTTCCAACATGCCTTAAGCATGTTGTGGGCATTCAGGAACTGGGCTTCAGTGGTTTACCTCCTACCACCAAGACAGATCAACCTTAGTTAAAATTGATTAAGTCTGCTCTTCCTCTACACCCATCTCCTGTGGAGTACCACAAGGCTCTATATTAATCTCTATTATATTTTCTTTATACCTGACTGAGCTATTTTTTGAAAAAACTCAAAACTTGAGTATGTGCGCGCCATGGAGGTGACGTTCGATATTGGAGCCAGCGACGTCGTACGTCAATGCAGACCCGTTGTGTATGCGTGGATGATTACATTTGCATGTTTTCATTGTTGACGTCTGATTGAAATATATCCATAGTTTTTATAGCGTAGTTCAGAGCTGTTGAAGCCACTGTGGGAGCGTATTCAGCAA
>NW_018127902.1:2185596-2205226 GCF_001952655.1 Monopterus albus
CCGCTAGGCTTTAAAAAGTTAGCATATAATTTTACAACTTTGAAATGTTATTGAGAATTATAATCACCAAAATAAACTATCATCTCCTCGCGGGGTATGTGCTTATACCATCAGTCTCCCATTTAACGCTCTGAATATGATGTACAGTAAAGAAGAGTGTGATCAGTCATGAACATGACAGAAGTGCAGATGATGTCTAGATGTTTGTGTGGTTAGTGTATGAGATTTAATGTAGGCTAATTAAGGTACAAACAGTGAGATCAGTGTAAAAAAGTAGTGACACATCTCTTTAGTTATAACTCCGATATCAACAGAGCTTCAGCGTTTATATAACAAAACACGTGATTAATAATTAGTTTCAGTGAAAGTGTTACGTCCGTGGCCCTGACCACCCCCAGCACCTCATCAGCTGGCACGGGCTGTCACAGTAGCTCCGCCCCCGCACAGATGGGAATGCATTGTAGACGGCGAGGCATGCCTGCTCTCAATTACAAGATAGGTACTTAAGGAGATCGTTAGTGTGTCCTCTCGTCAGATGATCTCTTGTGTTCCTGCTGGTAACCTGTCTCTGCTCTCATGACTAAGAATTTCTTGTGTATGACCTGTTTTCTAGATTGTTGGACCTGATTTCAGGTAGTACTGAACTGATTGCCCTTATTGTTTTTTGAAGGGTCACTTTCTGTTCGCACTGTTTTCTGTGGACTTGTGTTGAGGACCGGAGTACCCTCTGCTTGGTGGTTTCAGCCATTTTTGTATTAGCACCATTTGGTGCCTGGATTGTGAACTGTTTCATGATGTTCCCCCTCGTGCGTGCGCTTGTGTCAGAGTCGGCATGCTCCGGGGACACGGCTCTCCATTAGGTGTTCTCACTTTTGCGTGTGTGCTTTTGTCACAGCCCAGTATCCTCTGGGGACATGATGTTCCCCCACATGTGTGTGTGCTTGTGTCTCAGCCCGGCATGCTCTGAGGGACATGTCAGAGCCCAGTAAGTTCCGGGGGACACAGCCCTCCACTGGTTGTCCCTTGTGTCACAGCCCGCCATGCTCCAGGGACACGATGGTCCCCCTCATGCATGTGCGCTTGTGTCAGAGCCTGGCATGCTCTGGGGATACGATGTTCCCCCTTGTGCATGTGTGCCTGTGTCACAATCCGCCATGCTCCAGGGACATGATGTTCCCCCTTGTGCATATGCGCTTGTGTCAGAGCCTGGCATGCTCCGGGGATACGATGTTCCCCCTTGTGCATGTGTGCCTGTGTCACAATCCGCCATGCTCCAGGGACACAATGTTCCCCCTCGTGCGTGTGAGCTTGTGTCAGAGTCGGCATGCTCCGGGGATATGATGTTCCCCCCCTTGTGCATGTGTGCCTGTGTCACAATCCGCCATGCTCCAGGGACATGATGTTCCCCCTTGTGCATATGTGATCGTGCCAGAGCCTGGTATGCTCCGGGGATACGATGTTCCCCCTTGTGCGTGTGTGCCTGTGTCACAATCCGCCATGCTCCAGGGACATGATGTTCCCCCTTGTGCATATGCGATTGTGTCAGAGCCTGGCATGCTCCGGAGACACGATGTTCCCCCACTTGCATGTGTGCTTGTATCAGAGCCCGGTATGCTCCAGGGAAACGACTCTCCACTGGGTGTTTCCCCTCATGTCAGAGCCCAGTAAGCTCTGGGGACACGGCCCTCCACTGGGTGTCCCTTGTGTCAGAGTCCAGCATGCTCCGGTGACATGGCCCTCCGCTGGGTGTTCATCACGTCAGAGCCCGGCAAGCTCCAGAGACTCGATGTTCCTCCACGTGCGTGTGTACTTGTCAGTGCCCGGGATGCTCCGGGGGCACAACTCTCCACTGGGGTTTCCCCCTCGTGTCGAAGCCCGGCATGCTCAGTGGACACAAGCCCTCCACTGGGTGTTCCCCCTTGTGTCAGAGCCCGGCATGCTCCATGGGCACGGTATTCCCTTTCATGGGTGCGCTGGTGTCAGAGTCCGGCATGCTCCAGGGATATGATGTTCCCCCTTGTGCGTGTGCGCTTGTGTCACAGCCCGGCATGGTCCAGGGACACAATGCTCCATCTCGTGCGTGTATGCTTGTGTCTGAGTTCGGCATGCTCCAGGGACACAACTTTCCACTGGGTGTTCCTCCTCGTGTCAGAGCCCGACATGATCCGGGGACACGGCCCTCCATTGGGTGTTCCTCCTCGTGTCAGAGCCCGACGTGATCCGGGTCACGGCCCTCCATTGAGTGTTCCTCCTCATGTCAGAGCCCGACGTGATCGTGTTCCTCCTCGTGTCAGAGCCCGGGACACGGCCCTCCATTGAGTGTTCCTCCTCGTGTCAGAGCCCGACGTGATCCGGGGACACGGCCCTCCATTGGGTGTTCCTCCTCGTGTCAGAGCCCGACATGATCCGGGGACACGGCCCTCCACTGGGTGTTCCCTCTCGTGCGAGTGCGCTTGTGTCAGAGCCCGGCCTGCTTCGAGGACACGATATTCTGTTGTGTGCGCTTCTGTCACAGACCAATATTCTCCAGGGACACGATGTTCCCCCTCGCGTGTGTTCACTTGTGTCAGAGCCCGGCATGCTCCAGGGAAATGACTCTCCACTGGGTGTTCCCCCTCATGTCAGAGGGGCCTGTTCTAAACACAGCTGTTCTGTTCTGTCTTCAACAGCCCCGCTGTCCTAAAACACTGAGTACACAATCCTGGTTGTAGTAACATGCAACAACTATGCCACTGCTCCAAAATACAAGTACACAGAACATTTTGATATGTTTGACTTTTCATTTTAGTGACCAATTGATTTCCACTGTCATGACCCCAAAATGGGGTCTGTGAAAATGTGCTTTATAAACTGATCAAATAATTTGTGCAAAGTATTAATATGACAACTATTAGAGTGAAATAAAAGCTGAGATATAGTGTAGAAGCATTTAGTAGCATAAGATGGAAATACCAAAGTGCCTAAAAATTGTTCTTGAGTACAGTACCCACGTAAATGTAGAATCTGATTTGTCATCATTCCATGTAGAACTTTTGTAAAAAAAAAAAGACAACATTTCTCTAAATAATACATATACTTAATTTAATGGTAGTACTGGCAAAAGACATACCACCACAAATAGTATTGGGACGCCTGATCATTACACTAACGGAGACTTTAATGATATTACATTCAAATACAGAGGCTTTAATATGGAGTTTCCTTTTAAGGCGTTGATTTCTAATGTTGTTTTTTTCTCTAGTTGACTTATTTATTTGAAGAACTCTTTTTGGTTATTTATGCCCCATAGGCTTTTACTTGAGGAGGGCAGCATTTCGCCTTCCAGTCTGCCGGAATTTCAACAGAAGAAGAAGAAGAACGCGCTTCCACGATTTGTCGAACATTAGCCGCTGTTGGCTGGCGTTATACTGGATATAAAATGATTTCTAGTTTGCAAAGAAACGTCTCAACTTGATTCGTGTTGGATATCTGAAGGAGACGTTAGTCTAGTAAGTTAGCTAATGTTTGTGGACTGCAAGCTGCAGATAACGCCTCAACCATAGACTGTCAACTTTAGCTCCAATGCTAACGTTAGCTGCTTTTCTTCATACGTGAGCGTTTTGTGCTTCTGTCAGACACGGAGCAGGATGAAGGTAACGATCCGACATTGGAGCGGAGTGGCATCTTGGTTGTGGGTGGCTAATGATGACAACTGTGGGATCTGCAGGATGCCCTTCAATGGCTGCTGCCCCGACTGTAAGTAACCGAGCTGCTGGTTGTTAGCATGTGTGGTGTCTGGTCGCGCTCTCACGATGGTACGGCTGCTAGACGAAGTCGTGCGTTACGTGTCTGACATGTATAGGGCCAGATGGGGTTTTTTTCTAGGCATTTTTCTGCAGGTGCAACTCTTTTCGATCACAGTATTAATGTAAAATCCAGTTAGCTACACTAATATTGTAACGCTGAAAAGCATTTAACATCAAACCACATTAGGGTGAGGTTATTAGCAACTGTTATAATTTTGTTGACCGTGGTAATGTCAAATAAAGAGACGTACGCTTGGTTCCAATGAATGAGTGTTTTGCACTTTGCATGTGTGATAAGTGCTTTGCATATTGTAATAACTTGACCCCAAGCAGTTGTCAAATACAACAGTTTTTCTGTGACGACTGAACTTAACAGTGCTTTATCTTATTGGTTTTTAGATGCATTATTAAGGATTTTTCATGGTTTATAAACAGGCGGTGTAATACACAGTAATAGCACTTGCGGTTAATGTATTTAACAGCAATGGCAAAACTGTAATGATGTACTATGATGGCCTAATCTTTATGCCCTCAGTAGCCATTTACATGCAGTTGCGAGAGCAGAATTGCTTTCTCATTATGTCTTAGAGTAAAATGAGTTAACACACCTCCACTCTTTAGTATTTGTTTTCTACAACTTGTTTTGCAGGTAAAGTGCCTGGGGATGACTGCCCGCTGGTCTGGGGTCAGTGCTCCCACTGTTTCCACATGCACTGCATCTTGAAATGGCTAAACTCGCAGCAGGTCCAGCAGCAGTGCCCCATGTGCCGACAGGAGTGGAAGTTCAAAGAATGAACCAGCGAGGTGGTGTCGATCTCCACCCTCACCGAAGCCTGTCTGTGTGTTTCATTTGTATACCAGCTGTAAATAACTAAGTCTGTTCTCCATCTCATCAGAGGACATTTGGAGCATAGAGTATTCTGTTGACAGATTTAGTATGGAATAAAAAGTTTAAAAATCCTACAACACATGCACTGTATGGCTCTTTCTTTACATGGTGCATGAGAGAGTGTTCTCTGTGTGGTTGATTACACCAGAAATGTCTGTGGCCAGAGTTGTGCATGTGACCTGAATTTCAATCTGCTGCTGACCGACTGACTTTAATCCTTCTTGGTGAGATTTTGTTTTTCCAGCGGTGAATCTGAAGAGGTACTCAGTAGGTGGTTCATATCAGGTTAAAATTGGATTGGAGATGTTTTGTGTTTGGACATTTTGGCACATATAGGATATCTATTCAGACTGACTTATTGTAGCTTTAAACCTCTAATAGTTCATTTGGGGATAGTCCAGCAAGCTGAAAACACAACACTGACATTGTCACCTTAAGAAGTGATGTTGTTGGCAAACTGCTATTTACACATCCCAGAACATTTGTTTGAGGTTGTTACTGTCCACCTGAGAAATGAAAGTCTAGTTTTCACTCTTCTGGTCTCCAACTGAGAAAATCAAGGTGGAATTTAGCAGATAAATGATCCATATATTTATCGGCTGCGTGGTGCTGGGGATGTAGTGCACAGCAGTTTTATCTGAGCTTTTTTTGTCAATAGCTGTCTACTGCTGCTGGCTAGGAGGTATTTGCAGGCAGAAAAATGTTGCTAAAAAGATGAGGGGTCTGCAGAGGTGGTTGATATTTGTCTCTGTTTAGCATCATATTACACATACTAATATCTTAATATAATTTGATTTGCTCAGCATAAACCAAGATTTTTTTCCTCATAATCCTGGTAGCCATAAATCATAGCTGATCTGATTAAACAGCATTAATATAACACATTTTTGAGATGTATAATTGGCTGTCATTCAGATGTTCATGTCAGCACTTGATTCGTTTGTCTCACACTGTGGGGAAGTGAAGGAAATGGTTGACAAAGTTCTGTGTAATAAAGTTTTTTAAAAACAGTATAAAAAGTTATATACTGTACAAATCAATACTAAGTTATACAGAAGCAAGAATAGACAAAAACATTTGTTGAGTCACTTCTGATCAGCTGTAAACATTTGCTAATAAGGCAGTCAACACAAGCCTGCTTGGTTTTCCTAATCTTGGTGTACAAAGGATGGCGTGCTAAAGAGCAAAGTAGCAATAACAGTTTTAAGTTTCTCCTAATTCCAGTTAAAATTAACTACTTAAAATCAGTGAAAGGATCTGAAGCTGTTACAGATACAGTAAAACTGCACTGCTGATCAGAGGGGAGCCCCTCACCAGCAAAAGATCACTCCACTCAGGAGGCAGCCACCAGGCTCTGCCATTCCTCTTTCCACCAGGCATCCACAGTCCTTGACCTCCAGACATGTGTCAGGATACTGGACTGACATGGCCCTTCCACTCCATTACTGCAGAGAAGTCACATGACTGGGCAGTAGGTGTCACATGAGTTGGTAGCCAATGATTTCAGTCATTGGCTGCCAACCCAAAGAGCTCCAGCAGCTCCTTGTTCTCCGGGTCAATGAGATCAGCTGGCTTCTGCCCACAGTCGTTCTCCAGCTCACGGTCAGCACCCAGCGAGAGCAGGTAGCTGAAAGAAACAATACACCCCTGCTTAGTAAAAGAGATCAAAGTGACAGTTGTTCAATGATTTTTTTTTTGTTTGCTTTAATTTTTTTTTTTCCTAAAAACTAGATACCGTGCAATGTGTGGGAAGCTGTCGCTGCAGGCCATGTGCAGCGGGGTCCATCCCTCCTCATCTCTTTGGTGGATATCTGCTCCATAATGCACCAGCAGCTTCACACACTCCAGGTTCCCAGATAGGACAGCCTCATGAATAGCAGCCATGCCTGCATACAGACGACAGCACCAATTAGCACATGAAAATGTCTAAGGTTTCATAAGGAAGATCTCTAACTGCGTAAGCGTTTCACAGATCAGGGTTACCAGAGGAGTAGATGGTGTCCAGGTTGACTCTCTTGGCCCGGATGAAACGTCCTATCCTCTCCAGCTCACCGTGTCGTACATAGTCCTGGAAAATAATGTCATTGGGGAAGTGCACACTGCGCAGTGACTTCAGATAAGCAGATCCTTTGCAGCTGACTGGGACACCACAGTCCTTGGTGTAAGCCTTGATTCCTACAGTCAGGGGGACAGGGCATTGATAGTACTTCATCCTGCTCAGTCAGACTTCTGTTTGTTCTTGCAAAAAAATGGCAAATTCCAGCAAAACCCTTTCCTAACAATTACGTTTGACTTTCTTCAAGTCTTAAAAATCAGGGCAGATTCTCTTAAATATGAGGTCAGTTGTTTTCTTGTCGAAAAATCAGCCAGTTCTTCTCTTGCTATCGTGTCTGCAACAGGGGAGCTGTTCCTCTGAGGGCCAGGGCTCCTGGCGGATCCACTTATACTCTCTGTCAGGCTATTTTAAGAGGCAACACCTCACAGTTCCAGTGGCAGTATTTGGAAGATGAGTAGCCCTCTGGTCAGGCCCCTTCCACTAACCTGTCACAAGCCTCGGATACAGCTCACGTCTCCAAGACATGACTGCCATTAACGTCTGCCTTTGTTGTTACTCCCACATTCCCAGATTTTGGCCAGTTAAGTTCAGTGGTGACATATCAGCAGCTGAGAAGGCTGGAAGCCTCTAGTAAACAACAGGCAGGATAAAAGTGGATTTCTGCCAACTGTATGGGTGTGAACCGTCATGTTTAGGATATTGACTATCCCCTGTGCTGACATAAGCAGTCAAGAAAGTTCTGCTCTCTTAATAGCCATGTACTATTTTTAAACACTGATGTGAGACGTATTATTTCCAAATGACTGTTGACTTCAAGAAGTCACTAATGCAACACTATAAAGACACATTGTTATAAGCAGCACAAATGCTAAAATCCATCTGCTTTTCTCTGTTCTACTTCATTGTAAATTACATTTCTTTTGGGGTTTTGAAAAAAAGTTTGAAGACATCACTTAAAGCTCTGAGTAATGTTGATGGTAATTTAATGGGAGAAACACTGTCAGGTCCACCACTTGGGTCCAGCCCACTGTATTTCACTGAATGTTAAATGGGTTGCTATGAAACTTTGTGCAGACATTTGTCTCCAGATGGTGAATATTAAAAACTTTAGCAAGCCTATGACTTTTCCTCATTCATATTTGCACAGTAGCTCAAGACAGACTTAATTGTTACTTGTAATTGTCAATTTCTCTATACCCACGGGATAGATTATCAATAAATTTGGCATAGACAAACATGTTCACTAGAGAATAAAATTTAATAATTGTAGTTACTAAGTCAACTTTTATGACCAGTGTGAGTTTTGTGTTTGGTGTCAATGACCTTATGTTAGCATGGTAAACATGATACCTGCTACACGAGCATGTCACCACTTTTAACATTTAGCCTGAAGCACTGCTGGGCTAAAACACAGCCTGCTTTCTAGCATTTTATAGAAAAATTAAAACAACCTAACCATTAATTGTTGGGGGAAAAGTTAGTTCTCATGTCCACAACATGACATGAACACAACGCATTCGTAATATCATGCCAGCACTATCAGACTATAATGAAGGAAAAGCGTGCATCGCATGGCCATAGGCGCCTTGAGCTGACATCAGCATATAATGTTCACCACCTTAGTTTAGCTTGTTAGCATCCAAACAGTAGAGTTGAGGCTTATTATTTTTTACAAGTATTTGGAGAAAACAGGGGAAATGGATTAGTTTTTGAAGCACTGCACTAAAACCAAATACTTGGTGACATTAAAGGTTAAGTCACAAGGTCAGTTTCACAGCTCATCTCTGCCTTTAACTGTCTGTTTTAGTCCTCAAAAGCAGTCTTGAAGTCATCATGTCAGGCTCTGTTGTATTGGGCTTTTTTTAATTTTTTTTTTTTAAGTTTTCTTAAATTTTATGCACTGAATTAACAATAAGCTCTGGCCCTAACCAGCTAGTACACTGTCAAGAACTGCCATCCCTGTTTTGAGTCTCAAACGGTTTCAATATCACATGCAGAGTATAATGCCGTTTTCCATTCCAGGGTCCAAATAATAGTTGTCAATATGAACTTGCACTCTGACAAGACAAAAAAACCAACAAATCTTTGTTTTTTTTTTTTGTTTTGTTTATTGACCACCATTTCATGTTTTCCCACATCAATTTGGATATGATGGAATGCTTTAAGTTCCCTACCACTGTATAGCTGTCAAACCCATCACCTTGCTCTACTCAAGCCTCCCCTCCCTGCCAAATAACACACAGTACGTTCATTCTCCTGTTCACAGACAACCAGGAAAATATAAAGTAGTCACTCAACTCATCACAACAGTTTTTACATCATTCACACAGCATGCACTCACCCTCACACTCACACCATTGTGGCAACAAGGGTGTTGGGTAGAGCCAAAAGGGATGCTGGAGGTACAGTATGGGTGAGGGGTGGGGCTGTGCAACTGTTCCTTCCCCCTTCAGATAGAATGGACAATTCTCTCAAACCAAGCTGACCAGTTACTGTACTAATCTCGATCCGCTTTAGAAACCACATTTAATCTCCGATTAGGCATGAATGCAGTGCGACCTATCAGAACTGGCTCTAAAAACCATATTTGATCTGAGAGTGTGGGTCCATTCTATATCAACAGGGCCAACTGGGTACAGCTGGGCACAATGGTACGTCATTAAAAATGTCAAGTCCTAAATTAAAAAAAAGCAAAGTGAAAGCAATTCAATAAAATAGGATTGCCCCCAACAAAACATTTGTTTCTTTTAGACAATGTCAGTAGCCGTGCTACAATGAGGGGACTGAACTGAGAAAGTTTGGGAATGAAGAAAAAAATTAAAGTACACTTCCCCTGACTAAAGATGAAAAGAAATGGTCTCAGCTACAGATGGAGGGCCCTTTTTTGCTACACTAGAGAGGCTCTGTGGGTTTATTTTAGTGAAGATATTGCAAATTTAAAAACGTCCATGACAGCCCCCTTGTCCCCTGAGAGATCAGTCCTTACTAACCCCCTCACACAAAGCTCTGGTCCCTTAGATTTCCCTCAGAGGAAAAAGAACATTGGCAGCCTCCCCCCCCCCACAAATACAGGTAACACCACTCATTTAGCTCATACCCACACAGAACAATGGAAAGGGTTTTTTGTTTTTTTAGGAGCGGGAGAAAAGTCAACAGGGTCAACATTTTGAAAGCTGGATCTCAATGCCATTTTTACATTTGGTTTTAAATATACAAGGCAAACAACTGATGTGGAGGTTTGTAGAGAAGGCATTGAGGTCTCCCATTGAGGTGGTGCACTGTTCCACAGAGTCCTCACAGGCGGGACAAGACCAGTCTGGCCAGAAGCTGCGAGGCTGGAGATGTGGCTGGCAAAAAAGGCCCTAGCACACCACTGACGGACTGACCGACTAACTTGGCGAGGTGGCTGAATGACTGAGGCGCAGTTAAAGAGGAAGTATTAATGTTCACAGGACAGGGAAGGTCCACAAGGAAGTGAAGGTGGTGATGGTGACTGGTTAGAGGGGTTGGGGCAGGACTCGTCTCCTCTCTCTGCTAGCTCTTACAGCTCATCATGTTCATTGTCCTCACCATCAGACTCATCTTCATGTCCTTCATCCACGTCATCCAAATCCTGGAGAGCAGGGAAAAAGAGGGTCACTGGTTAATATAGAATTTCTCTGTATTAATACAGAATCTGCCAAGCATGCATGAAATGCATGTATGTGTATCCAGCCCGTGGCCAAACACAGCACATAGAAACTAGTGTGCTAAGTTGTAACAGATCTTCTGTTTCCATTGTCAGTTGCACCTGTTTATACATGAAGTACAAATACTGCACTTAGTTGGTTTGATTAAAAAAAAAAAAAAAAGGGGGAAAAAGTGAGAAATAAAATTTAGCATAAACTTTAACACAACTATTCTTATTACAATAAAATTTTTCATTGAAGTTACAAAAATATCTGTGTATGCTTTCATTTACAGTTATTAAAAAACCTGAATTGGCCAAGAAAACTGCAACTGGTGTACCTATAGTCTTTATGGTGGAGCCTGACAAGAAAACTATTACTTTTGGTTTAAGATTAGGAAAAAGAAAAAGTATGGATGTTTTAAAAGCATCAAGTGACCAGTTTACAAACACCATCTGAACAAATCAATCCTTTGTCCCCCTGTCAGAATGCATAAACATACTTCATGTCAAGTCTGAGGAAATGTGTCAGATACAGGATAACACTAATGCCGACTGTAGTGTGGCTCATGCAGTTTTTATCTGCAGCCTTGAGTCTCCAGATTGAGCCTAGTAACCCGCTACGACAGCTGCAGAAGGCATTAGTATGACAGTCGGCTGTGCTACAATTAGACTTTTGAGAATGGGGCGTGGTGGCAATAGTGGAATCGGAAGGTGCTAACAGAGAGGTATGAGAGGGCTGGTCAAAGTTCAAAATGCATGCTGTGCATTTCTAAGGCATTGTGGCAGGTTCTCATCAGACAGGTCAATATCGTTGTCACCAATAAAGATGCTAGCTGAACGCTTTGCACCAAGATTAAATTTGGTGTCATTTTTAACACGTTTTCTTTTTTTAAACAAGGTTTCCTGAGGTCACAGCCTTAAAGCCTCACAAGATGTGGTCCCATGAATCTGTTGTTGGCAACTACGGATTTGCCAGGGTTTTACTGAGAGATGGGCGCACACACACCCCTAACGCTGATCTCTTTAGCTTCTATACTGGTTTGAGATTAATCTCTGTTGTAAATAACAACCCAAGTGTAAGAGATAAAACCATTCTCTAAACATGAAACTACTCTAGAAAAAGGATGCAAACAATCAACCTCAATCTACCTTGGAGTTGCTCTTTCAAAGCATATGATGATGATGTTTTAGCCCCTACCATTTCCCACTTGCCTGACTTGTGGATCCTTCTAAATATTCAAGTTTCTACTGGTGTTCACAGTTTGACAGAGCAAAGAGTATATATACACATGACGATGGTGTGCTCTGACCTTTGAAAGAAAACTGCTTTGTTTTCATGGAAAACATACAGGGAACCAATCAAGCAAGATAATCTGAGCAACTAATTGGTAGTTACACTAGCTAGAATCAAAAGGAGCTCAGACGTCAGTACACTAATTATAGCCAACAATTCAGACACTTGTGTAATGTTTTTTTTTCCCTCTTAGCTAGTGTAGTTAACAATGAAGGAACCACACAGTAATCTGAGTATCCAACTGGACAACTATGCTTCAATTTAGAGATGGGCCTGATCTGATCCTATATTAATCATTCACTATAAATTGGGCTGACAAGGCTGATTTACTTAACGTTTCATATTCCAGTCCACAGCTTGCGTTGGATCATGAACCCACTGTAACCTAACTTGAGACACGTCACCGATCCCTATTCCATTCCACATCTTACCATAAACCCACAGCAACTTCAGTCTGTAACCCAATGAGCAAATAACATGAGATGTAGGTTTTTCTAATATATTGTATATTTGGGGATATTTTAGTCTGGAAACACAGAAAAGCAAGACAGCTACTTGTAGTGTGTGCAAAGCCAGCATGCCGAGGGGGGGGGGGGGGGGCCTGACAAAAGTCCAGCAGACAACCCAAATGCTAAAGGAATTACAGAGAAGTTACTCAACTTCGTTGTACTTGAAGACCAACCACTACCTGTAGTGGAAAATGTCAAGATTTCACAGTCTGTTGGAGCCCAGGTATAATTTGCCATTCAGAAAATGCATTTCAGAGACTACTATAAAAAAACCAAGTGTCATCCCAGTTAGAAGATGTTAAAGCCACCCAACTGATACTTAGCCTCAGATGTGAGCTGCCCCAAAGGTGATCCCCTCTAATCAGTTACCACTTTACCGGACCCTCAATACAAAGACAGGAGGGTTTTTTTTTCTTAAATAAATGAAATACCCTAATGGTGGCTACATATTAAATGTTAAATCTGGCAAAACAAAAGCTAAATGTTTATTTATAGCCCAAAAGTAGAGATTTGTAAATGTGCGTCTCCTTGGCCTCTGGCCATCTAGTAGTTGCACTTATCCATCATTAGTCACATTTAGTAGTGTTCATTGTTTTATTGGCAGTTGTGTATCAGATCGGAACCAAAAAAAAAAAAGAAAGTGGATTGGCCCATCACTAAATTCGCGTCTGCCTATAAAGTGCTTCAATGCATCTCAGTTAAGATGATCCCACCTCTGAATCCAGATCGTCGTCATCTCCTGCAGGTGCCCCACCCTCTTTACCACCGGTCTCCAAGAACTTGGTGAAGCCTTCTAATGTTCTCTCTCCATTGTAGTCAATCACCTGTTAATGATATTATTCCTGGTCAATACATTTTAAACATAATCCATGCATTTCACTTCAGAAACAAAAGTATCCCTGAGCTTCGGACACCCAACTGTGCCATTTGCCAGCTGTCAAACTTTGGCACCATCTTCAAATGGAGTTCCTAAGTTGCCCAGCAGTGACCTATGAGCAGTGACACAGCAACACCCCAGAGGTGATTGCTAAAATAAGGTTGCACATGAAAATGTGAAAGAACAGCAGCAAAGCACCCAATTTAATTTTTTTGTTTCTTAATCTGGTCAGAGAGACGTACCACACAGCTATGACCTGTCTTAGCCTTCTCCTGTGTCTTCAGCATGATTCATCTACGTGAGCCACGTCAGTATGTCCAATCCTTAAATTTACTAAGGGGTTCAAACCTGGATCCCATCCCATTTCCAAACTACTATGATGTGACCTAAAGCTCAAAAATGAGGTGTACATGTTGTAGTATTTCTATGAAGAAGCAACCCAGGTTATACATGTCTCAAACTCTCGCTTGCAACTTTTTTTTTCTAACAAAGCAAAGCATTGCATGATAGTTTTAAGGATTTCCTTGAATGGTCATAATCTCCAGGCAGTTGCACGTTCATGTGAGCTTACCTGACATCCACTGGTGCCATTTTAAAAGTTTTTGAATGTGCATGGTTTTGTGGATATATTTTCCCTCCTGCTGCTGCACTGTGACCAGAGAATAGGGAGAAAAATACAAGGCCTGAAGTTACTGCATGTTCTGGAGTTTTCATGTACAGGGACTCGCTGTTTTACCTGACCGGGTCTAACCTACAAGCAGCTGCCAGTGAAGACCCCCACAGCGGTTAATGATTAGCTCAATGCTGGATTCTTCTGGAGCACAGTACCCATTTGTTTTGACTGCTTGAAGCCAGTGTGTCTGCTGCATGTGATGTGTTGTTGGTTAACAAACCGATTAACAACCCATGATGTTATTGTTGGTGCTACGCTACCTACTGGAATTAATTTCACTACTTTGGGACTATATGCAGTTGTGTGGAGGAAGATGCAGTGACCACCGGTTGGATTTACTGCCCTTGGAGCTACTTGAAAGGGAACGATGTTTCCACTACTTGGTGGGACTTAATGGTATACACACACACACACACACACACACACACACACACACACGTTAATGCCTTGTTTAGAGTGTTAAATCTCTTTTCATTGGTACATATGCCTTTGTTTACCCATCTAGGGAGGAGAAATTCAAATTAATTAATGCAGTTGCAGTTCGTTGTGCTGTTTACTTTCGAGGCAACACCGGCAGCAAGAATTGTGCGTATTCATAAACTAGCCTCTTGCTTTTAGGACGAGGCTTTCTGGTTTTATCACTCAAATAATTAGACTATTTGGCATTATGAGGGGTGTAAAGCTAATCTAGAGGTACCCAAGAGTAAAGCGATGGCTGGAAACGAGCAATGAAATGATGCTATGGGCTCTTTAATGACTCAACTGCATTGACTTGTAAGCATCACAGGATTCTTCTTGAATGTAAAATAATGAAAATCAAATATAATTGCCAATATCTAGTTTGAAACTTTTTGTAAAAAACAAAAAGGTGGGGTATAATAGCAAGAAAAGAATTTAGAAAGTAAAGATTTCAAGGGAATAACACTGCACACAAATATTCAATGATGAGGCTCTCACCTTACGCTCCTCTCCTGCAGGGAAGAACTTTAGAGTGGGGAAGCTGTGGACTTTGACTGCATCAATCTCGTTGGCTGTAGAGTCCATCTTTGCCACAATGATGTCAGGGCTGTCCTTATACTTCTCTCCTAGCTTCTCCCAGATGGGAGCCAGCTGTTTGCAGTGTCCACACCAAGGTGCATCTAAATAAATAAATAAAAAGAAAGCATTTTTAGTTTTGAATCACAACTGTTCTGGATTTAACTTATTTGCATATTAATCAGTTTTAACACATCTAAGGGCAATACTGTTTCAGATGTAGAGGTGGAAGTGGGCAAACACACAGTGACGTGTCACATGCAGTGCCTCAGCTTCATGGCCTTGCTGCCCTTGACTGAACAGGAAATTGTCCTGCCTCACCTGTCAGGGTATATGGGCCTTCCCCACTGTGCATGACTGACCAAAAGCTGTGTCTGACAGCCAGCGATGGAAAATAATCTAGAAGCTATATTTAACCTGATCTTTTCAATGTCAGTGTCTGGTAATGTCGACTTGCAGACAGTGGGCTGTGAATGAGTTTGAGCATCAGCTCTTAGCTATCTGAACATAGCTTAGCATGAACAAAGTAAGAAAAGGCAAGACTACAGTTACAGATACTGTAGTTAGAGGCTTCGCCAAATCTCCCAGCTGAGCAACTGAGCTTTAACTGTCTGAAAAAACCCCTTTGGCACCTCAACCCAAAAGCTATTAAAGGCTACGTTTCCACACTTTTCAAATGGAAACTTCTACTGGCTCCCTGGTGGGGACAGTTACTGATAAACAGTTCCGTGTTCATATACCTGCTCTACTATACTGTGCTCAGTGGCCAAACAAATCCTTTCCTGGAACACTATTGCCAACAAAAGAAAGACAACGAAGCACCTGCAGAATGCAGTACTTGCAGCAGCATATTCAGGACAAACAGGGAATGGAAAGTCCTTTGTTTAAATATTTATCCAACATGTTAAAGCAGGGCTTTTCAACCAGTGTTGCTCTGTAAAGGCATTGTAGGTGGTTGCTGATCATGACATCAATAATGTCGTTTTCACTGTGGGAATCATTTATTTCCATGTATTACGCATTGTGAATAAAAAAAATTCATGCAAATATATAAAATTAGCTAGCTGAATGGCTTCTACACTAAGCTTTGCCAATAATGTCAGTCACTTGACCAAATCATTTCGCTCATGTAATGTTGGTGCACACATTACTTTAACACAGGGGGTCGCTAATCACCACTGAAACTGTGGAAATATGCCTACTCTTCATCTTTGGATCTTAATGGCAGTAGACAAGCCAGCACCCCCCGTTAAATGCAGCTACTAGCCAATGGTAGCAGTCTGCAAGTGCAACTTAACTAATGATAGACATGACATGCAGTGATGCTTCTGCTGCCTCCAACGTCCATTTCAAAGCATCAGAAGAGAAATACTTCTATCAACAGCTCTGGCATTTAAGTGGCATCAAAACAAGGCACTGGAATTTGCATTGTGATTCAGTCTGGTAGCTACTGATCGTAAAGGTACTGGTGCCAATGTAGCACTGGGTTTTGGTCAACACAGCACATGTCCTTGGTCTAGAGTGGAAGGTTAATTACCAGTTTCTATCCCTCATGCTTGTCTGGTAACTGGTCCAAAACTGGATTCACATTTGATAAAATGCTACCAACCCCCCAGCAAAAAAAGTAAATAGGACAATAACAGAGGCGCTTACAGAATTCCACAAAGACGTTCCATTTGGGATTGAAGACAACCTCTTCAAAGTTCCTGCCCACCAAAACCTTGACAGGGGTTTTGTCCCAGTCTTCAGGGATGTCCTGGCTCATGAGGTGGGGCTGTAAGAGAATAGACAGAAACTTACATAAGTGTTTGATTGCTTGTGGCCATCTGAAACGATGTATGCATGCATGTATGTATGTATACACATACATACATGCATACATATATATTTGTCTTCAGTACATTAGATATCCAGACAGCAAATTTTAGTCCAAAATTAACAGTGATTAAATCCTAAGCACCAGCCATCTAGAGGATACATGCGCATAAGCAGCCACTCCTTTCTGTCACCTTGAGTTTGCCCTCAGTGAACTGAGTACAGAATTCAATGATGCTCTCTGCTGTGATGGAGTCACTCTCTGGCTTGTACTTGGTCATCTCGTCCTCCAGGGTGATGAGGCGGACGGCGGGGCACTCCTCTTTCTTCAGGCCAAAGAACTCCAGGATCCGCTGGTTGTCGTCCACTTCGCTGTCAATGAAAATGAACAGGATCTGGACAGTGGAGAAATGAAGAGGAATATTTCACTATGACTAGTGTGTGTGTGTGTGTGTGTGTGTGTGTGTACACACACGACTGAGTAAAGCTTTAGATTTAAAAGGCATTAGTGTAATGTATACAGAATACACAGCAATCACATTTGACTGGTAATGAACTTTTATGAGCCTACTATTAGGTCAAATATAAATACACTTTGACCAACTAGCAGTTCACCTACCTGGCCCTTGAATCCCTCTGCAGCTTTCTTAAACTGGTCCATTTTGTCCTGGAAGTCTGTCGCAGTTTTGGGCACAAACATGAGGATGTGGGACTTGATGTCTCCACCAAAGATTTTAGGGGCAGTCTGTAGAAAACAGAAGCACATAAGTCTGACATACAGGGATCACAATTCAATTGCACTGCTCTTTGTTGTGGACAAATGGTAATGTTGACATGAATGGCACCATTCTTTACCTGCTCTGTGAACTCAATGACCAAAGGCAGCTGGTTGGCCTTGACAAATGCCAGAATTTTCTCTTTAGTCAGCTCGCCATCAAAAGTATTGCGCCCCTCATCAAACTGTAAAAGATACATGGAAACTGTGAACACCAAATATAGATTTACCAGACAACTTTAAAATCCCTTGGTAAACCCCAGCTGACAGAGAAGTCAGAGGACCAAAATGACTTTTACTGAGGGTTAAAAATAGCAGTGGTACAGCTGTGCCAAACAGCCCTTACTGGCACACAACAGGAGAAAAGACACTTGGCCAGTGGCATGCTGCCAGCCTTGCAAGCACTGACTGAGTTCATGAAAGTCCCTTGAAATAAACAAGTAAAATATTCCAGCTATTTATCAAGACTCAGGCCCTGCATATCTGCAAGCCCATATGTCAGTGGTGTCCGTATCAGGGTAAAGTTACTAACACAGATCAGAGGCCAGACAATGGCCTTAAGACGACTGATCGCTCATTCAAACGCCAAAATGAAAGAACATTCATAACTGAAAGGACTAAGTATGGAAATGCACCAAGATATTTAAAATGTACCGTTTCTTACTGAAGCAAATACGGCTGCGACAAATGATTATTTCATTGCGGAAATAATTTGTAAGCTACAAGAATGTTAAAACTAAATACACCCACCACAAGGCACCAGAACAAAAACTGCAACCAACCATTACTACCACCCCCCCCCACATTACCCTGCCAGTTATTTTCTTGATCGTTCCATCGTCTATAAAACATCAGATACGGTAAAACAGACTATATACAGCAGCACATACTGCAGACTCCAAAATGACTGCACAGTTGAGTCAGGTGAACACTACAGATAAAAAAAAAACAAAAACCTGATTATTAACACCTTGTACATGATGCTGAAGGTAGGATTTACTACAGAACTAATGTATTGGACTGCAGTGGTTTTAGCTTGATGAACTTGATAAACTGTCAGAGTAACTTTACTCAATTTGATGTATCTGAACATTTCAGCTATGAAAACCTTTCACAACTGAATTAATCACCATTAGCATTTACATAGCATGTTATGAAGCTCACACTAGAACCACAGACTACAAAATGTGGTAATTTAGTCAGCTGCTTAATTTTTATTGATGGACACTCTTGACCCATTTGACAAATCCACACACTGAGATACTGTTTCCCTGATAAGTAATGACCTCTGACCTATTCTGCAAGTGTGATTGTAGTCAGTACCTGGGATACAAGAGGCACCACCTGTTAAACAGAATCCCAGAGGTCGTGTACATTTCAGTGAGCTACAAGATGTGGGTGGAAGGAAATACATCACATTAAAAGGAAAGCTTTTAGCTGCCATCCATCACCTTATGGTCATAGTCAATGTGGCTACATGCAAGAAAGACAATCACTTAATACAGCTCTTCAGCATTCATTGTCATTAGTTCAACATGTTCAGGTCATTCACTGAGTAGTTTGAGCAACAGGCCCAGAGACAGGCACACATCTTGAACATTAACCTCAGACAGGCCAAGATTAAAAACCTAAAGCAGACACCGCGAGGTCAACAGCATCACATTACCAGGGTGTAGATCAAAACACTGATGTGTGTGAGTATGTGTTTCACAAGCCAATCCAAGGCCACAATGCTTGGTTACAACAATCTGATTACACCAGGGACAGTAATTACTTGTAATAATCACCTGTTGACCAATTTGAAATGCGCATATTATGAATGTCCTGTAACAGCAGGATGTCCAGAGGTTTAAAGATATATACAGTAGATTTATGTAGATGCCCTTCATGTATAAACAAACATACAAATTACTTTTTAAAAAGTGAAAAAAAGAAACTTAAGAACTTGAAGTCACCTTCTTGAAGAGGATAACACCATCCTTTGACACCTCAAACTTGGAGTAAACAGCATCATCAGAGGTCATGCCAAAGGGAATGTCATCTATGGCTTCAGCTGCTTTTTCGAAGGCGATGGCAAGTGCAGACTCAGTATCCTACACACACAAAAGCTTTCCTTAAGTTGGAGCACAGTGAAAGGGCTCTCCAAGGATTAAAACCATTAACCAGCAGAACGTCACCTTAGATGTGTGAAAAGCAACAAAGCAGAATCACAAAGATGCTGCCAGAAGGACTGTTTATGAATAATAATAAAA
>NW_018127902.1:2205386-2215645 GCF_001952655.1 Monopterus albus
GTCAGACAAACTGAATGAATATGGTTAATGGAGTTTGAGAAGTGATACTGTATATGTAAGGGAATGTAACTAACCATCCAAGATTCTGAGCACCAAGGCTACATATAATATAAACTAGAGAGGAAATAGAAAAAAAAATCCATCCTATACAAATATTAATCCGTTTTAGCTCAATCCTTTAGCTCAGAATCGTACCTTAAAGAACCCGATGACTGCCACTTCATGGTCAGCGATCAGAGACTCGGCCTCTGTGACCCCGGTCAGGGTGGCGACGACTGGGCCCGTGCGCTTCTTCAGCCAACTGACGATGTCATCTGCCTGCCTACCAGCTGCAACAACGACAACAACACAATAACTCAAATGCTTCTGTATGCACTGACATCACAGGGCTTGCTAAAAGTCACAGGTCAACACCAACGTCTGAGTGAACTGCCTCTACTGAGGACATGGAAGCATAGAGATACCCTTAAGTTTAAGTGCACTGAAAGTGAAAAATGTCTACAGCAAACAGACCTCTTCTGCATTTCTGAAACCTCTGTCAATTTCAGATGACTATAGAAAGCACTGTTCTTTTGTTTTTGACTTTCACACCCAACAATTTTCTTGAACAATGTTTTTCTACCAACACAGAGGCCGCACAAAGCATACTGATGTTTGTTTGGAGTAAGACTGTTGCAATTAAACTAAACTTAAGGACAGACTTGGCTGTCAGACTGATGCAACATCATAGCAATTTCACTGTGATGCACATGTTGATTAAGTGATACGACACGTAGCCTTGATGCAGTGCTTGGGCAGTGTGTGGGAGAAGCTAGAATACAGACAGAGTAGTCACTTCCACACACAGGAAAAAAAACTCGCCCCTCCCTTTCCAAACCAAGATTGGTCTGGGCCAGCAAAGAGACGACGTGAAGAACTGCACATGCCTCGCATGTCTCTACCCAGCTGAGAGGCTGGGCTCTCAGTCAACATGCGGAGTATGCAGAGAAGGCCCAGCCTAAATTCTGCCTCAGTCATGTTGCTGAAAGTTGATTGGCTACCTCACCATTTATGCTGCTGTGCAGGTCACATTACCAGCACAAAGAATATGAGTAAGGCTTGGACGTGGTTGCCTAATCCGATTCATTCTGCCATCTGAAACATTTAATGACATGAAATAATGTTCACTCACTTTATTGTGACAGCAGGTGCTCAAGATCATCACTGTGTGTATGTGTGGGGGGGGGGGATCCCATTGTTTAAGATGCTTTGAGCAGAGAAACAACTTTTAAATGCGTATGACTAAATTAAAATCCAGAAACATGCAATGACCATTATAAGAAAATGATCAAATCTGGGAAACAAAAACTAACACCGACATCAACCAACACTTGCCACAGGATTTTGTAAATGTCTTATATTGTGCTTTTCTATGCACTGAAGCACAATCAAAGAACTTTACACCATTTCATATTAGCACACACAATAGTGACATCACCTGGAGCAACTAGGGGTTCAGTGTCTTGCTCAAGGACACTTCGACATGTAGACTGGAGAAACTGGGAATCAAACTGCCACCACTCTGGTTAAGAGACGACCCAGTGCATCTACTAAGCCACAGCCACCCCTGAATTGTATTAATTTTCAACCACCACCTCTCACTTCTAAATTGTACATCTAAAGCACACAGGTCTGTACAAAAAAATAAATTACTGCTCACCAGAGTACTCTTTGGGGGACTCCTTCTCACCACCCTTAAAGAACTTAATGGTGGGGTATCCACGTACACCAAATTCTTGGGCCAGTGTGGTCTCTTCTGTGGCATCCACTTTAGCCAGGCGGATGTCTGAACCCTCTGCCTTCAGCATGCCGGCAGCTTTGGCGTACTCTGGAGCCAAGGCCTTGCAGTGGCCACACCATGGGGCATCTATAAGATACAAACAGAGGTGTCGATACACATGCTAGAGCGATAGAATTGTACTGTCAAAAAACAAAATGCAAGAAGAAATCAAAGCAAGACAAACCAGGGACAGCCTACAAGATACTGTAATTACTAATAAAAATTTTTTGCTTGGTTTTTTTTACAGTAACCTGTCAGAACCAATGACAATTTTCCATCATTTTGCACAAGCGAAGCATTACAATTCTCTGGTTTGGTCTAACAGCCACCAAAAAGCCTGTGATGTTTAGTTTATACTTTGATACTAAAAAAGGAAACTCAAGCAAGTCTTGGAATTTGTGCAGCTGTATTCAGCAAATGTTTATTCATTTAGATTAAAATTGTTGTTAAAAAGTTATCATTTTTCTCTTCATTCTTCAACAGAAAAAAGTAACACTTGTCCATAAGGTTGTCCTGTAAATATTGTGCAGACAGGCATATATGTAAATGTTTGGGGGCAACTTCAGTATTGCTTATAAAGCCTTTAAGGAAAGAGATCAGCTTCGAGGGAATTTCTTAAAGGAATAATAAAACATGTCTTGATGACCATGCAGACTTCCAAAAAATGGAGGACAGTTGCACTTCTGCTGTGTTTGACTTGCTCGTTTGTAAGCCATTGTGTGCAGTTGTACATGTACGGTCTGAACACAAACTCCACACAGATTATTTCCTAATCAAAAATGACATGTCAAATAAAATCACCTGCATTGCATCACCTTTAATTATTGGGAAAGAACAGATCTTCCGTTTTCCAGCCAAGTCAATATAAAGCCACAGATGGACTTTTGTAAAGTACACGTCAACCTAGCCCCACAACCCCAACGAAATCCCGCCCAGCTGAAAAAGACGTGTGCAAACAAAGCCTCCATTCCTCTCCCGGAACTCGCTGGACACTGACCCAAACAGCTATGTCTGACTGGTCCACAGATTTGTCACGTAATCTATGAACAGGTCACAAATCTGACAAAAGTGGAGCGGGATAGGCCCGGAGGCTAAGGAAAGTGGCTCATTAAAGCGTGCGCTGTGATACGAAAGCTTAGCATATTATTAGGCGAAATAACTTACTAATGAGCCACAACTCAATTAGATTACAGTAGGTAAGACCCCTGGGAAGCACGAAAACTGAAACTTAAGAAGTGAAACAGCAGGCAATTGAAACTTAATCACATCGCACTTGACTAATTCACTCGTTGCGCTTCTGCCGACTTAAAGCACTAATAACCATAATATTACTGCATTAGTCCAACGACCAAAGTGTAATACACGCACTGCAGACCATTTCTCAATGCAGTATAATGCTACTGCAGTCCACAAGGTCCCGGGATGCGGCTAAACACACGTTGTAATATGATAAGCGTTGATTGTAAAACAGTTTGAGGGCCAATGCGTTGTGCCAAGTTCCGTATTCTCAACCGATTTACCTGCCACTTCGGCTGTACCCTGTGCTGGCTAACGCTAACTAGTAAAAAAAAAATTAAAGATTTATGCGAAAACTCAACCAAACCACCTTTCGTTTTTCCACAGTTTGAACTAGCTAACGTTACGGTGAAACAACGGGTTGGGAACTAAAGTTAACGTTACATTGAACACAAGCCCAGCAATTTAGCTAGTAACAGCTGCAACTTATCAAAAAAATGTCAAAGTTACTAAGTTGCTAACATTACCCTACCCAAGCTTAGTTTAGCTAGCTAGCCAGGTAGCCAGTGATCCTGCTATAGCCAGCTAGCGGTAGGTGGACAGGCTTTGTCAGCAGCGTTACTTACAGAACTCAACCAGGAGGTTCGGGTGAGCTTTGAGAGCCTCGTCGAAGTTACTTTTCTTCAGCACCAGGACATCTTCTTCCTCGGCGATGTCAGCCCTGCTGGCCACAGCCAATGTGCAGAAGAGCAAAAACTTCAACATAATGTTAGTTGTTATCGAGTAGTCTGCCTGACAGAGAAACGAGGGCTGTAGACACGGCCGGCTACGGTTTACCGGTGAAATTGGTCGCAGTTTTTGGTCTTTTTTTTCCTGTTAAAGGTTGGGAGAGTAGCTGGTATTTTGTGTCTACCGCTACTAACGTGGCATTGCACGTAGAAACCGGAGGGGTCAGGCGTACTGCGCATGCGCATTTATCAGGCCGAAAGCAGTTCGTGTTGAATTGTGACTGGACCACAGCAAACTGCACCTGGAAGTGAATGAGCGGCTGTCTGTGGTGTGCTGGCAGTGTACCACGCCTGGCGTACTTACATAGCAGTCCGGGGTGAAAGCATACAGTCATAACAGGATCACAGAAAACTTCATGGGAATGTAACCACGCTCTTTAAATTATTAACATCTAAACACAGTTTCAGTTGTATTTAGCCACATCATGCAGTACTCCTTCCTTTTATTCAAATATGAATGAACATTGAAACGAGCATGTCACTTGACAGTTTCTGGGCTAGGAGCTGCACAATATATAAATAATTGTTGCAACTATGTTCACTGGCTGCTTGTTAGTCTGCATAATCAACTGAACACTGACAACAGTGTTTATGAGGACTCTCAAGGCTCATAGCTTAACAACTGCAAATAAGACCAAAACTATCAATGTAGCTAATCACTACTAGGATTTAGATGGTTAAGGAATTAGTGCAGGATGAACCTGAAAAGCAGTTACTTCCAGGAAGTACAGTCAATGCATGCATTCGGAAATATTGTAGGGCTGGTTAAACTGGTGCAGGATAAAGAAAAGTCAGGGAGAAGTCAAATGACTTAAGTCAAAGGTAGCAGCAGGTTGCAAATGAGGTACACATAGAGAGGAATAATCTTTGTTATGGGAAAGTGTGTACAGTCTCATTGAATTCTGTGTCTGTTTATTCATTTTGATGATTAAAAAAGATCATTTAAACATCCACAATCTAAAAATACTGGAATCACTCAATGGGATAGGTAGGCCACCATGTGCAACTTTTAACTGTAAAACACCCCTCTCAAATTTCCAAAACAAATACAGAAGACCTCGATGTCCTCAGTGGTAGCTACAGCCTTCGATGGATGTAATCTGAATTTAAATCTTAGTTGTACAAACTTTTATGTGCTTCCATCTCAAGAAAAGAACAAATAGAAAATGTAAGGAGTAGATCTCCTGTTTATTATATTCCTTATCGTTATTCTTCAACTAAAACATTGCCAGGGTACTAAAAAAAAATCAGTATCTGTGATGTTATACTGGATGACAATTGAAATGATTGGAGAAGTCAAATATTCAGTGAGGTACTTATTGGAGACCAGACTTAAAACATACAGTATAACTGACATAAAAGTGGTTAGTGAAAAGTATAAAATATAGAAAATGATTCCTTTTTTCTGTTCAGTATATCTGGATTTGGCTTTCAAAGCACACACTGGACTGTGGGATTCATTATATCACAGTATACTGATAAATCACTGTGATCACTCAGGATCCTAAATGATTAGCTATACAGTCCAAAGCCCACAGCGAAGAAGTGCCTCATTAGGAAAAAAAAAACAATGTCTCACTTTTGACAAGAAGCAGTAATCATCAGTATATGTCTGTGTGGAAATGATTAAATTATAGTTTCCGCTGTATGCCAGTAATTTATGATTGCACCTTCATAATGCTCAAAAGACAGATTTTTTAATGATCAGATACCCTGAGTTTAGTCTCTATATGGCTCTATATGGATCCTACATTCCCTGTAATGCAATTTGACAGCATCATTTATTATGCTGTGTTCATATTATGCAGGATAAATGACAGAGATAGGAAAAATTCTCATGTTAATGATTTATAAATGTTCATCACAGGACAGCTCACAATAGCTGTATGACTACAGAGTTGGTCGACTCAGTTTCCCAGTTGTATTTATGACTGATATGATATACACTCCCTGATATGAACATGTCTGGTCAACACCCAGGTCTCGCAAACACCATACACCCAGTTTGTAAGAAAAAAGCTTTCAATAAAGCCCCATGGTGAGATAACCCTGATAACATCACCAGGGTTGAATTTTCAGACTGAAGAAAGCTCCCAGTAGAGACATAAAATACAACTGTTTACGAGCTGAGTAAAAGAGTCAACTGTACTTGAGGTGTTAAATCGCTGAAGTGCCCTTTTAACAAACAAACAAACAATTCTTTGTGAATAATATCTACATAGCAGGTCCAATATCCTTCATATTGATCTAGCATTGGCCCATTTCTCCTGTGGTAAGTCCTTTCTTTCTGCCAAAGAAGCAAACACCATTAAAAACAAGTAATCAATGTTTCAGGAATAAATACACAACTGTGGTCAGAGTTGCTGATTAACATCAACTTAGTTGCAGGTTCCTCATTACTGTACACCCAACTAAACTCTGTGGAACAAGGAAAAGTTCAATTAAAAATGCTTCCAGTTATTAAATCTGACAGCTGTTTATCATCACTGACATCTGTTCAGATTCTAAAAGACTTGTGCAGCCACTGGCATTAGTTTGAATATGATTACACAAGTACTGTTACGTGCATGTAGCCAAAGTCAGGTCTCTGTTTAGCCTTTAACTGCTGATGTTTTACTGAAGGCCACAAAAGATGTGACAAACTTGATTTACACTATATTTTATAGGATAATATATTCAGAGATGTGTGTCTCTATGTTTGTTCTCCCCAGCTACATACATGAGAGGGTCAGAATATTAGGAACACCTCTGAATATAATGTAGTCCAGTACAACACCACCTTGAACTATGACCTCAATAATAAATATAGAATTGAATTTATACAGGTGTACCTAATAAAGTGGCCAGCGAGTATATATACACTATCAGATCTTTACACTGCATCTGACATTGCCACCAGTATGTGGAAATTGGTTTATGTTATCCCTCTGAATAAAGGTGGAGACTGACTTTTTTTTTTACCTTAAACCTCTACCTCACCAGGTCAGTAGTGACTCCAGTCAGTAGTGAGTTCTATGTTAATGCCACTAACTGCATTTTAAGAGAAACTGTCTGTAACACATCAGGCAGTGTTTGGTCAGAGTTTGTGTAGATGGGCTTGAGATTCAGGATCAAACGTTGGTGCAGTTTCCTGGCAACAAGCTCTTCTGCCTGAAACACTCATGTTAAGGAAAATTTGTATTCATCCATTGCTCCCTTAATTCTACATCTTTGGAGCTTTTATGAAATATGAAATGGTTGCCATAAAATCAACATTACCTACTCAGTTAAGGTTGCTAATGTCATGTTTACCTACAGTCTCTGTATACACAGTGTTCAGGAAATGACCACAATAATCTGTGGACTGGTGTTTGCTTTTACTAGATTTGGTCAGTATTTCACAGAGGATAGCATATTCATTGTGTGCATCTGCAGTAATAGTCATTGTAAAACAAATACTCTGGTGAATTTTGAAGATAAATACACACACTTTTCATTAATGAACTTATAGTACAGTCCAACACTAATTCTCACTGTGCCTGATCCCCACACACCCCTTTTGTAGCTGTACCTTTTTGCAACACATGAATCAATTGAGCCAGTGGTAAAGAGAGAGGCTATGTTTATTTTATCGAGGGTGATTTGTAAATGCAAATATAACCCCTGCTGACTGCAGTTCTGCAAATGTCATGTCCTTCTTTATTGTTTGTTTAACTTTTACATAATAGGCAGGTCAATCCTAAACAATCTGCCATGGATAAAAAATATTAAGATATTATCATTATTATGGGTTTTTTGGCACAGCTACAACTAGAAGTAACATGTAAAAGATAAAGCAGGCTTAAAGGGTCCAAAGTATTTTGGCTTTGACCCTGTAACCCAAAAATACAACAGCCTCACTATAAAATTGTTATTAATATTACAGGTGTTGCTCTTCTTTTTTTTTTTTTTTAAATCAGAGCTCAGTTAGAGACTAAATATTTAGATAGTCAGATGAATCCAGATAAAGGCCTAAATCATAATCATATCTAATTACCTCAAAAATCAAACACAAGATGAATAAAAAAAGTCTTTTATAAAACAATATCAGGAAAAATGTCTAATATTTTGTAATGGTCTGGACCAAACAAGAGGTGTTGCTAGAGCTGACCATCCCCTGGAAGGACTGGTTGGAGGAGGCGCAGGAGAGGAACAGGGCCAAGCATGCAGACCTGGTCTCCGAGTGATGGAGGCAGGGGTGGAAGGCCTGTTGCAAGCCAGTGGAGGTTGGCTGTAGGGGCTTTGCAGGCCAGTTGTTGTACCACGCCCTGGGTTTCTTGGAAATCTGCAGGCCGCAAAGAAGAAGAGCCATCAGGAAGTACTGTACCAGTTAAAGTATCAAAAGTACAGTACTTGTCATGTAATCCTCTTATCAGCATCTACATCTATAATAGCAACTTGCTAATTAGCATAAATCATAAAGTACAGCTGAGGCTGATGTCCTACATTTTGCAGGTATTTTGTGATAAATAAGTTACTGGACAAAATATAATTTTATCTGCTGGTGGTGCTAGAGGAAAAGTCAGAGGACCACCAAAGTCAATAGGATTCATCCTCGAGGAACCATGAACATCTGTGTAAAATTTCATGGTATCTGTTTAGGACTGACCAAAAAGCACTGACTGTCTTTACACTTTATACTTGTACTTATGTGCGGTACGTGAGTAAATGTAACCTCTTGCTAATAATGTCAGAATTATTATAGGCATTTAAATTGTTGACATTTAAAGAATGATGAACACAGCTATGTGGATTCATTCAATAACACTGATCTGTGGTTTTGGTCCAACTAGAGTTTTACAGCTGGAGATTTTGAGTTTCACTGAACCAGAAGCGGCAAAGGGGGAACAAAATTATCAATATGAATGACTGTACACAGAATGTGAATAATAAGCAGGATGAATTCAGAGCAGCGGTACAGAATGTAAAAGAAGGATGTGCTGGTCAATATGCACAGCGCTGGAGCTAATGTTTTGACCATTTGGATGAAGTCAGGTCATTAATACTTAATTGGTTTTTAATAAGGATGTTGGCAGATGTGGAGAGAGAGAGAGAAAAAAAAGTCCAAATGGTGTTGCCATGCCAACACTACTAGTGCAGGTCCCTGGAGTCCTGGAGGTCAGTTGAGGGAGAATATTCAATTTACGGGGAACTGGGAATATGACGCGAGTCTGTAATCAACAATGCGGACACTGATGTCACTGATGTCTGAAATTACCGAGGACCTGAATGTTCCTTTCCGAACATACACTGTATGAGAGCTTGTCATTTATATGCATCCTTAAAAAGACCATTTAACTGACAATGTGTCATTTCCTATAGGATGAGCTGTTTTCAGCACACCGAGATCCGTTAAGTGGGGCTTGTTTCCAACATAGTGTTTAAAAAAAAGACATTTCAGCCCAATGCAAATCAAGTAGTGGAAGCACATATTTGTATTTTCAACAACAGCACACACTCATTACCTACCTACTATTTACCAGGCACAAACAGATAATAAAATAATAACAGAATAATAATAAAATAAAAGCCAGGCAGTTTTTTGGGCAAAAGTGGCACCAAATGAATGTCACTGAATGTCATATTCCAGACTGACAATAATAAAATAATACAAACTCCTTAAAATTACCTGCTCCCAAAACCCTAAGGAAAGCACCAGACAACTAATACCAGAAATTAGCCAGGTTATTATTAAATGTTAAATGTGGTTATTACAGTTTTTCCCAGTCACTTTTGTACATTTCTCAAAACAATTTGTACAAACAGCACCGCACAGTGGATTCACTGCAAACGTGTGTCACTTATTCAAAATGCTTAGTTTATCTCTCAGAAGCAAATACTTATGTCGGTGAACATGTCAGTGCACCAGAATGACAAGTCCTTGTGTCATCGCTGACCAACATGGCAGTCAGAATGTTTGATTTTGATTTTTGATTTGATTTATTCTTTCAAGCATGTAAAGACAGTTGATATGTCAACACACATATCCAATAAATGCTAATCCAATATCAATTTGCTTATACCTAGTACATGCTTGAATGGAGTAGGAAGAAGTCAGACTTATCTAGTCCTACCCCATGACATCATCTTACAACTTTTAAGTCCTAAGCAATATCTCTACATAAATAATTATCCTCTACACCACACAAGTAATATACTAAAAAAATTATAACAGAGTGTTAACATTCTTACATAATTACATTCTTAAATAATTATCTTCTACACCACACAAGTAATATACTAAAGAATTATTACAGCGTATTAACATTCATACACCACACCCACAATGTTCCATCTAATTAATCATTAAGCCTGTTCTTGCATATATCTTGATTGACACATACCTTTATATTTATGTTTAAACTCGTCAATTCTATTACTATTTTTTATGTCCACAC
>NW_018127902.1:2218807-2227852 GCF_001952655.1 Monopterus albus
TGTATTTCTCTGGTCATGTCGTCGAGTCTCTTATTATTTGTCTCCATAAGCAGTTGCACAAAACCTTTGAAGTTATCTTGTTGTTGGTTCAACAGTGCGGTGCACATCTGCTTCTGCTGACTCAACATCTATGTTACTTGCACCGCTGAAATATAATCCTCTTCTGCTTCAACATCCTCGTTCGCTTCTGATTTATTAGCTCTTTTCCCTCTTGGAGGCATTTTAATAGTTGTAGAATTTGTTCAAAGACTTGAAAATGTAGAAGATGTGAAAAATCGTAGAACAGACAAGAGGAGCAGTAAAGACGTCTGTTTAGTCATGTTGCCAGTATAACAGTGTACTCTGGACTTATTTTCTTACGTAAACTATGGCTCAGGTTTGGATGGCACTGATTGAAAATACCTGATGCTGCACTTGTTCTGTATAACATGCATCAGTGTCAACAGTACAAAGTTTCACATTACTGTATGTGGGAGAATGAAAAAGATTGGACAGATTCACATTTACTGTTTTACAGTAATGTCAGTGTGATACAGAAGAGAAAGTGTTTTACAGCACTGTATAGTACCAAGAAAAAAATACAACATAAGAAATGTAAACACAGCAAACAGCCCTGAACATTCAGCTGCCTTTGACCAGCTTTGACCATTGAATGGCCATGACTGACAACATGGTCCACAAGTGTGGCCCTTATTTCATCTGAAACATGTTTATGACCTTGGCCTCTTCCCCTCTTCCTCTGTTTTGCCCCCCTATTCTTCCACCACACAGACCTACTCCTCTTCTTCTTCTACTCAGCAGTTGATGCTATTCATTTCCTTGTTCTGCCATTGTCAGAAACTGCAACACTGTGCTGTGCTCTGTCTATATATACTTGCCAGTTGAAGGTTGATGAGATGCTCCTCTGAGCTATTTTACAGTAGAGAACTGGTTGATCATTGGTTGATCTCTCACACATCCCCCTTCATTAGTGAAAGTCAAGATTCACCTGAGAGCAGTTCAACAGTTCAGACAATGTGGCAAAATAAATAAATATGTCAAACAGAGCTGTACGGAAATATGCTTGACAGATACTAAAGACTAATTCACCCAATTTGCATAGTTGTTTTGGGAGATCAGACTATTCAGCAAAGAACCATATAATACATTCTAATCAACATAAGTGACTGATAAGTGACAAGTGACTGGATGACGTGGAAGTTGAACAAATAGTTTTGAGTATTTCATTTCTGATCCAAGAAATGTATGAAAGTGACTGAGAAAAATCTGTAATTAGACTGAATCAGTCTAATGGGTACAAATCATATAACCAAATAATAGTAATAATAGTAATAAACATTGCTGGAAAGAATGTGTAAATAAACATATGTTGTGGGCTAGCAGGTATTAAAGCCATGGATTTATTTTTTTGCACATAAAAATACAGTATGTACTTAAAATATATATTTCTTTGTCTTTCTTTAGTCTTTAGTGAACTGAAATGTTTTGCCACAAGATGGACCCATGCACCAACAATAAACACTGAAACAACTGTGGAGTAAGGAGAGGTAGTGTTTGCCTTATATTACTGGTGCGATGGCGCCCTCTAGTGGTAAATACTAGGAAAATCATACAGGGCAATATACCGTATGGACAACAATACACTGAAACTCTTAACCTCAGTGGTTAAGGTTGAACTACAAAAACATATTAATAAATCATATTAAGACTGCTGAGACTTTATTCAACAACACAATGACAAGTGTAATGTCTGACATATCTGGGAGGTCAAGATGCTCAGCTGCACCTGAGCAGCTCCTTTTGTCCACAGGATATTGCTTTTTTAATGTTTGATTTAACAGTAGGATGTGAGTTTTGTCCTGATACAGTTGTTCAGTTACACTGAAAACTGTCTGTGTGTGTGTGTATTAGTGAATGAACAGAATATGGCTTTATATTCCAGGCTAACATCTGAATTAAAGTGTAAAATAAAACATTTGATTAAACTTTTGCCTCATTACAGATGATCATTTTTCACTATTTGTGTCATTGATGCTACTTTGCCATGAAGTATTGTAATTTACAATTTTAACTGTGTAAACTGTAACTTGTTACATTTAATCACTTTTTGATTACTTTTCTAAAAAGTCCTAACATAAATGTAAACCAGGCAGTGTAAACCTCACAGCAGTACTCGACACTTATTACTGTCAAACCTTTATTAAAGGTTCTTCAACATAACTCCATCATATATTACTGTTGAAACATGCAGCCAACTGAACGGGCACCAAGCAAAAACCTTTTCTGAACTTCCAGCACTGAAAAGCGCTCCTGTCCGACAACATGACCACCCACCTCGGTTGCAGCCCGACCGCTTAGAGCTATTTTATTTGGCTTTCTCTGCATGTTGTGTGTAAACACTGTGTACACAGTTCCAGTGTGTTTTTACCTTGCACTGATGCAAATAGTAAATAAAGTCACTTGACTTTGAGTTGAGAAAGAAACTTGTGTTACTGTGAGGATGTGACATTCAAAGTTGGTGTTCATGATGTTGGTGATTTTCTGCCTATTTGTAGCTGCAGTATCATGACCCATAAAAAAACACCACCAAACCACACAATAAGGATACGTGACATGCCTTTATTAGGATCAATATTTACAGCTAGTCTGTTATTTTACAGATTCAGAACTACTTGGTAGTGTTGGCAAAGCAATGGCAGCGGAAAGGGTCAATGCCGATCACTGATCCACTGGTGCTGGCAGGTCCTGGTACTTGGTGATCTCTGGATGGTAGTGTCTGATCTCAGGTTGTTCCACGTTGAGCTCAGCATACTCTACTGATCCCTGCTAACACACAAAGCACGGCCCTTTAACATTGTCCCAGGTGATTCCAACCCTTCTACAGTGGCACACAATGGTGTTGCTTAGTACAAGGATTATAAGGAATTCTGTCAGAATATTTAAACCACTGCAAGACACAAAACAAGAATAAAAAGCCTATGTTTGTGGTTACTGGCAATGCAGACACTATGCAATGTAACTGCCCCTGCCTAAGCTCAAATCTGATTTTAAGGTGTGTTTTCATCCATCTCCCTAATCACCTCAGTGACCCCCACCCTTCTGTAAAACCTGCACACTACAAATGGAAATAATATCAAATAATACAAATTGCAAATGTGTGGTCTAGAGGAGTGGACAAATCATAACAAGGCTAAGGTCAGACCAAACCACGTAATCTGTCATCAAGAAGGTGCACTGATGAAACAATCAACTGTTCTTAGGTGGTGATGTCACATCCTTGGCTAATTTTTTCAAATTCCTCTCTTTAGCTGCCTTGAACACCATATAGGGACAAACTGCAGGCGGGAAGGGTGGAGATTAAGTCATGTCAGGGGACACTATGCAGGCTGTGATGGGCTTTGAGGCAATTTGACTGGGCCACAGTGCTGATCTGATTGGGTGATAGGGAAGGAAGCTCAGTCCCAAAGGCCTTTGTTGTTGTCTGGAAACTTTGATGGTAGCTTCCCTCTCGCTCTGGATTATCAGCCTGTAGAGGGTCACTGTGACTAGGAGGCAGCCAGTGTAGGAACTCCAGGAGGGTTTCAGTAATTTAGTATACAAGTAGCACACATAAGTAATGTAACTGTAAAAAAAAATAGATATTGTTCAAGTGGAGTTTACATATGTCTGATATCTGTGGCTACAATCGTCAGTAAATGGAGTCTGGTTAAAAAGCATGCCATATTATAGACTAGTCCTTTTAAAGTCTACAAACAAGTCCTGTGGCCATGTAAAATGTAAAACCCAAACCAGAGAAATCATTTCTGTTAAAAAAAAAACAATTTCATAACCATAATAAGAAACCACATTGATCTTTTTTTTTTTTGGCTGCATTATAGTCGTAACAGGGGTGAATGGAGGCCTTAAAACACTTCACAAAATACTAATAAACTGTACATGTCATTATAATGAACTTTTTAATCAGTGTGAATGGAGTCTACAGTTTATGAAGGCTACTAAACAATGGGCTTCTCAGACTCTTATCCTGTTCATATCATCATCATGAACTTATACACAGTTGACCGGTTAGCAATTCAGAGCATTTTAAAATATGAATGGAGTTTCCACTGTGTTCAGGCACAGTAACAATTGGGCTTCCATAAACATTATAACTCATAACAACTCATAAACTGTACATATTATTATAACAAGTGCATGTAAAGTTGATTAGTGTGTAATACTAGGCACTTCAAAATCTGACTATACAAAATGGCTGGGATATAAAATACAATGAACCTCTGTTGGATTGTTTTTAAAAGATGAATTATTAAAAAATGTATTAATAAGAAAAGCCATAGCAAACATAACTACAAAGACTACTACAGTTTGTTATATGAATTGTTTGGGTGGCATTAAACTATGAGAGTATGAAAGTCAATCCTTGTAAGGATTGTAAGAAGTTAAATAGGTGAACTTGCAATTTTATTTTGAAAATGCATTAAATTATACATAGATATTATGCATTTATATACAGTATATGACCAATCTACTGTATGTAGTGGAAATGGTTACAGGCAAGCAAAAATATATAATAACAATATTAAAGAGTGAGAAGTGTTATGCAATTAAATACTCACATAGTCATGCTGGTCAGCTGCACCTAAGGGAGAATCATCACAAATTAACTGGGTGTTGGTTGGGTGTGTATCTTGCTCACTCACTGACTGACCTCAGAGCTGTTCACTAGTCATCTGACAGTTAGGGCAGCATAGCTGACCTTGCTGACTCACTTGTTCCTCCTCCGCAGAGGCCTTTGACTCAGCCATAGACTGTGCTGTATGGTTTCAGCATCTGAATCAAGATTTAGAATGAGGTTTCTCACTTGCAGAGGCTTCTCTCGAAAACTCAGGGGGCTTTTCTCCCTGAACAGGAAATATTAAGACTCTGATGAACAGCTTAATGGACACATCCAGCATCTGGTTGCTGTTCTAAAAACAGGAAGCTCCTGTCAGCAATAACAGGATGTGATCACGGTTCTGTAGCTGGTCTGGATAACCCGTCCTTCCATCGGTACAAGTCCTCACTTTGGAGATGATATTTGGTAAAATGTCATGCCTCTGATATGATCAGGTTGCATTACAGGTCAGTTACATTTATATATTTTCTGGCACTGATGGGCAGTGCAATGAGCTGAAAGCTATTTTATAATGTTAATATGGCAAACATTTTAGCTAAATATTTATTGGTTGGATTCATACTGTACATCAGACACAGAACTACATAGACCTCTGTTAGAAGTCATGTTTCTGACCACATTTCCATTTTCACCGGCTCCTAAATAAAACAGCTGACCCTTCCCTTGCTAAATGCTCAACTAGTTTCACTATCTAGTAGCAAGCAGTGGAAGTAGGTAGTGTATAATGGATTCATCAGAGCATTTACAGTGAAGACAGCTGCCTGTTGTGGCTAGAAATGAGGCTGAGGAGAGCAGTGAGACTGGCCTAAAACAGCTGTGGGCAGGGAAACAAATATTAAGTTGAAGGCCCTAAAACGCTCTGCAGAGCTGAAGGGAAATGCAGTGGTGAGTGATAATGCTATGGCTTTGTCACTACAAATAACTCCTTTTGGAATTAGATGTAGCAGTTTATCCACTGCTATTAATCAGTGAAGGATTGAAAATATTAAACTCACCTTGTGGAATGTTTTTCAGCTCGCTGTATATTGTGTCTGTGCCTTTTCTCAGGGGGACTGGCAATGTAAAAAACAACACATTAGCCTGCTTGAAGATCAAAATACAAAGCCTAGTAGATACTGTCTGTTTGACCTCTCATTAACAGAAAGGTAGGCTGTGCCACATGCTGTAACTGCCATCTCCAGCCCACTGGGATCGCAAGCACAGGACCACAAAGAAGACAGAGCCAATATGCAAAAGCAGCCAGTGCAATGGTTCTGGAAATTCCTGCAGATATCGCAGCAGTTATTGCGATGTGAAGATGTATTAATTATGGGTAATCAGGCTCCTCCCAGGAAGTGCTGCTCTGTCTTATCAACTAGAAAGGAATGTGGGGGAAGCAGAGCAAAAGTGTTTTGGTGAGGAGATTTGGAACACAGGGGGGACATTGTGCTAAATGGTTTGAAATAGAGTGACAGAAATAATCATTTAACATTTGGAGGGTGAAAAATAAAAGCAGAACAAGGTTGTGTGTATGCTCACCTCTGGCAGGATCCACAGGTTGGGGGTGCACCACCTCTGTGTACTCCACATCAGGCTCACTGGACACTACACTGCTGACCTCGTCACTGGCTGCATCAAGTACATGAACAGAATTCTCTGTAAGGTTTGCCAAACCCTCTGTATGGTGTCATATTATTTTAATGAAGACAATAAGCATTGCAGTTCATTACTGATATTAGAAATAGATGTCTGATTTTAAAAAGGGGTCCCACCTCAAGGTCTTTTCTGCAGTGTAGGAAAGTACATTTACTCAAGTATTGTACTTAGGTACAGCTTTGAGGTATCTGTATTTTACTTGAGTATTTTCATTCTCTGCTACTTCATAGGCGAATATTGTACTTTTTACTGCACTTCATTTATCTCATACCTTTAGTTACTTTTCAGAATATAACACACACTGTAATCATAAGACTTTAGTGATTCCTGGTGAGAAATGCAAGTTGTTCAAATTATAAGCATATAAGGTGGCTAAAATTAGTTCCACCTTTACCAGCTGCAGCGTTAACCATCATGTACACATTTAAACATCAGTAGGTTTATAATCCAATAATATGATAAACATTAATGTGAAATGTGCCATTCTGCATAATAGATACAGTGCCTTGCGAAAGTATTCGGCCCCCTTGAACTTTGCGACCTTTTGCCACATTTCAGGCTTCAAACATAAAGATATAAAACTGTAATTTTTTGTGAAGAATCAACAACAAGTGGGACACAATCATGAAGTGGAACGAAATTTATTGGATATTTCAAACTTTTTTAACAAATAAAAAACTGAAAAATTGGGCGTGCAAAATTATTCAACCCCCTTAAGTTAATACGTTGTAGCGCCACCTTTTGCTGCGATTACAGCTGTAAATCGCTTGGGGTATGTCTCTATCAGTTTTGCACATCGAGAGACTGAAATTTTTGCCCATGCCTCCTTGCAAAACAGCTCGAGCTCAGTGAGGTTGGATGGAGAGCATTTGTGAACAGCAGTTTTCAGTTCTTTCCACAGATTCTCGAAGACTGATCAGAGATGCAGCCAAGAGGCCCATGATCACTCTGGATGAACTGCAGAGATCTACAGCTGAGGTGGGAGACTCTGTCCATAGGACAACAATCAGTCGTATACTGCACAAATCTGGCCTTTATGGAAGAGTGGCAAGAAGAAAGCCATTTCTTAAAGATATCCATAAAAAGTGTCGTTTAAAGTTTGCCACAAGCCACCTGGGAGACACACCAAACATGTGGAAGAAGGTGCTCTGGTCAGATGAAACCAAAATCGAACTTTTTGGCAACAATGCAAAACGTTATGTTTGGCGTAAAAGCAACACAGCTCATCACCCTGAACACACCATCCCCACTGTCAAACATGGTGGTGGCAGCATCATGGTTTGGGCCTGCTTTTCTTCAGCAGGGACAGGGAAGATGGTTAAAATTGATGGGAAGATGGATGGAGCCAAATACAGGACCATTTTGGAAGGAAACCTGATGGAGTCTGCAAAAGACCTGAGACTGGGACGGAGATTTGTCTTCCAACAAGACAATGATCCAAAACATAAAGCAAAATCTACAATGGAATGGTTCACAAATAAACATATCCAGGTGTTAGAATGGCCAAGTCAAAGTCCAGACCTGAATCCAATCGAGAATCTGTGGAAAGAACTGAAAACTGCTGTTCACAAACGCTCTCTATCCAACCTCACTGAGCTCGAGCTGTTTTGCAAGGAGGAATGGGCAAAAATTTCCGTCTCTCGATGTGCAAAACTGATAGAGACATACCCCAAGTGACTTACAGCTGTAATCGCAGCAAAAGGTGGCGCTACAAAGTATTAACTTAAGGGGGCTGAATAATTTTGCACGCCCAATTTTTCAGTTTTTTTATTTGTTAAAAAAGTTTGACATATCCAATAAATTTCGTTCCACTTCATGATTGTGTCCCACTTGTTGTTGATTCTTCACAAAAAATTACAGTTTTATATCTTTATGTTTGAAGCCTGAAATGTGGCAAAAGGTCGCAAAGTTCAAGGGGGCCGAATACTTTCGCAAGGCACTGTACTTTTACTTTTGGTATTTAAAGTATATTTGAATGCTAATACTTTTGTACTTTGACTTAAGTAACATTCTGAATGCAGGACTTTTACTTGTAACAGAGTATTCTTACACTGTGGTATTGCTACTTTACTTAAGTAAAGAATCTGACTACTTCTTCCACCACAGCTTTTCTATGACCATGAGCTACAGACCTTAAGTTGCTTGTTTTGCCAAACTAACATGTCCAAGCTCAGGAATGAACCTTTGTTCTTACACTTTTAAGGCAAAAGGGGTGAGAAGTCCAAAAATGTGCTAATAATGAAATAATTACAGCTGTCAGCAGATCAATCTTCATGACAACTGAACAAACTCCATCCACTGATGAAGACTGTGTAGGACCTTTAAAAGCTCTGGAACACAGTCGCTACCCTGAGCTGGAATAGTTTTGTGAAGTTTTCTTGTCTGTGTTTTTTAACAGAGGTTTTAATGATACCTGACCACTATTCAGCAAAAGTTACATAGGCTCGCTTTAAAAATTAACTTGGCACCAACTGAGAGATAATAAAAATAAAGATCTTGCTGAAATTTATAGTGAGCGCTATAAACTGTGTATACACACATACCACGTTTGGAAGCTTTTCTAGCCAGGTATTAACTATAATTTAATAGATTCTGTGTAATTATGGGAACAGTAGGTTACTGTACAGATGATGCTGTTATTATTGTGCCTGACCAAGAAGGGCTGTAGAAGGAACCCCCTGAATGTACTGAACTGAGCAAAGCTGCCTTTTTATAGCCCTCCACTTCGGATGTCA
>NW_018127902.1:2227888-2232180 GCF_001952655.1 Monopterus albus
GGAAGTGACACACTATTGATTGTTAAGATAGAAACTTAACACCCTCTAAAATGTTCAAAACCCAGCAGGCCTGCCCATGTTAAATATAGGCCCACTCTCACATACAAAGCAGTAATATAATGGTACAAGCCCAGCTCACCTGCTTCAGGTGGTCGCTCACTCCACACACTGTCTGCAGCTCTGTCCAGCCTCCCTGTGAGACACAGAAGGACATCAGATCATAAGACAGCTGACAAACCCAGACGGTAAGAAAGCTATAAAAAGTCTGCATCAGTTAGACAGAGACACATACCTTAACAGGCAATTAGCAGTGAAATCACACATTACAGAGCCACCTTCCACTTACATGATATGTGTTCGAGTAATTATGGAATATTTTCTCTTTTTTTAGATACACTTATTCACTTTCTTACTGAAGGTTAGACGAGAAGATCAATACAAGTGTTAGACCTAAATATAAAACTACTGCCAGCATCCAGTTTGCTTAGCTTAGCATAAAGACTGCAGATAGAGAAAAAACTAGACTTGCTGTGTACAAATGGAAAAAAAAAACGAATAAAAAAAAAAAAGACTAAACATATCTACCAACTAGCACCTCTCAACTTTGGCAGTTAATATTTTATTTGTTTAATGTATACAAAAACTAGCATTTTTATCAAGATGAAGTAACACCAGAGAGACCAAAGACACTTTTTGTAAGACATCTCTACAGTCTGGCCTTCAGTGGAGGCTTTTAAACTAAACACAGTAACCAAGGAGCAGACCTGAAGTCCTCATCTGGTACACAGAGAAATCTTCCACTTTGTGCACAATAGGTTGTTCAATCAGCAAAGGCTGCACAATATGTTCTGGCAAAAATAACTTCCCAGTGGGTAATGTAATCTCACACTCAGTTCAACCAAGGCTTATGTGATTAATTTCCTCTGCCTGCTGCATGCATTCAACCTTGCCTGGCCCGAAACAAAATAAGCCCCACCCTTTATCAGCTCTGATCCCCACCCCCCCCAACCTGCTCTATGCCGACATAGGAAGGTTCTTGCAGACTCCATTGTTTCAGATTTTCAAGGAAGTCTCTGTTGTGTGTTCCTTTTTAGGAAATGAATCAGCTTTATATTATGCTGGTATTCTTGTCATGGACCTGTGCTTAGTATGGTTGCACTATCCAGCACATAAGAGAACACTGATGCTTGATAATAATATACAAGTTCTTGGACTAAACTTTTTTCATTGTAAAAGTTTTTACCATATATGTATGAACTTAGCCTCAGATACAGTAGCAGGAGCAAAATGAATGGTTCTGACACACTTCTAAATCAAACTGTCTTTATTCTAAAAGCGTCTCATTCAGCCAGTCTAGGGATCAACCAAAAATATATACACACATTTCCTGTGATGGTGAAAAAAAGTATATACAAATCAATCACCAAGTCTATATTAAACATGCACATGGGACAAATAGTAAATAAAGGCCATAGAACCACACATAGTAGATGAAGAACAAAGGACACAAACAGTCATGTTAAGTATAAAATCAAAGGCCATCTAGAAGGAGGAGGGGAGAGGGAGCAGCGGGTCCTGGTTTAAATCTCGCCCTAAAAACACCCCTCCTTTTCACAGAGAAAAGTCATCAGAGTTGGTGACACAAACATGATGACTGCCTCTTTTGTTCCTTCCCATCTTTGCTCTCAAAGTCTTTTCTTAGAATGTTTGTTAACAATTGAATTCAAGTCCCTCCCACTGCAAGGCATCTCTATACTGTGGCTGGGATACTGTAGCTGCTCCTGTTGCTGATGTCAGCGGGAAGCGACGCCACGCTATCTCGCGTCCCATTGGTCGCTCTCCCCTCCATGCCATCATAGAGTGGCGCTGCGTCTGGAACAAGATGATAATGGGCGCTCTAAGAAGTTTGCAACAACTGGCAAGCAACACCAAGTGATTTAATGACTTAAGCAGCTTCTTCCTGTGTAAACACAGCTTGTACCTTGGAGAGTTCACTTCCTACAACAACTGTATTCTAACAACATCCTACTGTTGCTGCCTCTGCAGTACCTACTTAAACACAAACACAATGTACTGTACATGCAAAAACGTCAGGGCCAGGCAAAGACAATAAGTTAAAACTTACACACACTGTGCATGCACATAAACTTGAACAGGATCTCTACAGCAACATAGACAAAGGTAGACAGGTCACCACAAATGAGCCCAGTGTGCATATTAGATAATGGATTGTGGGGGTGATGCTACAACAAAAGATACAGTAACACTTTATTTTACAGGTCTGTAATATCCAGTTTATTGTCAGATAATTTCCTAAGATGTCGCCTGGAAAGAACCATATAATTTGGCACTAAAGTTAGCTAAAATTAGAGGGTGATCAGTTGGTACATGTCCAGTAATTTCAAAGTGCAAAGCTAGCAGAAACCTGGGGCTCTTAGTCAAAGAACAGAAGATGAGCTACACATGCAAAGAATGAACTTTGCCTACTAACAACCATAAAATTCAGCACAAATGATAATAATAACCAATAATAAACTCAAAACAACTCAATGAACTAACTGAAAAACTGTCTCAGAACTGTCTGTGTTTTGGAATTTGTACCAAAATACATGGTAAATGGTCTTATATAACCCTTTTCTACGCATTGATTTACACTACTTCAAATTCAGCCATTGGCACACACAAACGCTCACACATTCACACACCAGTGTCATCACCAGGAGCAACTTAGGGTTCAGTGTCTTGCTCAAGGACACTTCAACACGTTGACTGGAGAAGCCAGGGATCAAAATGCTGACCCTCTGGTTAGGTGACAACCTGCTCTAACTCCAGAGCCACAGCCGTCCCCCTCTCATGTTTCTTTCCAGGAAACATTCAAAAACTATTAAGAACCTGTAAATCGGTGGCAGTAAAATAAAGTGTTACCCTACATGAAGCATGCTGCGTCTACTGAGATGTGGGGAATGACTGCTAGCTGTTATGACAATGACTGACGTGGACATTCACTGGAACACGGGAGAAAAGTAAAACCAAGCTACCTGTGGCTGCCTTATAAACCTCTGTGTTGTGGGTTAGATTCACTGTTAGAGAGTCATCTGATTTAGGGCTTGAAGGCTTTCTGAGAAACGGTGAAAACAAAGTCATATCGGGCAGTGGTGGTCAAGAAAACATCTAGTCACTGCCAAAATTATCAGAAGCAAAACAAAGCTAAAAATAAATGAAAAATATACTGTAAAGTCTGATCCAAGCTAATAATATGCTTCAGCAACCATACTGGTGGTTTCATACACTGAATATTAACATGGCACAGCTCTAGTGGTAGCCAGGTGTAGCAGCTCGTTTTAAAAGATAACTTCATTTTTTTTTTTTTTTAATTAACTGCTCTATTTCCCCTAATAGTGAATATGATAACTCTCTAGCTAGTGCTAATTTTACTATCACTGCCTCTGTTGTAGAGATAACAAAATATTACTGGGGCAAACACTTTACACCACATGATCAAAATATATTAGAGGTAATGGTCCTAGTCTCATCTTTGATTTTCTTTTTAAGTGTCTATAATAAATATTTTTCCTGCTTTATATTTATTTTTGTTTCATACTAAATTATTTTTGTGATTTATGTGGGCTTGCTTATAGCCCCCCAGCTTAGCCGCCATGTGTTGGAGTTTACCCCGGTGAACGAGAGGGTCGTTTCCCTGCGCCTTCAGGTCGAGGATAGGTCTCTGCCATTTGTGCCTATGGGTCAAATGGCAGTGCAGAGTACCTGGCCTTCTTGGAGTCTCTGGCAGGGGTGCTGGAAAGTGCTCCAACTGGGGACTCCGTTGTTCTACTGGGGGACTTCAACACTCATGTGGGCGACGACAGTGATACCTGGAGGGGCGTGACTGGGAGGAACGCCCCCCCCCCAATCTGAACCCGAGCGGTGTTGTGTTACTGGACTTCTGTGCTAGTCACAGTTTGTCCATAACAAACACCATGTTCAAGCATAAGGGTGTCCACCAGTGCATGTGGCACCAGGACACCCTAGGCTGGAGGTCGATGATCAACTTTGTGGTTGTTTCATCTGACCTCCGGCCGTATGTCTTGGACACTCGGGTGAAGACTCGTCAGACCCAAACGTATTGTCAGGGTCTGTCGGTAACATTTGGCAGAACCCCCTGTCCGGGAGATCTTCAACTTCCCCCTCCGGCAGAGCTTCGGCCAGATCCCAAAGGAGACTGGAGACACTGAGTCCGAATGGACCATGTTCTCCACCTCCATTGCCAGTGTGGCCACTCGGGGACGTGGCCA
>NW_018127902.1:2233012-2242520 GCF_001952655.1 Monopterus albus
GTTCTCAGTCGGAAAAGGGTGGCTTGTTCCCTTCAGGTTGGTGGAGAGTTCCTGCCTCAAGTGGAGGAGTTCCTATATCCTGGGGTCTTGTTCATGAGTGAGAGAAGGATGGAACGGGAGATTGACAGGCGGATCGTGCAGCTTGTGCAGTAATGTGGTTGATGTACCAGTCTGTCGTGGTGAAGAAGGAGCTGAGCTGTAAGGCGAAGCTCTCGATTTACTGGTTGATCTACGTTCCGACTCTCACCTATGGTCATGAGCTTTGGGTCATGACCGAAAGGGCAAGATCCCGGATACAGGCAGCCAAAATGAGCTTCCTCCGTAGGGTGGCCGGGCGCACCCTCAGAGACAGGGTGAAGAGCTAGGTCACCCGGGAGGAGCTCAGAGTAGAACCGCTGATCCTCCACATCGAGAGGAGCCAACTGAGGTTTCGGATGCCTCCTGGGCGCCTTCCTAGGGAGGTGTTCCGGGCATGTCGCACCGGGAGTAGGATGGATTTATGTGACTTAGCTGCTGTAATGTAGCAATTTCGAGTTTCAGGATTAATAAAGTATTCTAATAAATAAGTAGTTTGACATTTTGTGAAATATGTTTATTTTTTTTCTTGTTCACATGAGAATATCACATGTTTGTGTGCTAAATATAAAGCTGGAGTCCAGAGATGGTTAGCGTAGCTTAGCATAGACTAGAAACGGTCTCAAAGGTTTAAAAAAAAAAAGAATGATTTTTGCAGCACCTCTAAAGCTCAATGATTACCATGTCTTGTTTGGCTAATCTGTACAAAAACGGAAGCATAAAAATATTTATTTTAATCTTCTGGGGGGTTATACAACAATTTTTTGGCCAGGAGCAGTAACATACAGGAGTTTTGTCATCACTGTGAGCTTACCAGTCAATCAGCTTGACAATGACATATTTCAGCAGCGGATCTCATACAACCAGTGCCAGAGCCTCCTTGAGCAACCCAGAAATTGTGAGTTTTCAAGATTTCTGAGGTCATCTCATTTGGAAAAACATTTCCAAACCAGGATTACATGACACACATTTTTGCAGTGCCTCCTATTTTATGCACTATTCAAGTTTATTAAAATTGACCTTTATATTGTGCTAATATTTAAATAATTACTGCCTGAAAGGTGTGAAATCAATCTATAAACTTTGAAAAAAGATTGTGATAATATTAACTCTACGCCCTTTTTAAAGTACAACGATCCAAAACTACCAGTATGGTTCCATGAGTAACAGAGCTATAACAATAACACAGCCATCTAAGCCAGCTACTAAAACTAGAAGTGCTGTCACTAACAACTACAGCATCAGTCACATTCAGAGGAAGCAAGTAGTCGAGCCAACTCACACTGACAATTCAGCAGCTGCTTCTCTTTTACCTACAATAAGAGAGGAGAGGTGAGAGGAACACGAGGAAGTATGGGGAGGAGGGTTGGTTTGCATTCATAGTTAGACATAAGAGGTCTGAGATACTGGAGGACTGTAGGTCTCGCTACCTCTCTTGGATTTGAAGTACAGCACCAACACCACCACCAGCACAGACACCACCAGCAGACAGAAACCTCCGATCAACGCTTTCTTCCACAACGCCAGGTGCACTGTAAAGAGGGGGAATAATAAAAATGAATACAATGGGACATGATGACAAAAGTTGTTTAAGACGGAATGGCAGTGAAGCAAACTAAAAAAGCTGAAAAGTTAGGAATAAACCCCACAAAGGTCAAAGTAACAACCAAGCAACAACTTTACTTCATTTGTGCAAGGTTAACTGTGTTCCCTAGTTTAGTCTTTTGTCTTCAAATTCTGTGCAACTGACCTGTTGACTATAGCTGAAGTGTTGATGTTTTAGCCTGGCTAGGTGACCTTGTTAGCATGTTAAAGATAGCATTTAGCTCAAAGCACCACTGTGCCACACAGAGCTCTTGGCATGGCTGTAAACTCTTATTTTATGGACTTAAAACTCTGACTTTATGGAGACACAACACTCCTTGCCCTTATTTATATCATACACATTATAAGAGCTAACGTTACAGTGCAAACATTTTGTTCAGGCTGAATAAGAAACTGTAGCAGTGTATTTGATGGTAATGTAACAGGAGATGTAAGTGGATGCAAACAGGTGCAGACCTAGACTGAAGGGGATATGTGTCCATATGAGCTGAAAATATTTCAACATGAGTGTAAATCTATATCTGTCCCAAGGTGGTATGACTGTGACTCATGAAACAACACCAAGAAAAAGGAGAGGAGTCTAGGGGAGAACAGCAGAAAGTAAAGTACGAGACATCCTGGTAAGTTCTGAGATCGGTGTGAGTTTTACTGTGCATAAATACCCATTAGTCTCACCCTCTATGGTGACCATCTCACTGCGGACCACAGTGTTGGCGTGATTGATAGCCTCACAGTAGTACGTGCCACTGTGCTCTTTGGACAACCTGTGGACCTGGTAGTCCATGGTGTTTATGTTGGAAGTGTTGGTTAGCAATGGCTGTCTGTTGCCCAAACGGTACCACTTAAAGGTGATCGGTGGTGTGCCTTTAATACCACATATCAGGTAAAGATGATCTCCCTCAGAGATTTCTGTTAAGGTGGGGATGACGGTCAGAGACGCCCGTGACAGAGGTACTGGGAAAGAAAAAGGCGGAGGGAAAGAAGTGAGGTTAGTCACCACTGTAGCAATTATAAACTAATGTTTTATTAAAACATAACAAGAACATAATAAGTGATCTATAGTTAATGCAGTGAAGAAACATATTGCACTACTGTGAAAACAAAGCAGTCACATACTGTTTACATGTCATGTTCACTTTATGTTGAGCTTCTTTTTCTGTATTATGACTGCAAATGATGCATTTCTGAAATATTCCAATCACTCTGAGTGAACAGCCTATTGAACATTGCACATCTGGAATGTATGACAGCGAGTCTGAGACACGCTCCACCTTCTATCATCCTGCACTGAGGAATATAATGAGCTTCATATTGCAAAGGGACTGAAAAACATGGAGCACTGGATGCAGTTATGGCCTGCTTTATGTTTGTTTAATACTATTCTTCCCAGAGGCCTTTTGTGTATGGACCACCTTTACTTGTATTTTCCGTATATTTATACTTACTGTTGCCCTTCAGTTTGGGTTATGTTTTTCTTCATGTTTAACAAAAAAAGGGAACCTAATTAGACACCCTCATCACATTGTGGACTTCTCTACAGGAAAATTTTAACATTTTGGGAAATATGCTTATTTGCTTTCTTATCATGACTTAGTCGAAAAGACTGATACCACTACCGTGTCAGTAAGTTACAGCTAGCATCCAGTTAGACTATCATATTTTAGGAAAAGGAGAAAACAGCTAGTTTAGATTTGTCCGAAATTAATGCAGTCTCTGTACCAGCACCTTTAAAGCTCAGTAATCAAAACAGATGTGTAAACACATCAGCTGACCGTTTAGGAGGGGCTGTGGTCAGCAAAGCTAATATTAACTTAAGATTTAACAGACAACAGATGAGAGTGGGATCAATCTTGTCATCTAACTTTCAGTAAGAAAACAAATAACTGTTAAAGAAACTATTCATTTAAATACAGCTGTATTAAAATATGTTACAAGAGAATGCTTAAAATACTGTTGCTGAATGTGAAAAGTGCCCAAACCCAATGAAGTGGGAAGGTGTTTTTGCATTAATTATAATACAATAAAGGTCAGGAATGATAGCATGTACTATTATAAAGCTGATACAGTAATGTGCTTCAGTGACTCATCAGATCCACTGATTGATTCATTTACTGAACAGTGTTAATTAAGCACATTTAACATATTCATATAAAACAGAAACATAATTGTTTTGTATAATTACCTATGACAGTAGCGTTGATTTTTTTACTGAGCAGGTGTCCTCTGTGATTGTTCTTAGCCGCACACACGTACTTGTTAATTTCATCAGACTCGTTTATGGTGACGGTGAAGAGGGCTTGTTCAAAGGGCTGCTTGACACTGGTTGTGCTCAGTTGGGCGTTATCCTTCAGCAGGGTGTAGTTTATCGGCAGGCTGCCAGTGTCCGACTGACAGAGGATTTTGAAGGGCTGTCCTAGCACTGCCCTGCCAACCACGGAAATCTTTGGAGTGGATACAGAAACTAATGAGGGGGAAAAATAAATAAAACATAAATGAAACACAGTTAGGTCCATGCCGACAACATTTCATTTCTGTAGATGGTCACACTGCGGCTTGCATTAGAATCAGCAAGAAAAAAGGGCAAAACTCAGCTGAACAGAAATAACCAAATGAATAAAACGTATGGATGCCAGAGCAGGTGTGCACAGACTTTATGTTTTAAGCTAAGTCATATAGCCTTCCACCCCTTACAAGGCAACGCAAGAGTTGCTGATGTTTTCATCTGGACAGTATGATTAAACACTCAGTAAGTTTGTTGTCCTGATAGCTCCTAAGTGAACATGGTCATCATGTCTGGAGGGTCCACAGTGAACATTTAGCCAGACCTGTTTGTCACACAGCATTGTGATTTGGGTCACTTATCATAACAGGTGGTGATTAATTAAAGTAAAGACAACTTAGAATTACTCTTAACCATAGCCCCATGATGACACCATCCTCCATTTTATTACACTGTTGTGTGTGTTTTGTACTATTGTGACTTTTACATACAGCAACAAGAAAGAGTAATGGCACTGTTTGCAATTTCCTGGTTTTCTGCATAACTTTGTGGGTGTGCTCAATAAAGACATGAAAGATCATGACTGTTTGTGTTTTCTCAGCTTAGAAATATTGTGCTTGTTGATATTTGTAACTTTGGTGAAGATTAGATCACATTTTTATACAGAAACAGTGCCATTACTTTTCCTGTAAAAGTGACTCAGGCACATTCAGATCAATATGTAAACTAGCCGAACCATTTATGTAATGTGGTGCACGTCTGTCTTAAATTCACTTAAATTAATCTGTGTATTAAAATGTGCATGTGAAAAGGGAGTTACATTAGTTCACCTTTAGGACGCACAGTCAGGGTTTCACTGCGTTTCACGATGCCCCTGGCTCGAGCTACACAGGTATAGTTGAAATCATACGGCAGGGCCTTGCCAGTGAATACTCCTGCGCTTCTGGAGACCAGTAGATTTTCAGGCGGCTCCAGAGTGTAAGTCAGCTCTCTCCTATTGAGTCTTTCAGCAGCATAGCTCTCACTTTTGCAGGTGAGTGTCATATATTCCCTTTGAAAGACCTCGGCAGGCGACATGGTCAGAGTGGGGGCCGAAAAGAGCTCTGCAGAGAGATTTTAAGAACAAGTCATCATCTACACTGATATAACTTAGTAATGTATGTACCTATTTGTATGAAATCCCTATGCCAAGAGGGTGGAGTAAAAGACTGCCAAACAAGTAAAAAATAAATAGATATATAATGTTTTTCCTCTGATTTACAATCAGTTGATTAAAAAGAAAAGCTACCTCTATCTATCAGGTCAGCATTCCTCTGTTCACTCACCAGTCACTGAAATTTTCTCTGTGCTGACCTTTGCCACATTTCCAATCTCTGCTCTGCATTCAAATTCCCCAGGGTCCGTCACCAGTGCGACCAAGCTGTGGTTGACTTTGGTGGCTGCCGTGCTGAGAAGCTGGGTCCCCTGGCTCAGGTAGAGGTGGACACTTTCAGAGCTTTGCAGTGAGGTATTGATACTGCATGTGATTGTAAGATGGTCTCCTTCATAGATTTTGGACTGAGGGAAAATCTTCATAACTGGTGCGATGTTAAGCTCTAAGGAGACAAAATCAGTGACCAAAAATCCTAAAACAGGTATACTGCTTCATAGAAATTTGAAAACACCACTTACCTTGGACTGAAACAGTGACAGTGTTGCTTTTTTCGGAATTTAAAACTTCTGGCATTACGAAGACACTGTAGGTACAGTGAATTTTGTGGATGCCGGGGCGGCTGAGGTGAAACCTGGTTTCTAACAGGTTGGAGCTGGCCTGATTCTCCAGGATTACATTGGAGTCCTCATAGAAGTAGAAGTAAATGGAACCTGTCTCGCCGGGTGCCCTACAGGTGGCTGTTACCTCCCCCTGCTCACTAACCACAACGTTGGGAGTATGGAGAACTGGTTTTGACAGGCCTGGAAAACCAACATTTAAAAAAAATGTCAGCAGATTTATTCTGATAGAGCTTGAAAAAACAAGGCAGATGACTCTGAAACAGTGCAATCTTCGACCAGTGTTCAAGAACCATCATTTACTGTAAAGTTTAAAATTGTTTCTCAATCATGCAAACATGGGATTTAGCATCATGCCTGAGTTAGTTACATTACTGTGGCTAAGGATTATTAATTTTGTAAAGGCAACAATCTCAAGGATCACTGGAATTCCTCTATCAAATCCCATCAAAAGTGAAGACATTATTGGGAGTATCTCACCGACAGATGTTTAACATTTTAATTCCACTGCTTGAAATTAAAATGACAATTGTAACCAATCTACTTGATCTGAACACATTCAAATGAACCTCATCAGACCAACCTGTTACTGTGAGTTTTTTAACTTCGCTGGCCTGCTGTTTGCCCTCAATGTTGATCTCGCACTTGTATTTTCCGGTGTTGGAGACTCGGACATCAGGCAGTGGGTACAGAAGGTCCTCTGCGGTGCTGGAAGTCTTGGTGTAGACCTTCATGCTGTCTTTGTATATAGTGTACTCTCGACTCAGCGCCTCCCCTCCTGAGCTGCTGATGACAGCATTGCATCTCACAGTCACATTGGTGCCACGGGCCACTGCTGTACCGGGCTCAATGGTCAGGGTGACGTTTCTTATTGTGAATACTGGGGACACAATGGAATTCAAATAAAAAACTACGAGCAGGGTTGCTGTGTTCAGGTACATTACGGTCAGTTACAGAAACAGGCAGGTTTTACAGTTCCCCTAAAGAGTGACCGAAGACGTCACACACAAGTAATATCGCCCCTAACCCTGTCCCCAACCAATCAGAATCTTTGCCCCGCCCCCAACCCCACCCCACCCCTCCCACCCTTGCATCTGTAGAAAAAGATAACATACATCAGTTAGCTGTATATGATTGATAATAAAGATAACGGGTGTGTTCAGACAAACCGGTGTCTTATCAGCCATAGAGCCCAACCTCAATTTGTTCTTGATAGGTTTGAATGTTTCTTACTTGTTTGTAAAATGATCTATTTAAGAATGATGAGTGTGAAATAAAGGCCCAACAGCAACTCTGAAGATTATTGTACATTTATTTTCTGTACAAAAAGGAGCAGTCTCTACACAGAATGTCAACACAGTCTGAGGGGGAAACAAAGCTCAGTGAATAGAATATGACTGCACATCGTCTTATATTAAAACATACTGTATGTCCAAACAGTTAAGGGGAATACATTACCTTTTAAATCAAGAGCTCATCCCTTTGCCCCATTCGCTCACATAGCTATGAAACTGTTTTTCCATTTGTAACCATAGATAGCGTAGCACATGTTTTTGGCGATAAGAGAGCGCAGAACCGCTGTCCTATCAGCAGTGACAAAACGCGAGGCTTACAATGAGCCACATCTGTTTCAGCAGTCCCAAGGCATGCAAGCTTCACGGATTATAAAAGTAAAACAACAGCTGCAAATTCCATTGTAAATAGTGCCTGTTTAAAGAGTGTTTTGAGGGTGTGCAGACACGTACATCAACACGGATCCAAGGAAATCCCTTAGTGTGTTATAATTTAGTCCCCCTCACCAGGAGGGTGAGGGAGAACCGAGGTAGGACTCAAGATTGCTGACCCAGGTGCTAGTGAAAAAGGTTAATAGTGGGAATTACAAAAGGAACAGAGTCAATGAACACATACAACCAGGGCTGGGCAAAGACGGCTAAGGAGACCAGGACGACCAGGGGAGTAGACAGGCTAACGGCAAAAACCATGAGAGTGGGAGGAACAGGACGGACAGGTGAATAAACAAACTACCCAGGAGGATTGGCAAACGAAAAAGAAAATCCCCAGCACAGGAACTGTCAGCATGGATACCAAAAAGAACATCTAGCTAACCTACTGGAAAAAACATAAAGAGATCCACAGCACAGGAACTGTCAGTGTGGACATCTAGAGATGTATAACACAAAACATATAACCAACGTACAAAATGCGATCCACAGGAACTGTCAGTGTGGAAAACAAAATGATGTACGTACAGTACATATCACAAATATAGGGAGGTTACAGGGTATGCAAGTTAATGCTCTGGAGATGACAGAGCATCTGCCAGAGGTATAAATAAGGAGGAAGGTAATCATCGAGATGCACCCCAGCTGTGTGCACCGACAAACGAGTCGCTAATTACTGAAATGCAACACAGCTGAGGTGCAGATCCCACAGGATCGAGAGAGCAGAGGAGAGAAAGGCGGAAGACAGGCAGGTCGCGCCGAGCGGACCTGACATAGTGATACACTGTGTGATGATATTTAGAAATTCACCCCAGTATCTCTAAGAATTATGTTCACATTGGGGGATTAGGCATTTCACACTTTTTGCTAAAGTAGCGTAGAAACACAAGATGCAATGGGCTGCTTAGTAAAACAAACAACAAAGTCAACAGATATGAATTTACTGACTTACACTTTCAGAGAATTTTGTTATCTCAGATGTCCACAGCAAACAGCAAGTGCTAGTAGCAGATTCAGTGTACTTACTGTGATGAAATGTAAACAAATAAAGGCTAAAAAAAAGGACTGATGCACACCACAGTGTAACTAACTGAATCCATGGCCATGTAATTCCTATTTCTTGTACATGGTAAGTTTCTATTTGTTCATTAAAGTGAAGACTATTAATGCTTAACCCAACATTATCCAAAAGATTTGATAAAATCACAGCATAGCATAATTGGTGTAAACTAACTAGGAGTCAGTGCAAGTCATTTGACTGACAGGTAGCAAATAATAATTTGGTATTGGAGGAGGGTGGAATGTATCTGTATTTGATTGGATTGCATCTGGAGCAGGTTTATTTAATGAACAGGTGTTTAACGTTTGTTCCATGTATCTGTGCTCGTGCTGATACCCGGTATTCTCTGAATTCGATTAGCCAAGCTACTTATTTTGAAAGGCCTGTTTTGTTAAATATAAGGATTCTGTTTTAATGTTTGTCAGCAGATAGAATATGTCAAATGTTATTCAGCAGTGGTTCGGCTACACGAGAGTGTGGCCCTACCTCTAAAATGTAGCATGACTCTAACACACTCAGTCACTTACAACTACCTACAGCCTGCCACATAATTCCTTTTCAGATTTTGTGCTCCCAAACATAAATCTAGTAACCACCAACTTACTGTAAACAAAGCTCAGTTTCATCATACTCAGTTGTTGACAGACAGGAGGGCTACAGGATTGGATTGCACACCCTAGACAGGACATTCACCCACCCACCCACCCACCTCCTTTGGTATGACCTTGGGAGCACAAAGAAAAGACAGGACTTCATGCTAGAGCCGTGTACAAAGAC
>NW_018127902.1:2242685-2267349 GCF_001952655.1 Monopterus albus
GGGATTTTATTTTGATTCATGGTGACAGTTTAAAAAATGAAAGGAAGTAGATACCTATTCAATCTATCAGCCTTTAGTAAGGAGTGTAGAGAGAGAAGAACTGGTTCAGATACCTGACACTCCTATTCTGAAAGCATACATCCCTGTAAACCCTTAAGTTATGCTTTAGTCCAGATAAACCCTTAGCAACACTAATGGCCAAGATGGAATACTATCAGACCTCCCCCAGTGGGAGACTGTAGATTCTAATTATTAATACTTGTCATATGATGTCTAAACTATTTTAAGTGCAAAGGTATTAAAGGTAGGGTTGGCCATTCTTTTCAGAAGCATTTTTTTTGTTACAAACCTTGAAATTCTCTTTTCATCCAGATGGCAATAAATACATTAAAGGCACTGACAACATAGAGAAAAAGATGGCAGCAGCAGGACTGACATTTTTTTTTTACCCATCCCAAACAAAACAACTGTCAACCTAACTTCTTACTTGCACACACTCGGCCCATGCACTCAATGTCAAGAGTCTCCCACAAGGCGCTACAGTTGCAGGCATACGTGTTACTGTTACAGGTCAGGCCTTCCCCTTTAACACATACAGGTGATGTTGTTGTTGCTGCCAAAAGTTGCTACCTGCATGCAGTGAGCAGTACGAGAATGAAAAGACCGCTGCACTGAACAGACTCCTTTTACATGCAACCACCAGTGAGGAAAATAGCAACAGTAGTCAGCTCTAAGTGTATAGATAGGACTGTAATGCAGTTAACCAACTTCGTAACATGAACACTGCATGTGGCCTCTGATGCCCAGTTTTTGAATGAGCCAGATTGAAACTGTACAATCATATGGAGAGGCTTCAATAGTGGTAATATGACATAAAATAGCCTCCATTAAACCTATATTTGTTACAATTAAAATTACTGTAAGTTGCAAAAACATTTTTAACCTGGGCCTTCAGTGTTGCGTACAGGTCTGGCTATGCAAATTTGGTGGCGCATGCATAGCCAGTTTAAATTGTGTGAGGGAAATTCCTGATTTGTTACTCTATCTTTGGCTTTGTGCACCATGTGTGCGCCACCAAAGGGTCTCTTGAGCTGACACTTAATGGAATAAAATAGCTTGTTAACTATCAGTGACAGGAAATGCCAGAGAGCCATGCTGCCTGTTTATACAGTAACTACAGAAATTTGATCCTGCTAACATGACTAATGTTTGTTCTTTTATTTCTAGTTCCGGCCTAATTTTTTTTCTGATACAGGTGGTTGAATACTGGAGACAACTGGCTGCTGGTGTGACCCAGAGGTCACTCGGGGCACCTATCATTGTACCAGGACCTGCTGAATCTAGCCCACACCCAGCATCATTCAACCGCTCCTGGCAGTGCTACAGGAGCGCTGTGTGGGGCGCTCCATACAGTGCATAAAGTACAGTTGGATTCATTTGTACTTTACTTGAATACGTTTATGCTACTTTATACTTGTACTCCATTACATTTGAGATAGAAATATGGGACTTTTTACTGTGCTACATTTGTCTGATAGCTAAGTTTTCAGATTAAGATCAGATTTAAGATTATATATTATAAAAACATTTGATGCGCTAAAGAAATTGTATTATTTATTTAAACCAGTTGTTTCAGCTTGGTCTTGAGACCTGCACCACAGGTGGCTTCATTTAGGCACAAAGAGGGAAAATGATCCATTCATTCATAAAATATCAAAGATTAAAGAAACAATAAGAAAAAAAGAAAATACATTTGTGTTCTTTTTTCTTTTTAAATACCCTAATAATCATATTAGAATCCTTTAAATTCCATATATGACCCTAAATAGGAAACATTAAAATACTATATTAAAAGTACACCAACTACAACAGTAAAATGACACTTATACATTGATGCATTAACAATTTAATAATTTCAGATAATATGTCAGTCACAGGGACCATTTTGTTTTTGATGTTTTAAGTGTACAGATATGGTGGATGGTGTAGATGAAGCCAAAATAAAATAATAGTAAATAGTTTTTGTCAGTTATGTGTGGGAAAAGAATTATATTTAATAAGAATGTCTAATTCCTAACCACACACGGCATTTTTTTCTCTTGAGCAGAGCCCAACCTGTGGATTGGTCTCTTAAAAGGATTGTAAAAATGATCAACAAGATAAGAAAGACATTACAATTACCTACACAAAATGTGATTGTTTCTCTAAATCCTTTTCTCAATGTGAAACCCCTGAAAGTTTCCCAACTTTTTATGTTTCATACGAGTTCTAGACCTTCAAATTTAATGCCAATAAAGTGTTATTTATATGGTGGGTCTGTATTTCATGTCTTACTTTGGCCTTTTATTAAAAAGCCCATTCTGACAGCTGCTCCAGAAAACTCTCATTTTCCTTTTACAGACCTTTATGGTGTAGCGACAGAGATTAGATTCATGTTCCGGTGGTTATACAATTAGTTCATTAAGTTGCTTATCTTTTTTCCATCCCTACCCATTTTTCTTGTGAAATACTGGATCATTTACCCCTTCAAGCCTCTAAAAACCTTATAATTTAACAAAATGAGAGAAGAATATATACAGGTCACATCAGTACAGGAAATACAATTTACTTCCAGGCAGGACTTGTTAATTTGGCCCCAGCTTGAGCAAGATTTTCATTTTTTTTACCAAAGCTGATAGGAACTGACTCATGCCTTCCATCACCAACCAACTCCAGAGGAGAGGGAGGCGTGTGACACCGCTCGCCAACACGTTCCCAACGCTTCCTCCCACTACTTTTTCATTGTACCAGACACCAACGATCAAACGTTTCTGATAACAAACAGGACTCTTTCCACTGACTGACCATGCGTCTCTCTTAGCTTTGTCTGTTTGTTTCAGTGGCTGACGGCTGAGTTAAAAGTATTCCAACTCATGCTCTAAAACCTTTCCAATATGAAAAGTAAAGCAATGCTGCTCCACAGAAACCACTTATTTTTAAATGCCACCTTATGCTGAAACCATGTTCTGTGGAAAATATTCAGTAAGACATCTCTATGTAAAGACGAACATAATTATAAATGTACTGCAGAGATGAAAGCATGCTGATGCAGAAATCATACTTACGCCGTTGTGCGTCCACCAATCTCAGCAGATGGAAATCTTGGAAGATAAGAAAGCACCAGATTAGAGACAAATCTAGCAATCTCCCAAACATAGGAAATCCACAGAGTTCCTGTAGAAGGAAATTAACATTCAGGAGTCTTACAACTGGACAGGAGTGTGAAGGTGAGTAACAGTAGGTGGCCCATCCTGATGGTCTCAACGCTGCTGACTGTCCTGAAGGTTAAGGGACTTGTGACTAAGCTGGATAAAGGGTGGTGCGAGTGGGGGGGTGGGGGCGGACAGTAAGGTGGCGCTCTACCTCAGTCACACACTGATCGGCCAGTGGTGGTGGTTATCACCCCGAGCAGCCGCTGGCGTTGCTTTAACAGGAAGTGAGTGTTGTTTCCTCAGGATGTTGGAGCTGCCCGGCGCTTCGTTGTTGTGGAATGTTCTCCCCTGTTCTCTGTGTGTGTGAAATGGTAGTCGCAGTAATGTTGTATGGCTTGGGGTGCAGTGGTCAGGCCTTTGACCTCTGACTCTGGCTAGTAGGACTGAGCAGGTAGAGAGAACAAGATGGGAAAGGCCATCCTTTGTGCACAGCACATTTCCTGAGGTGAAGATGATGGTTTAGCTTAGCTACTGAAAACATAAATCTGAGGCTGGCTCTTACAGAAACACGTAGGTGGAACAGTTTTCACTGCTGCTCATACTTTCCATCATGACTTACCCAGGCGTACCCAGACAACTAAAGATGTAAATTGAATGAAGCAATCCGAATAAAATGGAGCCCCAGAGTGTTAAAACAAATGAAACAAATAAAACATTATGAAACACATAGGCTAATACATCATGTAAAACATAAAAAATATTTGTCTTTTTACACAAGTGTGTTTTTAGTTGATAATGGCATTTACCACAGGTTTATTTCAGAATGTTACCTATCTATGACAGTGGAGCTTCAGCCCATTCATGTTCCCACGGCTCCACAGGGAGTTAATCGTTCTTACCCATCAAAAATATTCACAGAAAGAAAAGAAGTAGAAAGAAGAAATAAGGGAAACCATGGATGTAAAGCTCATCTGAACTTAAATAACAGGACAAAGGTAATTAGTCTCCACATCTTCTCGGAGTCTTTGGATTTTTTCTTTAATACTGATGCAAACCTTTCCATAGGTAATGAGTTTGAAAGTCCCATAAACCACTGGTTAACGGATGCTTTGGTGCATTTTTCCAGCATTTTTCCAGCACACAGCAGGTGTAGGCCTGTAGTATGTTTAGTGTGCAACTAGAAAATTATACATTTGTTTTCTCATAACTTAAGTTGCATATCATGTGATACATACCAATATAATAATTCATGACAGTGACTTTGCTTTTCATTGTAATGCCCTGATAAAAAAAAAAAACTCCACAATTTATTCCTTTATTTACATATTCAACCCTATTAAAATTTTTATTAAGCTTGATATATTTAGGCTTTTCACAACAGAACACTGTGGGGCTCCACAGAACAACATGACTCTTAAAGTGAACTCTATGAAGAGGACTTCTGAAAACTAACAGCTTTTAATATTGGGTGTAGATTTTACTTTATTAAACTAAACTATACAACATGATAATAATATTTTTATTTATAGAGCACTTTTAAAACAACAAAATTCCAACCAAAGTGCTGTACAAAGATAAAATCAACACAATAAAAGAAAACGACAAAAAAGAATCAATAACACAACATAAAATTTAAATATGATAAAAAATATCATAAAACAAACCTCAGCAATGCACAAAATTATTCATCATAATAAAAACTACAAATGCTGATGATCAGGGAAAGAATCAGTCTTCAACTGAGACTTAAAAACAAGAAGGGAGGGAGCTTGTCTAACAAACAAAGACAAATCATTCCAGAGTTTAGGAGCCACTACAGAGAACACATGCTCTCCTCTGCTTTTCAACCTCAGGAACAGCCAGATGAGACTGGTCTATGGGCCTGGTGACCCGGCTGGAAGAAGCTGAGAAAGACAGGATGGGGCTAAACCAAGTATGGCTTTATCATCTAAAAGTATTATTTTAGAAGGAATTCTAAATCTGACAGGAAGCCAGTTAACGTTCTGTTTATTCCAGTTACAGACTTCAGCTTTGTTCATGCTGATGCACATTAAGGCTAAAAATTCTGAAAACTGTCGACACTGAAGGAATCAGTAAAATGTTCACAGCCAACATTCCACATTTCATCTGTTCAAAAACATTACCTCTGAACATAACTCATCCACAAATGACATTTCCTACAAAATATATTTAAGCTTGCAGTCGGAGGTGCTTTGTGAATTTGGAAAAAAATGACCCTTATAATGTTACTGGGTTGTTTTTTTAGGCATGACCCAAACTAAAGGTTAAAAGCCAGTCCATCTTCTTTTGAACTGCTACAGTTTTGACCAGGTTTTCTTTTTTCCCGTGTCGTATGGGTCCCTCAACATTGATGTTGTGAAATACTAAATGAATTAAATGTGCACAAAAGCAAAATCCATAGAATTTTCCTTTATTATTCTCTGATAATTCTGTTTATGAGGGCTTATAATTTCTTTTCATTTTAAATATGTGTACATTTCTCCCAGTAGAGGCTTCCAAACACCAAACCAAATTTACAGTGTTAATTTTGAGAGAATCTTCTCAGTGCTTTACCAATAGCTCAAAAATTCTGTTTAACATCTTTAATTTTAATATTTCTATTTTAGGTTATCCACAAAAAAATCTAGGCCTAAAAAACAGTTAAGGGTTTACAGTTCAGACCAAAGTAACAGAGGACACAGTGGCAGCAACAAGCCAGAAACAGACTACATCCAGTGTTGTATTTGGTTTATTTCACTGATTTCATCTCCTGTCTTATAAACCACAGTCTACACTCAGAGACAAACCTGATTGCTTTCATTTTTCCATTCTTACTACTTTGTTAAATTATCTTCTTTTTCTCCAGATCTTAAAACTCAAAGCAAGAACTCAGAGATGAATGTGATTCTCACCAATGAGCCAGAGGCCAAAAACATACTATCTTGGATGAAACCGTGAAGCAGCGGCTGCCTGATTAACAACAGAGAGCTCAGACAAGCTCAGGGATGGTTGCTGATGGTGGGGACTAACATGGTAACTGCCACTGCAGCAGCTCATCCAAACTCTATGGTGCGTGTCCCCAGTTCACTTTCAGTCCACTCCTGTGGTAAAAGTTGCGCTTGGCATGCCTGATGGAGAGGGTTAAGACAGGCGTGGCAGGAAAGAAAGGAGGGGGTGGCTACTGGGGAATGGCTGGAGGGACTTATGTGCAGTGAGTGTGCGTGTGTGTGAGGGAAGGGTAGGGCTGTCTGCACATTTTTTTCCTGTCACCTCACTGAGGCCAAGGCAACTAAAATCTGGCAGATTTAAAAACACAAAATTATAAAACACAAAATGAAATTAAAATAAGCTGAACAAGCAAAGCTGCGGCCCCAGAGAAGGGGCACGTTGATGGTGATACCACACAAACAAAAAACAAACCACAGTCAGAGCCTTTGTTCTAAATCAGAGGCCTACTTAACCAAACAGCACCACAATGTCATTTACATTAACATGATTTGAAAACACATTTCCACAATCTCTGCACCAGGTCATGGGATCACAACCATTGGTCTACCACACTGCAGACACTGCGGAGGAGGACCTGGGTGAGATTTGGAACACTGACCAAAGCAGCGTGCACGAGCAGGTACAGGGTTACAGGGAATGCCACAGCTCCTACACCTCCACCTTAACGTGCTGCACATTTTATGCCTCCAACTTTCTTAAACAGAATCAAACCATACAAATCTGGCAGTAAAAATGAAACGAAGTCTAAAAGGGGAAACCTTGTAGAAGGATTTCTTAAAATGAGAAACCGTCCAAATTGTGGTGTGACAGACGATCCTTGGTTGTGAAGAGCCACATCACCTAAACCTGAAAGGTGTCCAGACTATTTGGAAATAAGTAAGCTTCTATTTATACTTTCCAGTCACCAGAAGGACACAGACTGTAAGGAGCAAACAAACAACAGATGGGACTAGTGTCAAAAACAAGGATTTGTTGAGCTTCTTTGGATTCTTTACTGTACATTCCACACGGGGAGGATGTGGACGTGTGCATCAGCAGAACCTTTAGACAATGGCAGGAAAATCTATTTAATTGATATCTTTCCTGTCACTGAAGTGTGCAGATGGGGTAAAAAACAGTCATTTGTTACTCTAAGTATGTCAAGAGACACTCCAAGGAATGACAGTGTTTTGAATGGAAATGGGTGTGTTTGTATTGCTGTAGAGTGGCACCTCTGGGTGCTTCAGGCCGGGGTCCTGGGCTGCTACAATTATCTCAAACTATTCATGGCATGCGATGCTGCTATCACCTGAAAATGAAGGCTGATAGCTGGTGTTTCTATTGGAAACATGGGGGAAGGAGCTTGAAGCTGAATCAAAGGGAGTTTTTATTGCTTAGCAGAGCAGGCAGGTCCGCAGGCTCCCTGTACGACTGGGTGCTTCGTTTGTAGCAATCCCAGCCTCCTCTCACCGTGCTAGATATGAGGGTGTGTATCATCCTAGGGGCAAAGGAGGTTTTCCCTTATTATAAGTAAAAAAACAAAACAAAACAACAAAGAACCAACAAAAACACCCCTCTGAGCCACTACAAAGGGCTCACATGGAAAATATGGCACCCTGGGTCAAGGTAGCAAGGAGAGTCCTAGCATGGGAACAGGTGGCTTTTTGGGCATGAAACCTCAGGGCTATGAAGCCCCCCCGTGGGGCACGTCTGTGCTGCAATTCATTTTAACACACACACACACACACACACACACACACAAACATACACTCATCAACGAGTCAAGCAAGAATGAGCACAGTCCAATATCTCTGGGCGTGTCCTTATGAACATCTTGACTCCGATGTAGCAAAGTACAGCAAAACACCTGTCCTTTGGCTGAGAGTCAGCCATTAAAATTCATTTTTAAACACACTGGGGCCCAGTGGAGGGTGGGTCTGTGTCTCCTGCATCAGTGAATGCTTTCTCCTGGGTGGCCCCTCACTCTCCACATCTGGTGTGGGTCCCAGTTCATTCAGGTAGCGAAGCTTCCCGAGGGGTGAGGAGGAGCCCAGGTCATCAGTGGGTACCACTTTTTTTTAAAATAGAACCTCTCTTCTTCTGTATATGCTATTTAAATATATGCACTCCTCAGCACAGCCAAGTCTACAATCATTAGCTTCATAATAAGAATATGAATACACAATGATAATAATAATAATAATATGATGATGACATATATATAATTGTTCATAGCATGAGTTTTTGTCAGCAGCCATCACTAGAACATTCAGAGTGGTAGTTGCATATGTACAACAAAACATTTATTTACACCCTGGAGCTCGTGGCTCAGGGTCAGAAGTCATATGTGGTGATTTGGTGGGGGGCGGGGGGTTAATGCTGGTGTGTTATCTGAGCCTCTTCTCTGCTGAATAGATGGACATGTAGTAGTCATTGCTGCCGACTGCCAAATGGGGCTGGAGGGAGACAGGGAAAAGGCAGGTTATTACACGAGATATGACACAAACCAGAGTCTAGTAAACACAATCTGTTGAGAGCATTCTATTTAGAAATAAGGCACTGTTATAAACTACCAAACTCTGAAAACTTTAGAGGCCCAGATATAAAACTGCAAGAAATCTGTGGTGACATGTAATCATCAGTGTTGGTTTACCCAGTGAGGATGGAAGGCTAAACAGCTGATAGCCCCAATCCTTTGTCCCATGAAGCCATCATAGTACTTTATGTTGCTGATCACATCGCCGTTAGTGTTGTAGACTGCTATGAACTGGTTCATTGATCCACTGGAGGGCAGAGGATAAGTCAGAGAGAGAGAAAAGATTTAGTGTCTCAGTCTCATAAATCATATGCAGAGTGTGTGATTTCTTCACTGGGGAAATTAACCTCATGGAGGTTGTCCATCAGGGTAATCACAATATATTGCTAAAAAAATTAATGGGACACTTGCTCATCACAGTATAACACCAAGTCACTTAAACTTCAGAGATATGAATCTGTCCATTTAGGAAGCACAAGTGATTGTGAATCAGTTGCACCTGCTTTGGTTTGACAATAGGAGCAATAGAGGGGCAAAAGCAAGACAACCCCCCAAAAGGGGAATGGGTTTGCATGTGGTGGCCACAGACAAATGCTCTGATCCTTCCTGACTGATTCTTCTCAGGTTTTGTGTTTTGCTAGTGTCCTTGTCACTACTGGTAGCATGAGGCAGTGCCTGCAGCCCAGTCAGGTTGCACAGTTAGTCCAGTTACTCCAAGATGGCACATCCATACATGCAATCTCAAGGTTTGCCATGTCCCCCAGCATAGTCTCAAAAGCATGAAGGGGATACCAGGAGACCGGCTGTTAGACCAGGAGAGCTGGACAGGGCTGTAGAAGAGCAAAAACCCAGCAGCACAACTGGTATCTGCTACTTTGTACAAGGAGGAACAAGAGGAGCACTGTGAGAGCCCTACAGAAAGACCTCCAGCAGACTACTGGTGTACATCTTTCTGACCAAACTGTCAGAAACAGACTCCATGAGTGTGGTATGAGGGCCCAGTGAGCATGAGACTGTGATTTAATTCACTTTGATTTTCAGTGTGATTTTGAATCCAGCCTCCATGGGGTGATGATTTTGGTTTCCACTGACTGTTGTGTCATTTTGTTCTGAACAAATTATATCTAACACATATATATAAAACACATTTTATCTATACTCTTACTTACAAAGGAAACAAAGTATGGAAACACAAGAGGAAGAACACTTGGTAGGATCTTAAAACTGTAAACACCTGATGATATTTTCTTTGGAATGCGACCTGCGTCTACACAAAAACTCACCAGGCAAGCAGATTAGCCTGTGGGTGGATGTCCAGGGCTGTTAACCCCTTTACCGTCTGAAGCACATTGATGGAGTCTGGCGACCGCGGTTCAAAGAATCGAACGTCTCCGTTAACACTGTTGGGGAGCATTAAAGTCAGTACAGGCAACAAAGCAGCTAGTGTATGTTACTGTGTTTGAATCTTAGTAGAAAGACAAAAAGCAGACCTGACACTGATGATATGTCCATCTGTCTCCCTCTGTAGATGGGCTTTGATCACCCAGGCTCCATGCTCCCTGTAGGTCATCACCCGACTGCACACACACGTACACAACAACACAGTTTAACCAGAGCCATGACACTGTGTACAGCAGCAACTACAGTACAGTGTGTACTCTGAAACTTGAAACACCGGAAAAAACCCCAAAATATGCAACAATTATTAAATCAGAATATGTATTATAAAATAATCCACCCAATACAGTAACAGTAGTAATAACAGGAAACACATAAATTAAGGAATAAGGCAAAATGGAGATGAAACCACCCCACCCTGTCACCCAGTACCGCCAAATTCCCTCAATAACATTGTCTTATTTGTACAATACTGTGAAATAATGCTCAAGTGTAAAATGTAAACTGTCCTAACTTCACGTCAAGTACTTGACTTTCCCATATTCAGGTGTAGTACTGCCAAACCACTGCATGAATAATGACATTATTTTACAGTACATTCTGAACACTGTTAAAGGAAAGGGAGAAGAAAAAGCAATACATGGATGTATTATTTAACAGATTCAACAAAACAAAAATGTTTGTACTTTAGAGCCTAGTTTCAAAAGCAGATTTAACATAGAGGTATAATTAACACAAAGGTGAGATTTGTACTTTATTTATTTATAAGAAATCTATACTTGTTACATATGTTTTCAAACATCATGGTCTACTTTAACAAGACCAGACTTTAACGGTTCCAATGATGTGGCTGCTTTTAAATATGTGTGTCCGGTTTGTTCGCCCATTTCTGTTAAAGTTTAACGCACAGCTGTTTAGCTTATGTTTCTGTAACATGCATCCAAACAGGACTAGGAAGGTAACAAAATGCGCTGGGAAAACACTTCAGTGAGGAATTATAAATCAGAGGAATCATAAATATATATTCTTATGTTCTTTTGCGGTGCAATCACAGGTGCTGTGATTAACTGATGGGAGAAGCTTTAACTTGTTGGTAGTTAATGTGCATATCAAATTGAGAACTTACTGTTAACACCCACAGGGTCTCAGGAAGAGAAGCAACCACGTCAGAGAAGTATTTTTCTTCATGTTTATGACAGTAGTTTTCTTCTAATATGCGACTATTCCTATTACTGCATTAATTACATAATTTGCTGTGATGAGTGGCCGAACCAAGGATGCTTATTAAATTATTATTGGAGGATCTGGGTTTACATTAGATGTAAGCACTAGCTCAATATTACCAAAATGTTACAGCAGATCAAGAGGGTTGAGTTCTAAGACAGAAAAACTATGGCTTAAAGTTGCTCGTGAGGACCAAAGCAGTCTGCATAGAGCTGTCCATAGTTTTATTCTGAAATTGTATCAGTACCAGTTTGAACTGAATTAAACAGTGTTTAATTATTTGAACTTGTACAAATGTGTTGAAGACCTTCCTCCCATGTCATAGAAAATCGAAGCTTACTGTGTAAGCTCCATTTTACAGTATACAGCAGTGACTTGAACATGTAATACAAAAGAGGAACCACTGGGTGGCACCACATATTTATGACTGAGAAAGTGCTAAGTCGCTCCTGAGGATGTTGAGATGGCATGAGCACTGAAATAAAAATCATCCAAGTATCTTTTTGCAACTGAGTTGTCCCTGAAGTTACCCACTACACAATAAAACCACACATTCTGACAACAGGTGTGAGGAAACGTGATCATGAGGACAACACTCTTTTCTTCTTGAACTGAAAACAAAAAGCATAAGAGGAAGAAATAACAAGAACGAATAACAGCAATTTTTCAATTTGCTCCCCAGAAAACAAGCTAAAGCTGGAAACACAACTTGTAAACTGTTGCATATGTTCAACATACAAAACCATAAATATTCCCCTATCAATTTGTCATGTGTGCTGAAAGATTTAACTCCACATCTGAGAGCAACTATTAAATTAGCTTTACTTACAGATTTATGGGCCACTTCATGGTCTAACTGCTTTGTTTCTCCCCTTTGGGACTTGAATTAAAATAATGTTTAACCAGCTGTGGGATACAGTACAGTGCCACCACGCCCCATTAAAGAGGTGGCAAACCCAAGGGGAGATTTACAGCACACCATATGTAATAAATATAGATTAGAGAAGTGACTAATGCAGCACTGTGCAGGAGTTAACGCCCACACAGAAACTGCTGTGTGTGTTCCTGGATATATTTCAATAATGATGAGACAGTACAAGAAAAAAGAGCTGGGAAATTAAACTGTAAATTCAAGATGAAATTCAACATTCTCTATGATAGGACACTGATAAGCTCACAGATTATGTGTAAGATTTCAGAGCAAGAGAGAGTGTGTTTTACCATTCATTTGGACCCATCCTCCTGTCGAAGACACGCACAGATCCATCACCGAGACCAGCAACGATGAGAGAGCTCTGGGAGTCACAGGACAGGCTGGTGACGCAGCTGTCTGCTCCTGTTGGGATGTCCTGGTGGACACACGCAAATGCCACTTTAAAACCTTTGAAAGGAACTTGACATTGCACATAAAGCTTTGAAATCAGTCATGTGCTCTGACTGATGCCTCATTTGAAGTTTGACCCAGCAGCTACATGCTGCACCAGGCCAGGCTGGGCCATCTGTACATGGATCCTCACCAAGCTCCATTAGATATGCAAAAACAAAGGGAATAAGAAAAAAGGATAATGATGCTGGCTCTGCTACAGATTTCTATTAGTTTATCAAAACAGACAAAACACTGTGAGTATAGGGTACATGGTGCAAAAAAAAAAAAGCAACAGGGAAACACATGCATGACTTTTGTTTTAATGAGTTAGATTAGAGTAATTTCATGAATGCTATTACAATTCAGCTTTCAGAAAAGTCTGAAGTAGCTCTGTCAAATTAAGTTTACTCTGAAATATTTTATGCCCAAGTATATAGCTTCACAAGTCCAGGACTGATTTATAATACATGGTGATATGACCTCTAACATTTCTATAACTGTCTAAGAAAAGACAAAACAAGGGTTAGAGTGGGCTACAACAGGCAACAAAGGTTCCCCAGCTGGGTTCCTGGATGCTATGTTTTGTTTGGCTTCCATATTGAAGATGTAATAAAAACCAATAATTTGATAATTTCTGCTCCATGACTGTTAGCAAAACAAGCTTTAAACAATACACTAGTGGCCAATGCTAACTTTTTTTAACATGCTAACACTTACTGTATGATGTGGCTTTAGCATGTTAGCATGCTAATATTAGCATGCTAGTGTTAATAATGACTCAGAGTATATCTGAAGCCAGTATCTTGTCATTAGCTTTAGAGATGTTGTGTCATAAAGTGTTGACCAAGAGCAAAATCTGAGCTGCTGCTTGTGCCAAATGAAGTCATTGGCTGATCAAAGTCATCTTCTATGGATAGACCGGGGGAAAAACAACTTTTAAGCTGGGCCAATAGTGTGGTGAAACTTTAGACATGTTAAAATGAGTCATAACTTCAAAATATGGATCTACTTTTACACCCAATCATCTAATTTTACCCAATTAACAACTTTGTTATTGATAACATTTGGTCTGGTTTTGGAAACACACTCCGGCAACACATCAACAGGGGTAGTGCAGTTGTCTGTACAGTTCATATGTGGATCCCTTCTTCAAAAATAAGATTGTCAGAATGATCTTTACTTAAGAAACCCCTTCTTCAAAAATTGTCAGAATGATCTTTACTTAAGAAAAGACATCAAAATGAAGGCATGAAAGGTGACTAGAAGGATTTAAGAACTAGAGGGAGATAGAAACCCTTTACCAAACACTATCCAACAATTTTCCATCTTCCAATAGTGCAGGCTTTAAACACTTTGATTTATTCATTTTATAGGACTGATTCATCACAAAATAAACAGAACACAATAATGAGTGAGCAGTTCAGGCATCCACACAGAGAGGTGCAGAGAGTAACATACCTGGACCTTCATCTCCCTGTCAGCATCCCAGATCCTGATGACTCTGACATCTCCAGACGTCATGAGGAGCCCTGTCTCCTGCTCCCAGTCCACAACCATGCCTGCTCCTATAACACAGGATGACAGTTACAATGCAGAGTATACACACAAATATGAACGCATACTGCATATACTAAAAACTATGTGTTGGTATTAGGCATTTATTTGGACTGATATCAGCTCATTTGAGAAAATCAGTTTAAATTATCTCAGCTAATATTGAGCAAAGCTTCCAAGGCACCCCGGTACCTGACATAAGAGCATGAAACAAATTACTGAGAACATGTTGTACACAATATGTGAACTGATGCATCTCTGATTAATTTAACTTACTATATATGTGAACCCTCACAGTCTTGCACATAAACACAGCTGTTAAACCCACTGAGCATGTGTTGAGCCCCCGGTACACTCTCTGTTGGAGCTTTCACAAGACACTTGTGCTGCCACATGCAACAAGTCCAATGTAAGATTAGTGCAACAGCTTCCTGTGTTACTGTGTAACTAATAAATCTCCCACAAAAACAAAACTACTTTCTTTCCAGCCACCAACAGCCACAGCCTCACTGTGTATGTGCATGATGGGTGGGTGTGAGATTAAAGTGGTCAACCCTAGGAAAGCTGCTGGCCCTGATGGTGTGAATGGGAGCGTGCTGGAGGAAAGTGCAGACCAGTTTTCTAAGGTCTTCACAAAAATCTTCATGCATGCTGACACACTGCATCTCTGCATGCCACACCAGCTGCTCGGCAGTGGACAGGTGTCCTTCCTGTTCATTAACACCTCCCAGAAAAGCACTGGCTGCTCACCGTCTTCCCTGGAGGACTTACTCAGTACTGCTTGTCTCAGCACAGCATCCAACATTCTGAAAGCCCCATCCCACCCTGGTCATCATCTGTTTGACCTGCTCCACTCAGGTAGATGCTTCAGGTCAATCAAATCAGGGACAAACAGACTTAAAAACAGTTTCTACCTCGTTAACAACAACAACAGCACTGACAGTGTGGGACTGTTTGTATTATCTGCATGTCATACATTCTTCTACAGTCCCGACTGTTATTGTACGCATGTAATAGTGCACTATTTGTAAACGGGTCCAAAGAAATTCTGCATATGTGCAATATCCTCAAGTTCAATATTGCAACTACCTCCTTATTTATTTATTGAATTGTCTGACCTTACTGTTCAATATTTGAGCCTAGAATCATCCTAGTATGGGGTTTTGTTTATATTTGAATCATTAATTATACTTTGTGTGTGTGAATGCTCCAACGGGATTGCTAACCAAATTTTATTGATTACTGTGTAATGACAATAAAGAAATCAATTTATCTGCAGCGCGCGGGTGCACCAATAGCTTCTGTTAGATTATAAACCTACATATCTCACACTGTCAACAAGTCAATGATTGCAATAAAAGTTGCATTCTTGAGTGTATAAATGTGGATTTCATGCTGATGAAAGTGTGGTCTTGCATTTTGCATCCTTCTGGACAAGACGACCACTGGGAGATGCAAATGCTGACCCTGAAACTAAGCCTGTCAGCAGATTCTTGCTTAGATGAGTCAACTGGCATTGAAGTGAGAAAGTGAGGAAGAAAGAAGCTGAAGGCAGCAAGAATCTTTGTATGTTGGCCGTAACAGCAGGAAATAAGTGAGGAGTGCCACCTCAACTTGGCCTGCTGGCTCACTGATGCCTGGCAGAGGCTTCTGGCTGCAGCCTAAAGGTGTCAGTATGCTTCAGATAAAAGTTGCTGTCAGTTTGTTGAACAGCAGCTGAAACTCCGCCCACATTTTTCTGTTGTTGCAGTTGACAGCAGTATGGAAGTGTTAAAACCTGAAATTCCCCAAATGGCCACTTGAGGCTCCAAAAGGGAGTCAATCCCCATAAACTCCCATGTTAAAATGCTCAACTTTACAGCTGAAATAAACATGTCTATAGCCTGGTACAAAAAATGGTTTTAGTCTCTTTAGCTAATTTCTCCTTCCATGACAGCTGTAAAGGGGTGAATTTAGTTTTTTTTTTTTTTTTTTAATTTGCCCGTTTGAGGCTAAAAGTAACCTATTAATTAAAGGCGTGGCCTCTGAGTGACAGGTGGGAGGGTCCTAACACAGGTGGCTAGGTGCTAGCTGGTTAGAAAACACTCATGCTCCACATCTTTGCCCATTTTTGGATTAGCTAGAGTTAAGAGGAGTGAAGCACTGGCAATGTTACCGTGGATTTGTGCATTTTCTATAAAACAGTCAATGATTACATCCCATAACAAAAACAAATATGGGGTGAACCTTGTGTTGCACACATTCAGGGCATCTTTACAGGCTTTTCATCTTTTTGGAACAGGTATAAACACTTTTGCTGTTAGATGTGTTCAGATGGCACTTTGTACTTTCAAGCACACCCTGACCTTAAAGGTTTCTGACATACCCCAAAACAGACATGGACAGTGGACACGATATTGTGCAAGCATATGCCACAAAGCTGAGAGGAGCACAGATGCTGTTTTGTTAATGGAGGTTTGTGTGGTCAAGGAGAAGGGGTAACAGGGCAGGCAGAGATTCAGAAAGCACAATGCACATGAAAACACTCTGTCTTCCTCTCACAAGAATGCTTTTAGCACAGATGCTACAGAACCAGCATCCTTTTCTCTCCTCCTCTTGAAACTCATCACACCATGCTTCATTTCCTCCAGTTCCTCCTCATTTTTCTCTCTTAGTCACTTCCTCCTCCTGTTATTCCACAATACATAGTCATCTCCAGCTCACCCACTTCTGTCACCACCTTGCTTTATACATTCAGTTGATTCTTTAACACTGCATCTTTTTATCCAAATTGGCTTTCACATAATTTTGAAGAGGTGGAAGAAGAATAAAGACTCCATTACTTTGCTCTTTGCTAGTTTTAATAAACAATAGTGAACATGTGCAGTGAGATCATTTGTGATCCTTTCCCACTACTTATCTCTCCAAGAGCTTTATGAGTCGTTACGTAGTTCAGCTTTCTTCTACAGAACCATCTGTGACATGGCTTTCTACTATTCTACTGGGCTTGGGTTGTCAGGAAGACCCGAGCCTTGTGTTGGGCTTCCAACCCTTCATGCGTCACAACGTCATGCTGCTAGTAACATGGGCCAAAGTAGGGGGATAGCATGCAGGAAAAACCGCCGTATTCCGGCTCATTGCAGAGACTGTGAGATGAGAGGAGGCATTCCCTTTGAAGCTGGCAGCTCTGCAATGTGAAAATCTGCTTCACAATGAGGGGCAGAGAACATAAGAGTCCTCAGCACACTAAAGAATGTCAATGCATTTACTCTTGGAATTAGATTCAGTTGTATCCCTCTTTATGCATCGCTATCCTTCCCTGTGTGTTCCCATGATGAGAAACCCATTGGGGATATGTCCATGAGAGATGATCCCCAGCAGTCTTCGCACCTGCTATAGACTAATTGTTTCTGATTTGTGGTTTCCATCCCAACAGTGACTGGCTTAACCCTCCAAGTTGTCCCTCCCACTTTGTTTTTTGTGCTGGAACACTGCATGGTCCAGTGTTTCTGTGAGGCAGTTTATTTAAACAAATTCATTTTGGGATAGATAACAAAGCTGAGTCTACATGTTCATTTGTAACCTTCGAAACTGCACAGCCTCTTTGTTCTGGAGGTTTGGATCATATCAAATGATCTTTATCATGTGATCTTGAAGTGTTCAGAAAAACAAACATTTGAACAGCTACAAATCCTTGATGAATAGGCAAACAAAACCCCGAAGCCACAGAGTGGCTTTACAACAACCCGTGTGGTGAGAAAGTTTTCTAACCTGAAATAATGGAGGTCTGAAAACTAAATTTTGACAAGGATATCCTAATATTGAAGGATAATTCCAGGTTCTTACAACTATCTGATTTTAGGTCTCACTAGCCTTTATCCTTATCTTTATCCTTACATACAGTGTCAAAGGAGTCACTCATAGCGCACAGCTTGGCCGTTACTTTATGGTCTACACTGTTTTTTCAGCTCACTGTTCTGATTGTTGTTTTTGTTCACTCCCACCGCTCTCTTCAACAACATTTCCTACAGTAAAAGGCAGCTGTCTCCATCACAAATAAGCTCCTATTACAGTCTACCTGTCCAATACCAAACAACAATTAGTGAAACCAGGCATTTTTCTCATGAGTTGGTGGAAACCAAAACAGACCTGAAAGAGGTGAAAATATTAGACTTGCATTCAACGGGTGGCCAGGAACATGGCTCTAAACGAATAATAATGTTATCCCTATTTGCTGGATTCCAGCATTCCTCTCTGGCTCTCTAGCCAGGTGCCATGTCCTCTCTCTTACTCCATTGTAACTTCATTCCACATTTTCCTCATAATCTCAACCTTATTCTCTCCCCTTTAGGTGACTAAACTTGGCTTGACTCCCTCCATCCATTATTTGTGCTGCTTATCCTGTAGAGGTCGTAGGGAGCTGGAGCCAATCCCAGCTGACATTAGGTGAGAGAGGGGATACACCCTGGACAGTTTGCCAGTGTAACACAGTGACACACAACCAGTTAAAGTCACAAATCAACCTAGGCTGCATGTCTTTGGACTGTGGGAGGAAGCCGGAGTACTCGAGGAGAACCCACAGAGGCACAGGGAAAACAGGTTTACGGGGGCTTTCAGGGGGTCAGAGTTCACAGATCTGCTAACTTATACTCTACCTTTCAATTCTGTCTCTAGCAGCCAACGGGAGAAAAATTCAGCCTCAGAGGGAACCTTTGTGGGCCTGAGCGGGTTTTAGTTACCCACACAGAAATCAATTCAGACACTGAGAACAGCAATGAGAGAAGGAAGAGCAGGAGCAAAGGAGTGTGGGCATTGCTTCCTCAGCTGTAAATCGTACCACCTTACAAAGGCGAAGATATACATTTCTTTGATGTACATTCCCTCTTTAAGCCTCGTCTCTTGCCCTTGAGATCACATGTGCTCCCCAATTACAATATCAAAAATGGTAATGGTAATGATTGTAGAATGATAGTATAATGTCTTTTCCCTTATTGAACCTTTGACAAGCTGCTAAAAAGCTAGTTTTAACACCACTAACGGTCAGACTGCCAGAAGTTATGGCAGATTATGCTGTTCTACTGCCAGTGTGCCGAGACAATCCATAACTTGTGATACAATTATCTATTCTTTGCATAAATATCTTCATTCTACTCCTCTATTTTCTCTGGAGAGGGAACCTTCCTCTGCATTCTTATCTTACACTATTATTTCCAGTGATGGACTAGCTCTCCCACGCACTTCAGCTCATTAAACTAGTGCTGCGGCCTTCTTGGTTTGTGTCTCTCTCTCAGCTTTTTCCATTTCTTCTCTTTACCATTTGCTCTGAAAATTTTCTCTAGGACTCCGGTAATGAACCTTCTGCAGTATTACCCGGGACTTGCCCGGGATGCAAACATCTCTAATAGAAGATGACACTGTCAATGAGAGTGCTCTGACTGGCAGGGCGACTTCCCTGCTATGGCATTTTCCTAACCTTTGGAGTCCGTGGCCTCGCATCTCGGGAGATGACAGAGCTTTGACCTGGCTGGTTGACAAAGACCTTGTGAAATGAGGCATAACCTACATGACAATTATACTTGTTGACCTAATTATTGTGGACAGGAATTTTAAATAATTCACAGCAAGGGAGGTCGCCAACAGTTGGAATTTAAAACATCATTTCAGATGACCTTATAAAATCTATCAAATCACACTGCAACTTTGTTATGGGGGAGTCAAATATGGGAAGTAGCAACCTGAAAGAATACAGCATTACTAGATCACATTTAAAAGCAGCATGCATGCATATTTGTATTCAACACGGACAAACATTTTGAGGATTTTTTTTTTATTTTAGCTTGAGTTTTACTATGGTTAATCTGAAAGTGCCAGGTTAAGAAAGTTTAAGAATCTGAAACTGGTGTAGAGATCTCCACGGCTTAAAGCTGAAACCTGAAAGTGACCCATACCCACACACAAAGCCTATGTGAAATAACTAGCAGCAACATAGGCTGACTGTTGCATTGCTTCACGTCGCCTTTGCCGGGGCCAGCCGGATTGAAAAAGTGGCACTTGAACACACCCCACAGACTACAGCCAACAGCTGACTGGCACATATGTTCAGTGCCTGTGTGAGAGAAATAAATCCCCCCACCAGCAGACGGTGGTATCTGTATTCACTATTCAGGAAGGGAAAAAAGAAGAGCTAGACTCCGGAAATACAAGCCTAAACAAACCAGCTGTAGTTCACCACAGCTGCTGTTTATAGCTGCTTCCAATCAAGAATATGTTTGATAAGAAGTTGCAAATGACACTGCTGTTCTCTGTGCTTGGCCTTTTTGGTTGTGGAAGAAGAAAGGAGGGCTTTCCTGAACCATTCTCTACCCATGCACTGATTCACTGAACAGCCAGAGTGGTCTTTCTCAACAATGAGGCCCGGTGCTGATTCAACATGCCGAATCGGCTGAAAAGCCGCCGACAGGGTCTAACTAATGCCAGCGGTGCGGTACACACTGGGAAGATGAACTCCCGACAGACCCTTGGCCTGATGGTGGCCAAAGACTGACCATCAGCTTGGTGTGTCATGGGCCTTACAGATTCAACCCAATTGAACCCACCTCATACTGTCAACAAAGTGAGCCTGCCTTTAGGCTTTTTGTTTTATTTTACTGAAACTTTCAAGTCATATGCCTTTCTGTAGCTCCTCACCAAATTCTTAGCTCTGGATTTAACAATTTCCCAGAGCCCCTATTTTAACAAGACACAAGACATTGCAACTGATTGTAGGCAGGACATGGCATCTACCTTCTAAAAGCCAAAGAGGGCTGTCCCACTTTCATTTCTGTGCCAAAAAAGGACATAGAAGAAGACAGATGGCATAGAAAAAAAAAAAACTCCAGAGTTGAGAAAATGCAGAGGTAGGAATGAGGAGGTAAATGAAGAAGGGGAAAAATCCTAGTTAAAGCATTATTAACAGTAAGTGTTTCAGAACCTAATTAGATCAGCTCTCAATCTAATCTGCAGAGATTAGAAGTCTGTGTGCTTTGCTGCCTCTGACTCCTGAACTAATGCTGATTTGAATTCCCATGTGGTTAATATTTTTTGATTATTGTGAATTACACCTAAAATAAACATTATGTCCTGCTTTTAACAGTCTCCAACTTTTCTACTTGTTTGCTTTTGCTTTTCTCTCCATCGAGCTTCTCTGTAACTGATTGGCTGTCCAATTATTTATCTAGCTCTTTTAACCCTCTCTCACCTTACCTCATAAAAATTCTCTTTTACCTAGAAACCATCTCCCTCTTGTTTTGACTCAAACCATTCCCTTCAGTGACACTCTCTGCATACTAATGCAGTGGCAGTAGCTGCAGGAATATTTTCTCCAGTCTGTGCAGGCAGTCCCCTAATTTTGCTGCTTCCTCTGGCGGATCCCTCCGGCGAGAGGGACAGGGTGACTCTGTGCTATTAAAATCACACAGCACCAACACGATTCCAATTAAACACTGACAGCTTTGGGACCATCTTAAATTTGTGCATTTTTAACAGATGAAAGAAAATGGGGGCAGTGCCTTTTAAAGAGTGAGCTTGGCCTTAAAAAAACCAAAGACAAAGGCTATTTTTCATTCTTTAAATGAGCATCTATTTCAATGGAGTTTTGTCAAGTGGCTTTCAGTCAAGTACCCATGCACAATTTTATTCTGCACTTGGCCAGGCACTAAACACCACCCCCAAACATTGATCATCCAATTGCAGCTTAGGCTTTCATGATTAAGCAGTGTGCATGGGACTGTAAGAGGTAAAGGTTATGGGTTATGTTACCAGACACATTCATGACTAGCATTTGTGCAGTGTAGTGTTTCCCCACTTTATGGGAGTTGGTCTTGGGTGCCATCAGGGTTTAGCCTAACATTAGCAACTCTGTCCTGCTCTTTACTGGGTTTGTGGTAATTTCTACTCCAGAAAACTTCGCCAACATTACTTGAAAAAATGAAGTGTTACATTTATCAAAATGTTTTTGTTGTAACAAAAAGTGAAAATGTAAAGTTTAGAAATGTGAAAAGGTAAGCTAGGCAGTGAGCCGGGGTTATGTTAAAACAAGAATACCAGCCTGACCTCACAGTTCTTCTTATGATACAGTACATATAATACTATATGTAACCAGTTCTAAATTGCAATACCGTTTCTATATTCTCTCTCTCCAACATGAATCACCAACAGATAAGGATGCTGATTTTTCTCTTGTGACATGTAGCTTTAGCCTCAGTCATTTAAGCATGATCACCATGTCAACCTCAGACTTTAGAAATACAGTCGAGGAAATAAGTATTTGATACACTGCCGGTTTTTCAAGTTTTCCCATTTACAAAGAATGGACAGATCTGTAATTTTCATCGTAGGTACAGTATTGTTCAAAATAATAGCAGTACAATGTGACTAACCAGAATAATCCAGGTTTTTAGTATATTTTTTATTGCTACATGGCAAACAAGTTACCAGTAGGTGCAGTAGATTCTCAGAAAGCAAACAAGACCCAGCATTCATGATATGCACGCTCTTAAGGCTGTGAAATTGGGCAATTAGTTGAAAGGGGTGTGTTCAAAAAAATAGCAGTGTCTGCCGTTGACTGTACAAACACAAAACTATGTTGTACAAACGTTTTTGTTTCTAGGATTTAGCAATCCTGTGAATCACTAAACTAATATTTAGTTGTATGACCACAGTTTGTTATAACTGCTTCACATCTGTGTGGCATGGAGTCAACCAACTTGTGGCACCTTTCAGCTGTTATTCCACTCCATGATTCTTTAACAACATTCCACAATTCATTTACATTTCTTGGTTTTGCTTCAGAAACAGCATTTTTGATATCACCCCACAAGTTCTCGATTGGATTAAGGTCCGGGGATTGGGCTGGCCACTCCATAACATTAATTTTGTTGGTTTGGAACCAAGACTTTGCTCGTTTACTAGTGTGTTTGGGGTCATTGTCTTGTTGAAACAACCATTTCAAGGGCATGTCCTCTTCAGCATAAGGCAACATGACCTCTTCAAGTATTTTGACATATGCAAACTGATCCATGATCCCTGGTATGCGATAAATAGGCCCAACACCATAGTAGGAGAAACATGCCCATATCATGATGCTTGCACCACCATGCTTCACTGTCTTCACTGTGTACTGTGGCTTGAATTCAGAGTTTGGGGGTCATCTCACAAACTGTCTGTGGCCCTTGGACCCAAAAAGAACAATTTTACTCTCATCAGTCCACAAAATGTTCCTCCATTTCTCTTTAGGCCAGTTGATGTGTTCTTTGGCAAATTGTAACCTCTTCTGCACGTGCCTTTTTTTTAACAGAGGGACTTTGCGGGGGATTCTTGAAAATAGATTAGCTTCACACAGACGTCTTCTAACTGTCACAGTACTTACAGGTAACTCCAGACTGTCTTTGATCATCCTGGAGCTGATCATTGGCTGGGCCTTTGCCATTCTGGTTATTCTTCGATCCATTTTGATGGTTGTCTTCCGTTTTCTTCCACGTCTCTCTGGTTTTGCTCTCCATTTTAAGGCATTGGAGATCATTTTAGCTGAACAGCCTATAATTTTTTGCACCTCTTTATAGGTTTTCCCCTCTCCAATCAACTTTTTAATCAAAGTACGCTGTTCTTCTGAACAATGTCTTGAACGACCCATTTTCCTCAGGCTTTCAAATGCATGTTCAACAAGTGCTGGCTTCATCCTTAAATAGGGGCCACCTGATTCACACCTGTTATTTCACAAAATTGATGACCTCACTGATTGAATGCCACACTGCTATTTTTTTAACACACCCCTTTCAACTAATTGCCCAATTGCACAGCCTTAAGAGCGTGCATATCATGAATGCTGGGTCTTGTTTGCTTTCTGAGAATCTACTGCACCTACTGGTAACTTGTTTGCCATGTAGCAATAAAAAATATACTAAAAACCTGGATTATTCTGGTTAGTCACATTGTACTGCTATTATTGTGAGCAATACTGTAGGTTGTGCTGCTTGTTGTGTGAGTGGTGTTGTTTTACCTGGATTGTTAGTTGCACAAATCATACATGACTGACAATATTTCTGAGCATAGGTAGAGAACCCTTTTGTGAACCAGTGCTGTGTTATGATGCCTAATATTCCCCCTTTGGACACATGGTCAAGACTGTGTGCGAGTTTGGTGTAGTGATGAAAGAAGTGTTTCGGCAGGCAGGGGTTGCCGTCAGGGCCCCACCAGATGTTATCTGTAACAGCAGCTCCACAGGAGCACCATAGCTGTTTCTCTGGAGGAGTAGCAAAAGACTGTAGTGCAAGGAGAGATCTGGGTACAGACACAGGAGTACAAACAAACAAGGCATGTGTAGGTGGAGGAGAGAGTGCTGCCTCCTTTGCAGCTGCATCTGCTTGGGAGTTACCTTGAGAGACAGAATCG
>NW_018127902.1:2268320-2284236 GCF_001952655.1 Monopterus albus
ATCAAATACTTATTTCATGCAATAAAATGGAAATAAATTATTTAAAAATCTAACAATGTGATTTAGTGGAATTTTTTTGTAGATTCTGTCTCTCACAGTTGAGGTGTACCTACGATTAAAATTACAGAACTGTCCATTCTCTGTAAGTGGGAAAACTTGAACAATCGCCAGTGTATCAAATACTTATTTGCCCCACTGTATTAGCTAGCTAGCTACAGCTCATATAATCTGGTTGTGGTTTTATCTGATAAAATGGATGGTTAATGGCTAAAACAGCCACCACTATGTGAAATCAAGAAAACATTTAGAGCACAAAATCTGCTACTGGGATTTTTGTAACTTGCAGATGTGTTGTATTGGAACTGACAACCAGACAAGCACAGCAATAGGAACAAAAGAAGCCCGCCTTAGCATTTTATTAAGTATGAGAAATGTGTAACGTGTTGAAGAGGACATGTTATCACTTGTGGAAACACATTTCCCTTATTTTTTCTTTTATAATGAGTCATGTAACCTTTGGGGTGATTGTCTGGGATAAAGTGATAGAGCATCACCCGAGAGATGAAAGAAACAGATGTTGGTTGCGATAAGGGGAATAAAAGAAAACAAAAAGAGGCACACTGCCAGCTGTTTAGTGCAGCACCTTTGCTTTGGAAGTTAAGGTGTAAAGAAGAGAATGGTGACACTCACCTCCTTGCTTACTTCTCTCAAGATAGATGGAGACCCTTCTGGCCAGACCTGTGAGTGGAGGGAGGGAGCAAATGGAAGGGGGGAGGAGGGAGGGGGGAATGCAACAAGGCAAGCAACAAATTAGCAAGGACCCCTGAGCATGCAGGCCAGCACGTTCACACAGACATAAAAAGTATGACTTTCTGAGGATGCTCCACATGCATATAGACAGCAGAGGATTGAACAAAGTTGCTGTTCCTCATTGTAGTGGCTCCCAGATGACAAACAGTGATCAAAGAGTGAAAGGAGAGAGACAGAGAGGCGTGAGCTGTGCTGCTTCCTCTGCATTATAAACAGGGGTAGTGGAAGCTGCACAGGGTCCCCTTCCAAAGCCTGCAGGAGACAGAGCTCCACATCCCTTCACCACAGGGCTGAAAGCAGGCAGGGCACAGCTGCTGCTGGACTAGGCCTGAGGGAGTGCACAGAATGAGAGTCTGGGTGAGACTTTCATATGAAAATATTTTAACTTGGTATGAGGGTGTGGGTGATTAAATGAATGGATTCATTAACTAAAAAGTGTGACAGCATGATTTGTTGTTATCAAGGTGCAAGTTACTGGAAAAACTGCCTGTTCCCTTGTTCAGCCTCTCTCTTGAGGGGAGGGATGAACACAATACAATACAAAAACAAAACAAGGAGCCAGACAGACAGACACTCCACTGAGATGGTTCACTGATGAACAACAGCACACAAAAGCATGTTATTGGAAGACAGGGACAGGATGAATGGGTACAGGTGTGCGTGTGTGTGTGTGTGTGTGTGTGTGTGTGTGTGCATGGCTGCCAGCATTTCCTCGAGAAACATTCACGGTCTTATAGCAACTGTCTACAAAGGTACAGCAAGTTTTGGCAGCACAAAGACAAACTTATGCAATATTGCATCAGGTTTTATATTATTAATGCAGCTGAGGCAATGCTAAAAATCTTAAAAATAAAAAAAAGCACCAGCATATGAAAGATGTTCCAAGCAACAGTAATAACTCCAAATAGATTATTGGGCCAGGATGGGAGGTGGTATGTGTGAATGCAACACAGAAAACTGAGTGTGTGTGCAAGACTGCAGATGTTTTTGAAGTTCCCTGGCAACTTTTACAAAATGTCTAATACCACAAGCCAAAGCTGGCCTCTTCAGCAAAACTTTTCCAGGAAAGATCTCAGCTGAGCAGCTGTTTATATTAAACTGACGCCTCCACTTTAGTCTGGATGCAGAACCTTCACAGTGACTGTCACCAGCACATCCTGGATAATAAGCACACCATTAAATGTTAATGTCTTAGTGAAAACAAGTCTGTGGCTCACTGCACAAGAGTCCTTCCCAGAGGAAGAGTCTCTCAGGGTGGTTTGTGTCACGAGAGGGAGACAGACAGGGATGCTGTATGTCAGGTCCCCACAAAGCTCTGCTGGTTCTGTGGCTTTCGAATAATGGAGATGCATTTGTGCATGCAGTGTGTGGTCCACAAATCTTCACAAATATCCAGGCAGCCAGTCACTCATCCTGGCAGCTCTGCCCTAGTTGCTACCAATTAGCCATATATGGGTCTTTTTATACGAGATGGAAGCTGCTTAGTCACACAAAACTGCATCACATGTGCCCATGCCAGTACACAGGATCACAAATCATTTTGAAACTTTTTCACAACATACAAAGATGTGATAGTCAATTGCTGCATTTACCAAACAGGTTATCGAGTATTCAGAGAAACATACAGTAATTTCTATAGCTGTCACAGTTTCCCCCAAAACTTCCCTGACCCAGAAATGATGTCTGAGAAATGCTCAGGGCAGTAAAATGTGGAGCAGCAAAGAGTGTTGAGAGAGAGAGAGAGAGAGAGAGAGAGAGAGAGAGAGGGTAACCTGGCACAACAGAGGAGTGGGTAGATGTCTCTGACAAGTGAGTACTGTGGGTGTCAGGCCTGGCTTCAAATATCTGTGCATAACTTGAATTATGGAAGTGTAATACAACAGAAGGTAAAAACAGAATTAAGTCCACCAGTGTCCACAACCCAAAAACGATAATTTATACTGATGCAACACAATCAACCCTACAAGTGAAGACTAATGATCTATCTGTTGCACTTAATCATTCATTTTTGCCGTGTTTCCACTATCGAAACCTAATGAGCAGTATACCCCGTACTTCCCTTAACCATCACCAAGCGCAGCCTCCGGGGTTGACGTGGACCGTCCTGCTTTTTCTCCCCACTGTATTCTCTCTCTGTCAGTTTCTGTTAAGAGGAGGGAGGGGCTGCTCCCCTCTCACACATGCAGTCAGCTGTGTGTTTACACACGGTGCTTGTAATGCTGATGCTTGAGGTGTGAAGATGCAGACATTTAACTAATCACTAGCGACTGCTCTGAGCTTTACTCTGTGTGACATGCTTCGGTACAGCCTATAATGGAAACACCTCATTTATGTTCTTAAACAAACTGACTTTGTACACCAGCCTCCTAACAAATTAAACATGCTGCTTTTTCAGATATGACAAGTATATGATGGATATGGCAAATGTGACAGGATGAGACAGATCAGGCTGACAACAGGTTTTAAGTTAACACTAAATTAGTTTTGACAAATTTCTTGGGAGCTAAATTCAAACTCCTGAGTCAGAATTCAAAACCTGCCATAGCACAGTGTGGAAGCAGTGCTTCATTTTTTCATCTGATTGCATCAGGTCAAATCTGTTATCATAATGACATTATGTGACATACTCTGCTGGAGTTAATGGTGTAGGGTCTCATTTGTGTGTGCTCACACAAAGATACACTGATCTGGTTGCTCGCTGGTTGGTTGGTTCTGCATCTGCTACTTTAAAATGTTAACTATTTTTTGCAAAATTAAAACTTCTCTGGCCAAATTAAGAACAAATGAACCCTTATCCAAATTTGTTACTTTATTCAAAGCTTATATTTATGGCAATTAAGACATACTGGACAAATACAACTTACTGATGTGGTTTGACCAGTAGCTTGTTATCAAACTTTAGATATTGCTATTGCAACTGACATTACTACCCTTCTCTACTTGTGCTAATGTTAGGCTACAGCACCATTTGGCAGTAGTGTCAAGTGTGGCCACTGCAGTTCAGCAGAAGTTATTTAGGCTAACTTCAGGATAGCTTCAATCAATAGAGTACCTTCATCACTTTCTGCTCATATGGTCCAAATACCTACTGCAGTTAAAAGACATGGGCCTCAAAACTGGTTTACTTAATAAGAACAGTAAACAGCAGCAGACAGCAGTAAACTCCTGCCCTACTGTTTCTCTGTAGGTGGAAAAGTATTGTAGTGTGACTGGGAATGGATGGACAGTGGGACAGTTGGTGAGCTACTGTGGGAACGTGGGTGGGTGGGGACGGGGCAGATGGTAAAATAGAGCGTTGATCTTTACTGTGAATGCTGGTGGAGGGCTGACCTCGGGTAGTGGGCAGCATGTCAGAAAGGCCCTGCCACGCCGTCACCATTTCTGGGTTCTTCTGGTCAGCAAAGTTCTTCCAGATGCGTAATGCACCATCATCTGGAAAGAAAGGGGATGCAAAGAGTAAGTAAAGAGTGAGAGCCCTTTAAAAAACACAGGCAAAGAGAGACAGTGAGGAGCAAACGCCGAGAGAGGAGGGAGGTGCAGCACACAGACCCAATACTTGTTTGTATTATTAATGATAAAGAAGTGCATGTTAAACAGTGCAGATTGTTTGATGACATCTTTAAACTCACTTCAAGATATGCAACATTCACATGACTTGACCACGAACACACAGACACAATTAAAATCAATAGTGTGTAAAGCAGCATCTTTAAAGTCTTTTCTGGAAAGTGTCTTATCGGTGAGAAACAAAACAAAACAGAAGTCTCTTATCGTAAAAACCTGTCTGAGCAGTGTAACTGAAACACAGTTAAGACTCTGAGCTAAAGATAAAACATATTCATGTACTCTTAAGAGGAAGCTATTATAATCCATAAAAGTCTCCACTTGAAACATTCTGCATTTTACCTTTTTAATGCTGTGTATTTTTTATAACTAACGTCCTCCCTAATATCCTTCAAAGCATGACTGATGGAGAAAAGCCGAGCAAGTGCACTTTACATTTTGATGAGGTGGAATTTAAATGTATTAATCCCTAAGTTTTTATCAAGGTTTCAGGAGGTGTGCAGAGGAACACAGCATTTCTTCTTAATGTTACACTGGTAAGACAAAACAAAATAAACATTTGTGGGTGTTTTAGTGGGTGTTCAGACTGATCTCGTAAAAACGCAACTTCCCGCTGTGTTTAACGCAAGGGGCTGTGTTGGTTGGGGGGTGAGGGGTTGCACGAAGGCTGCTGTAGGTCTGTATGATACGGCTATGTTGTGACGAGTCAACGTGAGTGGCTTCATTTATGTTTCCAGCCTGGGAGTTTCCATTGTGTTTTGGTTAGCCATGCTGCTAACACAGCATACTCCACCACCACCACGTCAACACTGATAGATAAAATCCACAGTTTAACATCCAGTACTAATGAAAACATATGGGGTGTCATTATGGTGTGTTAACTGTGGCCCAAATTTAACAGTGAATAGCAGTGAATGCTCATGTTAACAAGGAAAACAGAAAAGTCCTCTTCCTGTGGGCGTACACGTACCAATCATCCCCCATATGGTGTGGTGAAAGCTGAACCAGATCCAACCTTTTTTGTGGCATGGGGCTGTGTTGTTTTGCCGGGAGCCCCCTGCAGAGCTGGTGCCGGCTGCGGTGAACACAGTCCCCCCACAGAAATGAACGGAGGGAGCTGTGTTTCACACCTTTGACACTCAGTTTGAACATGGCCTTACTGTGGAGATATTCTCTGCAGTTCCTCTGGGTTATGAAGATAAAGCCATGGAGGGTAATTGCTTTGTTCAATTGATGAATGATGATGAATACATAAGTGTTTTGTGTATGGTTGTTTGTTGGTGCAAGAGTCAAGCATTTAAGGCTTGTTGCTGCTACAAATGAGTCTCGTTGTGATTTCCACAGTGCTGCTGAGAGTCAACATTAGACCTGCTCACTTAAGGATCAAATTTTTACACTGCACTACTGTGAGTCTTCCATGTTATTGTATACATATATGTGCATGTTTCGAACCTGTTGCAGTGAGCAGTAGTGAGCAGTCATGTCCGTTCAGGTACTCCATGGCTGTGATGCGAGTGTAACGAGGGTTTCCATTGTAGAAGTAGTCCAGCCTCTCACCCTTCTCCCAGTCCCAGAAACTACAAGACACAGACACATACACTCGTTACAATATAATAACCCATAATCTGATCAGTTTCACACTTAAAGCCATCAAGTGTGAACCAAGATCATTTACAAACAGTAACATTTTCTTTTTCAGCCTGAGTGTGTGTTATGTGTCCCTGACCAGATGCTGTCCTTGTCTGCTACAGCGATGCAAGTGTTGAAGGGGTGGAACTTCACAACCGAAGGTACTCCAGGGTTGCGGTTGATGAAAATTTGATCATCCAGACGGGAAACACCTGTAATGGGGTGGGGGGTGGAGCAAGGGACAAACCAGATTGGGAAAAAGTGAAAACAGGAGATTTCTTGAAACTGCAGAATCACAGGTTTGATTTGTGCCGCAGCTGGAGCTGCTCATCCAGCCCTGCCAGAAGTTGTGAATTTTCACCCTTCTACAGCAAGAAGCACCGGCAACAGGATCAACAGATTAATTCTTTCTCCTCATACTTTGAGTTTGGTATGTACATCACAGGTCTGTAATGCTGTTCTGCACTGTTTGCAGGGAAAAACACCAGCATTGTACTCTGAGTACGACAATGAAAGTATCTCTCACCATCTCCTGTCTATTTTGCTTTCGTATATTAATTACCATGCTGTCTGCCACTGAACAGAATAGAAGTATTACAACCCAAAACAGTAGAAATTCTGGAGCCAAGTTTCAAGAGCCCATGGCATGCTTTTCCTTGTTTTTGACTTATCGACAATGTTACAACCATGAAGTATCTTAGATGTGACCTTAAACACAAAAAATGAGGTGTACATATGTTCTAGTACTTCTATGCAGATGCAACTCAGTTTATACATGTCTCACAAACTCGCACTCGCGAGGCGAACAAAATAAAGTATTAGTTTAAGGATTTCCTTGAATGGTCATGATCTCCAGGCAATTGCGCGTTCATGTGAGCTTGCCGACATTTATAGACGTCATATTAAAAGCGTGATTTTTCGACTGCGCTCGGTTTTGTGGATATGTTTTACCTCCTGCTGCTGCAGTTTGACCACAGGATGTGGAGAGAAATATAGGGCCTGAGGTTACTGCATGTCTGGGAATGTTCCTGTACAGGGACTCGCTGTTTTACCCGACCGGGTCTAACCTACAAGCAGCCCATCAGTGAAGTCCCCGCAGTGGCGAATGATCAGCTCATCGATGCTGGATTCCCCCAGAACCTGTTTGTTTTGACAGCTTGAGGCCAGTGTGTCAGCTGCACGTGATGTGATGCTGGTTAATGAGAGGATTAATGACCCATGATGTTATTGTTGGTGCTACACTACCATGTTAAAATGCCCAACTTTATAGCAGAATAAACATGTTTACAGCCTGGTATAAAGTAGTTTTGGTCTCTATTTCCCCTTCCATGACAACTATACAGGGGGGAGTTTTTATTAAATTTTCCATTTAAATAATGAGACAAAAAACTTTGCATTAATTAGGGGTGTGGCCACTTTGAGTGAGAGGTGGGAGGGTCCCACCATGTTTATAGCCTTGTATATTAAATGCCTAGCAAGCTCCACTCACGCTCCACCTCTTTAGGCACTAACAATACAGTAATGTGCAGACTTGAGCTTCAAAACCGCTATTCAGAAAACCAATGGGTGACGTCATGGTGGGTTTGTCCATCTTTTATATACAGAGTTCATCTTGCAATACTTACTGGCTTCCCTATGCTGTCTGTGGCTTGTGCCCAAGCTTATTGGCACCAACTAAGTGGGCATAGTTTAGAAATACAGTATATAAGCTCTCACAATTCAAAAGACATGATGGAATTCTCTGTGGACCTCTGTGATAAAACAGTGTCAAGGTCTTTACTTTTTAGACACCTTACTGTACTGCAGATTTAAATTTAAATGGATCCACTGCCATACATCTGCAGTCAATAACCCATAATAAATGTGAAACATGTTTTTATATTAATAATTGAAATCTGAAATAATTGAAATCTTTCATTTACAAAAAGTATTAAGACCCTTTGCTGTGACACTTCAAACTGTGGTCAGGTACATCCTGTTTACTTGTGATGTGTCTAGAACCTGACTGCAGTCTACCTGTGGCACAATGAACTAAGTGGGCATAGTTTAGAAATACAGTATATAAGCTCTCACAATTCAAAAGACATGATGGAATTCTCTGTGGACCTCTGTGATAAAACAGTGTCAAGGTTCAGCTCAGGGCAAAGTAGTAAGGACAATACTTATCAATCAGGCCTTTATGATAAAGTGGAAATGTATGGTAATACACATTTGTATTTATGACAGTGGGGCAGTATACTCTAAGTGGGATCAAGTCAAAATACTCTACACCTTCATCATTATGTAGATGTCCTTCAGCACAATGGTGTGGCTCACTGATGTGTTTTTAAAACTGTAGTTTGTGGACAACACTGGATCTCTTTGCTTACACGGGCAATCAATGTAATGTAGGGTTAATTTATTCCGTTTTGGGTTTTCATGGAACTTGCTGACAATAATAAAAATACAAGACAGTTATGAACAAAAAGGTCCTTGAAAACCTGAAATACTGCATTTAAAAACACATCCACTAGATCCAAATAGATGCTTGATATAATTAGTGTCTGGACCCTCTCATATTCACAGCAAGGGCCTTGCTCATGGCTGCTCTGCTGAAATATAGTGTGCATATGTGTGTTTACTTCAGACAGTTATTAATAAAAACACATTATCATTAATACACTGGCTGTAAATAGTCAAGCATTACTTTAAAGTGTCTAATTGAGGTTTGACCATTTAAGGATTGCATGAGTGTTTGCTGATTTAAAAAAGTATTTTTTACATTATGATGAAACATTTAAAATGCCAGTGGAGTAACTGAGTACTATTAGCCACAGGACACGGCAGAACAGAAGAGAGCATAATTAGCAACTGCGCCTTGATATCACTCTTTGAGTGGGGGTGTGGTTGGAGTGGCGGAGGCGGATAATGATAACAGCATGGCTTGGGTTTTATTACTAAATAAGTTGAGATTCAAGGTGGACAAACCTCTCTAGTTGTGACCCCTTTGGCAGGTTTTGATGCGAGTATACCACAGTGCCAATACACCATTGCAACAGACAACTTCACTATCATATGTTGTCATAGCAACAATTGTCGTTACTTTGCTAGCTTGTCCTTGGCCATCTGAACCCACGTTTGAGCCCATTATAATAAATTGAAAAAGAACAGAGGACAAAAACCATCATGAATTCCTCAGAGATGCAGCTGTGATGGAAAAATATAACTGAAGAGAAAAGCATATACAAGAAATTGAGGCCTTTTTGTTAAAAGCTGACCAAGATCATCATCAATGATTGGCATTTATTTGCGATGTCTGACAACACATTTGATATGGAACCACTGTAAAATCTGAAACTACCCCAAGAATTTTAAATACTGCATTAACAAGAACAAACAACAACAAAAATCAATCCAGGTTTACAAGCCAAAATATTTCTCTAACACTTTTCTCTCTTCTTATTCCTAGTTTTGCAGCCTCCTTCTCACACCCTCAATCCTCAGTCTTCCTCTCCTTTCATCTCAGCCTCCCTCTTCCTCTCTTCATGTCTGGTTGCTCTCTGGAGGGTACAGAATGAATGAGAGAGCAACCCTGCTACTTCTCTCTTAAAAAAAAATGTGTGGACACAGGAGAATTCAGTTATTGAGCGAGCATCTCTTAGAAAAAGAGATGTGTGTGAGCAAACCTTATCTCTGATGATAAATTGCCTCGTGACTGTGCGTGCATGTGGGGAGGGGGCTGCCAATGACGTTGGGGCTATTAGCTATTCTCTTTGAGAAAGCTCTGACTTCACTTAGGTAGCCTGTGGTTATGCTGGCACCCCGGGCCCTTTAATGTTTGTCTGTGTGAAGGGGAGTCCTATGACTCAGAAAGGGAGGTGGGGTGTTGTTTCCGATTAAGAACTGATTTCAGTAAATCCTGCACACTCATCCATGTGTCTAAGCCTGAGCTGTAACATCTACACATGATTTGTATCCCAGTTTTTTGTTTTACGGACAATCTGGATTTCAACAAATTCTGCCTCCATCAAGGCTTTAAAACTCCAACAAATACTCCAGACAATTGTGTCCCATCCTGAAATTTGAAAGTAAGTGTCACTGAGTGTTAAGGGTTTTTCTTGAATGTCTAAAACCTTTTCACAACACTCAGGGGTGTAAAAACAGAGAACATGTCACTCTGTAATGTAACGACTCCCTTAACTGTCGAATCAGAGGTCAACTTCGGCGACGTACAGCTTCCCCGAGTTCACCAGTAGCTCTCAGATGGGACCAGGAAGTCCTAGAATTCATTAGCCCCATTCCACATGGTGTCATCTAACATTACTGTGTAGGAGACAGTCCCAGAAGAGCCCACAGAAAGTCTCTGTTAAGCGGCTGTGCACTGCTGATGTTAGTTACAGCCAACATTAGCTATAGCGTACCTGTAGCTAACATGAGCACTTGCTGCAGCAGACCTCTGCCACACCAGCATAACAGTAGTTGAACATGAGCTTTACCATAGCTCAGTTCTGTGGGTGAAGACACCAGCAGAGGGAAACATACAGCAGTTTGAGAGCTGCAGCTGAATTCAGGGAAGTCACTGCAGTAACTATGTGGCAATACTCAGCAGACAGAAGCCTCGATGCGGACAGCGGCTCAGGGGGAGAAGGCTGACGTCCCCTCATGGACTGCAACCAGACTATGCAATGCACAAAGGTAGCTTACACTGTATGTTGATAAGCACAGAACAAATAGCCATCAAGCAAAGCACAGCGACTCATTATAGGTCTACACAGTATGAGAACAGAATGCAAGATAAAGGCACCAGTGGCCAAAATGTTATCACAGATACAGATTACAGTAGGTGCACATTTTCCAACATATTCTAGATTTACTGATTCCACTCAGTAACAAAGAGAAGCCAGTACTCACCCATTAGAAGTTCATCTTACTAGCTTTGTGCTCAGCAAAGTCAATAACAGTGCTACTCAAATCCATATTTCTGGCTCTTTCCTTGTCACTTTTTTGTTTGGGCTCTCTAAACATTATGCTAATAGCTAATTGTTAAAGAACACTCACTTCTTGATAAAGAGTTGGTTGAACCGTTGAGAAAATTATTGACGTCATAACGCCCATGCAAATGACAGGGAGCAAGGTCACTGGAAAAATACATTAGCATTTCACAGCAGGCCTCCTTCCTTCATAACTTTTGAGAAGAAAGAAACCAAACTGCATAGGTGGTGGATAGAAATCATACTTATTTTAATAAAACATACAGTTTAGGAACGTATAGCATGGACAACAAAAAAACCCCACATAAAAACAGGCTATAAATCAAAACCATGAGTGTTATACACATGGTCAGAATGTGGTATATAAAGCTACCCCATTAGCTGACACAGCATTTGGCTATCAATCAAGGGTCAGCCTGAAAACAGCATGATATCATTTAGAGTCATGGAGGGACTCCTGCAATAGGCAACATTAATGCAGCCACACCAACTGCACTGTCGAGAGTTATGTTATGCTTAGCTACCTTGTTCACTGCTTCATTATTAAACTTGCCTTGGCTTTTATACTGTAAGATATGAGAGGGGTCATGTCATGTAATGCCAATGAGATTAAAACCTGGGATGACATTTTGATAAGTGATTTAATTTCATTTGCATTAATGTCTGTGCAGTGCATGGTTCCTTTCACCTATAAATTTTCACCTGAATTGAGAAATCCCTTTGGGGATTAATTAAGTCTTGAATATGTAAGAAGACTTTTCCTGGCAGACAGAGCTGTAAAATATGAATGCCTTTGTGTTTGAATTTCAGAATTTCAGTTGAGATTTTACTGGTGTGTGCAGGAGAATACACTGAGTTTGTTCATGCCACTAACCTCTTTGTGTGATGCTTCGGCTCTGCCTTCTCACACGAGCATTTCTTAGAAACCTCCACTGCCGCTCCATCCTCACCTGACTCTCCAAGTCATGCTCCTCTGGGATCTGACAAAGTGGATAAAAAAAGAGAGACAGACCAGCTCAGAGACATTCACGTGATCACTCTATTTTTAACAAAGAGCTACTGTAAAGGTTTAAATATTTTGCACACTTAGTAGAAATACAGAAATACAGTCTGACAAAATCTCTCAGACCAATTTCTGAATTTTATTTCCTAAAGATATATATACTGTATATATATATTTTTTCCTTATTTCACTTGACAGTATGCGTATGCTCAACTATTATTTTAAGGCCTAGACTCTGTTCCACATTGGAACCATTATGCTCACTGACAACATTAAAGTTTTCAACTTTCCTTCATAGCACAGGCCCAAATTACTCTGCCAGCTCCAGTTTTAAGTCAAACACATGAAGTTATTGAGTTAATGAGTCAACGTGTCAGGTTCATGTTGATCACATCTGTTGAGCAGTGTGACAATGTGAGATATATTAACTTTATTAAGTCTTATGTAACAAATGGCCCTTACAAATGTTGTGCCAGCATTATTTTAGGAGAAGAGAATGACTCCCTTTTTAAACATCACATTAAATATGCAGAATTTAATATAAAGCTGATTTATGTCCCTTTTCAGCTGAAAGTATTGAAACTGTAAATTCAAAACCTGGGTTTTGCTATTATGTATATCTGATAGACAAGTAACTTAACCAGCAAATGTAAACAGAGCAAAACTTTAATAGTAGATGTGTTTTTAAATGCAGGTTGCTAGGGTGTGCTTGTTAAGCACATTTCTAAAGCCAGGCCTCCCACACCCACTAAATGCTAAACAGCCAGGCCCACACAAATGCACAAACTCACAGCTACAGTGCCATATGATTAAGTTACTACTGTATGTAATCAACTTTCCTGCAACATCTTCTCTTTTTGTACCCATGCTACCTTTAGGGAAGCAACACACACCCTCTGAGTGCTGCTTGTGAATACATATATTTGCATAAGAAATTGTGAATGCACAGTACAAAGTGTGTGTAGTCAATTCAGGTTTATTTGAATATCATAGTGTTTTTAGCGCTTTAGGTTCCTGTCCAAGTCTGACATGAGCTGGTTTTAGCAGTCATACTGAGGCTGATGCATTTCCACAGCTGAGAAGTGTGTGCATGAACACTTGGTATTACTAACACCAAGGGGCTCAAAACCTGTTTACACACACATACTGTGGGGACCCAGCCTTCTTCATGGGGACAAGATGTTGGTTTCCACCATGTACTGTAAATCAGTGAATTTTCCTTGAGTCCCCAGTAGGAACAATTGTGTGTGTGTGTGTGTGTGTGTGTGTGTGTGTGTGTGTGATAACATAAGACCAGGCTGATGCAGTAGTAACCAGGGCTGTGGTCCTGAACTGTGTCAGATGCTACTGTAACATATAACAATACCCTGAGGTGAAAATGTGAGTGTGTGCGTGTGTGTAAGACTCATGCATATATTCTCCACAGAGGTCAACTACACACACTGTGAATACAATATGTACACAATATGGCTGAAAGCATGTGGACACCAGCATATTATGCACACAGGAGCTTGTTAATCATTTAATTCTAAACTATGGGTATTAACATGCTGCTTTAACATCCTCCACACCTGTGAGAACACTTTTCACAACATTTTCAAGCAGGAGACATTGTGATATGTCACAAAAGGAAAAAGCTGTAAATAATAAAAGCAGCAGTAAATAACAGCTATAAAAGAAAAATTAAATGAATATTGACCGACACATGAACAGCATGATGATGACAAGTCTGCCGTGAGCCTATCCTTGAAAGAACTGCTCATTTTAAACCCAAGTAAATATTAACTCATTATTCAACTGTTACTGGAAACTTTATTCTTCATGTGGTATATTCTGCACTGGTTCTAGAAATCTTTCCCATTTCTTTCTGTTTAACTGGCCTGCTCTGCACTTATTAAGAGACTGTTTAAGTTACACTAGCAATTAAATGAAAATGTGCCAAATGAACACAAAGTCTACAGTATTTTATAATTTGCAGCAAATTACATCAGACTTTCCATGAAACTTCATAGAAATCAGGAAATGAAAGCCCTGAAGAACAAAGTGCATGGTCTTACATACATTATACACGAGGACAGCTGCAGATCTGCACGTGTTTATATGTACTACAGGCACAGAGACATGTTCCACACGTGTGACTTGAAAAAACAAAGGTATCCTTATTACAGTGACCTGAAGACCTCCTTTGGTGTAGTATTTGGCTGAACAAAGCGAATAGGTCAAAACAACAAAACAGGGATGGGAAACGCAGTACACAGTAAAGTGGCTTCAGAAAGTGTTCAGACCTTGACACTTTCTGTTGTAGGTTTATTTGTAACTGGATCAACTTGCTATTTTTATCCATCTGCACAGGGGTCCATGTGGATCCTCACGGGCAGATGACAAAACCTATGAAACATGCTGGTATAGCACAGAAGTGCTCCTTCCACACCCCTAAAACTGTGGATACACTTTCTCACTCTGAAACACACACATTTTGCTCTCGTGCTGCTGACACAGTGATATGATAACCTGTGTGCAGACTTCTAAAGAGTACGCTCTCACACACAGAGCTTTGTAATGGAGAGGAAGTTGAAAGCAGCACTCAAGAATTTTTGCTAACTGAAAAAAACCCCATTCTTCTTCCTCCACCTGCTCTTTCACACCCAATCATCTCTCTGATTGTCATCACCTTTTGTTGCCACTTCTGGCTTAGTCTTCCTTTCATCCTGTCCATCCCACTGCCTGCTCTTTACACAGTTTTACTTTACTGGCAGCTACTCTGCTCTTCTCTCACACTCCTCGTCCAGGCCTATTGGTCACTTAATGTCATCTCTCCTTTTCAAATATTTTACTTTCATCCTCTTACTTTTTCTTTATGCACTCTCTCCTCTCTACACACAAACCTCCTTCCTCTTTTGCCCTGTCTCCATATTCTAAATATTTTACTTACTAAAATCTACTTTTCTCTTCGCTTTCTCTTTCTGCATTAGCTGCTTTGTCTCTCTCTCTCTCACCCACCCACCTATACTTGTTTTACTTATTTTTCTTCCTCCCCAAGCCCTCTCCTTTTTCCTCTATCTGACCCTCACACATGATTCTTTAATATTTTTCCAAGCTGCAAAAGTGAAGTTGCAACTTGACTTAATATTACAAAATTTGGCACCAATGACTGTCTGGTAAAAAGCGCTTGATTTCATCTTAAATTTCACTGTTAAGTTATGGAGCTCAGAGAGCTAAATTATTCAGCAATGCCATCATGTAGAAACAGCAGGTACTCTCTCACACCGTGACTGCCACCCCTCCCTGCTGTTTTGCATAAGACTTCATTATTTTTTAAAATAAATTCTCCAACACAGAGTTCATGTCCTCAGATGGCTCATTCACTCCTGGTAGCCACTGTAAAATGCATGGCAAACATGTACCTGTGACACCACTTCATATAAATATTTATTTGAAAACTGAAAATTACCTGCCATACAGCATCAGGGCTTCTTTGTTGCTTAGCAACCACTTTAAGCCGCTATTCAACAACTAGATTTCTTGGCAGAGGAATAACATTAAAGTATTGTTTTTAAATTATTGATTTAAAAATCCCTTTCTCTTTTTTAAATGTTGCCTGCATGTCATGAAAGCAAGAACTCAACTGACATTATGGTTCATGACTGTTCTGTTACCACTGTGAAGTACTTTGCGGATTAGTGTTTAGTTTAAAAGAACAAAAATGGTGCAAAGAAATTTCATCGTAATCTCGCTGGCAGGAAGAAGCGATGGTTGAAGGCGAAGACGGTAAAGTGGAACAAAGGATGGTAAAGGAAGGACAGATGAAGATGTGGAGGACATTACCTTCATAACAGGCTGAGCAAAATACTTTGCACTCCAGTCGCACAGGCCTGTCTGGAGCGCAGGACTGATGTAGTTCCTGTGACCACCTGGCTCGTCCCCATCCTCACCTGCCTGA
>NW_018127902.1:2284255-2286925 GCF_001952655.1 Monopterus albus
AAGACAAAAATATCAAACTAAAAACCTTGTAATTGTCAGCTGTTGTGTCTTTTATTCATACACTGGCTGAGCAGTGTCTCCATTTACCTGCTCTGGGCCCTTGTCGAACATCTTGCGTGTGCGGGGGAACTGGTGGGAATGGGGTGCCTGTCCTCCCAGTGTAGGGGTGTAGGGTGGCCGTGTGGCTGGCTGCTCTCTGGCCGGGGGTTTGGGCACCTCATTGGTCAGACTGGAGCTGCTGGCGCTGGGCATGGGAGGTGACCCACTGCAGGAAGAGAAGAATGAGCAAAAACTATGAAAAAGACAGAAATGACACATTATCAGCTAAGCTTTTTTTTAATCCGATTAATTATCTAAAGAAACAGGTACCTTTTCTTGGAATTTGAATTTGAAATAATCATGACATCAGAAATTATTTTTGAATGATGAGAGTACAAGTTTGAGACTGGTCCCTCTGCAGAGAAAATAATTCTGTCTGCTTCAAGGGTGACAGAGAAGTGGACAAGCTACACAAATTACATCCTGCCTTTGTGGAGACATTTCATGTTTCACTTTTACAAAAGAAAAAAACTTCAAGAATGAGGATTTACCAAGTATCTCAGGGAAACTCTGCCAACAGGGCTAATCAGAAAGCTTTTTACATGTTCTACGTCCATAACCATAGTTCAAAATATAACGAGAACAGTGAGAACCCACAGTCTGCCACAGTTATCCTAAAAATACTATGTATCTACACCTGCATGTTGCTGCCTTGTGTTGTCATGTAATTGTTGCTTTTAATATTTCAATCTAATTTACATTTTAATGCTTTATTTATTTGTGTGCATTATGTTAAGCACTTTGAACTGCCTTTGTGTATGAGCATGTGCTATATAAATAAACTTATGTTGCCTTATTTCCTAACACAGGCATTGGAAAAAGAGCGGTCATTTTATAATCAGTTTAATCTTTTCACATTTAAAATCAGATAGCTTCAAATGTTTACTTTTATATCTGCAATTTAGTGAGCTAATAATGATCTTATTCAGTCCTTTTTGTTAATCTAAACATTTGTGTCTTTTTATCCCAGTAGACTAGAGTCATGGGTTTGAGCCCCACGTTGGGCACTGAATTCTGTGGGGCGACTGTGGTTCAGTGGGTAGAGCAGTCGCCTCCAAACCGGATGATCGGAAGTTTGAATCTCAGTGCCTGCAGTCCATGTGTTGAAGTGTCCTTGGGCAAGACACTGAAACGCAAGCTGCCCCCGATGGTTAGAGCCATCAGTGTGAGTTGGTGCCGCAGATGGCTGCCTTGGTTCTGTACCGGAAACAAATTCCTTGTGTGTAAGATACTTGGCCAAATAAAGGAGATTATTATCCTTATCCCATTATTTTCTCTCTTCGGTCTTATGCCCTTTTCATACATCATCTGTATTAAAAACATGTTGTGAAACGTTACATATTGCCACAACATCCTTGAAAACAAGATTATCCATCTAAAGGGGCTTATGTGAAAATTTGCTTAACGAGTTTCTCTTCTCTCTGCTTCACTAATCAAAAATGTTCATCTTGCTTAGGAGGCCGAGTGAGCTGTATGTATGCATGATGCATATGTTTGGGGGCTTTACTGTAATGAGTTTTTTGTATGTCTGGATTCTTGTGTGAGACACGTGTGTGACACAGAAAATCAGGAAAAGGCGGGAAGCTTTTAAGTCAGGGGACCAAGCGGAGTACAGAAGAGCCCGGTATGAGCTACAGAAGTCCATCAGAGCTGCAAAGAGAGCATACTTGCAAAACTGGAGAGCTACTATATGAATAACAACATGTGCAGCATGTGGCAGGGAATCCAGGCAGTCACAAACTACAGGAGCAAATCAACAAACACAGCCCCCCAGGATGCCACCCTCCCAGACAGCATTAATAACTTCTATGCTAGGTTTGACAGGCTGAACACGAATACTCCCACAATATCCCCCAGCGACCTGGGGGACACTGCTTTTCAGGTGATGCGCACACAGGTTCTGAAGGCCCTGAGACACTAAACCCCCATAAGGCAGCGGGACCAGATGGTGTCCCCGGAGAGCCTGTGGGGGATCAACTACCTAGTGTGTATACAGACATCTTCAACCCATCTTTAACCCAAGCAGTAGTCCCTCTCATTTTCAAAAAATCCATTATCATACCGGTCCCTAGGACATCAGACACATCCACTCTGAATGACTTCAGGCCAGTGGCGCTCACATCAGTTGCCATGAAGTGCTTAGAGAAACTGGTCCTCACACGTTAACCACATGGTCCTGGACACTGTAGACCCTCTCCAGTTTGCCTACCGCCCCAACAGATGAGTGGACAATGCGATGGCTCTGACTTTATTCCACACTCTGAAACACCTGGACAACAGCAGTACGTATGCTAGGATGCTCTTCCTGGATTACGGTTCTGCATTCAGCACTATTCACCCGGGCAGGCTGATTGGGAAGCTGACAGACCTCGGTGTCCCAACTCCCACCTGTAACTGGATTCTGGACTTCCTGACAGAAAGACCACAGGTAGTTAGAATGGGAGGGCGGGTGTCTGCTGAGCTCACAATCAGCACAGACTCACTGCAGGGCTGCTGTCTCAGCCCCAAACTCTTCACCCTGTACACCCACGATGGTGTGTCCAACCATGACAACACCATCATCATTAAATA
>NW_018127902.1:2287214-2321195 GCF_001952655.1 Monopterus albus
ACTGGGACTGAACTGCCTGCTATGGACACACTGTACACACAGCACTGTTGTAAAAGGGCAGAGAACATAATCAGGGACCCACGCCACCGAGACCACTCTCTGCTCAGACACAAAAACTGCACCTACAGCCACAGCCACAGCAGAGCGGGCAGTATAATCACACACAGAACAAGACTTTACAACAGCTTTTTCCCTGCCGCAGTAAGACTGATGGCAAATACAAAAATGTGAGAATATATGTGCAATAACCCCTCATTACCCTACTAAGGTAAAATATGTGTAATACCATGTGCAATATTTGAAACTCCCCATTTTACCTGCTACCTTATTCCTATACCCAAAACTATTTTGTATTTTTGGGTATTCTTGTTTTTTTGTATTTTGTATTCTTAGGTGATCTTATATTTAGACTAGGTGTTCGTTCTTTTCGCTTTAAACTCTTTACGTGACTCCAGGAGAGCCCTGCACAAGAATAGACTGTCTGTTTATGCATAATTGGCAAATAAAAATCTTGATTCTTGATGTTCTCTCACCCAGCCTGGTGGATGTGTATGCCCTTGCTGGTAGGGCTGGCTGGGGCCGACTGCGTGAGAGATCCAGAGTCCAGGATCCTCTGAGGCCGAGCATTCATTGTTGCCTGAGGAGAACAAAAGTTGGAATTTGGAATTAGTAGATGAGGAAATCAACTATTTCATAGACAAATACAAGGACAGATCAGAATTAAAAGGATTACTGCAAATCGAGACACTGTTCTGACTATAATAGATCACAAAACTGCAGCACTTTACAAAGTTTGTCTAAATTTCCAGAACTTTAACTCATTAAGAAGAGCAGGTAATATAACCCCTTCATTCTGAGCTGTCTAATGGCTGCTCACAAGGGAGGGGTTAACTTAATAAAGACAATAGAGGCAAAGCATCCCTGATGAATAGCAGAGTTGTTGTTTACTCAAGCCAGGTAGAGAGAATACTCTGTGCAGTGTAAATCTAGTTAACACGAGCTAATATATTTCACTACCTGGGATTGTCTTTGATTTGATTTCTATGCTAAATACAGAAACCACATTTTGTTTGCTAAAAGGCTGAAAGGGCTGAAGAAAAGTTTTTAATGCAAAATTCACACACACACACACACACACACACACACACACACACACACACACACACACACACACACACACACACGCACACACACACACTCGACTCCATTTGCGGTGGTGAAAGGACATCAGTTCCTAGGGTTAGCTGGTGTTGCTTCATTAAAAGGCAATTAGAAATGAAACAACAGAGCAGTAAAACCAGATGAGAGGGTTACCATGGAAATAGCACTGTCACTAATCTAAGTACCTTTTTTACTCAAACACATCAAGGTCAGTATGATGAGGGGGACATTAGAACCAAAAGCAGATAAACAACCAAAAGATAAGCTTAGTTCTGACAAACTGGGAGGTGAATGTATGAAGCTGATAAGTGTGTGTTAAGGCACTAACACACTTAGCATGACTAACACCATGCAGACCTGGGTGGAGCCAGGGGTGGGTATCATACCGGTACTGATACTCATACCTTGACTTCAATACTGGCTCCTAAACAATACTTTTTTTCCAATAACAATCTGAAAAAACTTAGAAAAAAATCAACTGGACTAGATTTCTAGGTCAAAGACCTAGAGTCTGTGCCCCAGTTTGGCCACCCTCTCTAAAATTTTCTAGATCTGCCTCTGCAGCAGAGAAACTAGCCATTTACTGTATAATAGCAAAACTAAGCTCAAAAACACACAGCATGAGGCAGCACGGCTGGTGAGTGGTCATCAAGCCTGTCCTGCACTAAAGGTTTTATTCCCTTAAAAGTCATAGTGGGACAGTCATAAAAAGTGTTTACCGCTGTATTTCCCTATAATAAAGCAGCAGAGATCTGAGAAAATGCTTTTTAAAAAGAAGCTGGTGTAAACATGAAGATGCAAGCTCACCATTTAAAATGACTTGATATATATGCAACACGTTCATGGATTATTCATCAAAATTTGCTGAACGTCAACATGTGGTAAACAAACACTAAGGCAGGAGGCCGCACGCCTTATCTGCTGACAAGCTTTCCAGAAATTGTGATGTGCTTAACTCCAGTTTTAGCAGGAAACTGGGGTAATCGGTTCTACCAGCTGCTCTGCTCCACACGGGGAAGCGCTCCTGTTTCAGCCCACATCCCCACACTCTCTCCATCATTAACTGACTGGAAAGTAAATCAAATGTACAAACAAATTAGTGTGTGCATGTACACAGATTACACTATTAGCACGAGCTCTGGGAGGCTACAGGCATGACAGCTAATGACAGCTTAGAAAAACCTCTGAGTGGTGCTCTTTAATTACTGACGAAGAAACTAAAATGGTGGGGAATTTGTCACTTTGATGTATGATGTTGGCATGGAAGTAGTAAAAGTAAGAGAGTCATAAAGCCCTCTCATGACTCATTAAAATGAATATGAGAGAACTGCCAAAAGTTCACTGATACAGTAATGGACTGATGTAGTGTTGTTCTTAATTATATCTCTTTAATGACCTCTCTTCGTTAGGTGTTTTACATTAGTTTGAAACTGTGCAAGAATCTTCTGTTTCCTGTAGAAGCCAAACTAGAACACAAATTAAAAAAGTGACCAGTGACTTTCACCCCTGGATTATGTAGCATGAGAGTTCTATTAGAAAAGCATTTAAAGCTTTCATCATCTGAGATGCAAGTAAATTTTAATTAGCTGCTGACCTTGTGTGCTTTGTTACAAATCAATAGTACTTGACATTTAAAATCCTAATTAAAAGGAGTCGCAGATACTCATGTTAACTCTTGTGAACTTGTGATGAATGTTCTCTGATCAAGCTCTCTCTAATGAGCTAGCTGCAAAAAATAATAATAATAAAAATGAAAAATAATGTGGGCTCTATCTATAACCCATTAATTTTAGAAAGTAATGTATTTAGATTGTCATTCCTTTCCAATGTCAATCTATTTTTTATCAATTTCTCCAAATATTAAGACAACAAAGGTTGAGCTTCTATCTTTTATCACTGCTTTCATGTCAGAATAGTTCCCTGACATGTACACAGTGGATGCACTACATGTAGCGTATTACTATTGATGTGGTGTATTGTGTACAGCTCTGTTGCACTCATTGTGAGATAGACTGTGATTATGTGTGTAACCAAAGCCAAAAAAAGTGTTTGACGTCATCCCAGTCAGATTATTTTAGTTCACTATCATAAAGCAGAGGTATTCAAGTCACTTCTCAAGTCAGTGGAGACAAATCAAGTCACGTCTGCGCTGTCACGTAATAAAGACTTCAAGTTGTCTCGAGTGAGACAAAAAAAAATTTAAGTATCAATTCAGCCAAGACAAGGTGAAGTCAAGATTCAAGTCAGCAGAGTCCAAGTCTCCAGTCCAAGTAAAAAGAAGAGTCAAGTAAGAAGAAGAGCAGAAGCAAAGTTTAATTACAAATCCGTTGATACAAATTCAAGTCAGATGTCACGTCAATGAAAAGAAGATCAAGTGAAGTGTCAAAGCACTTGAGACAAGCTGAGTTCAGCCTCAGGTCAGTCAGGACAATCCAAATCAAGTCACAAGTCTTCATCACTGGAAAATTGCTAATTTGTTGCAAATCTTTGAATTCTGACATTCTAACATTAAACATGCATCGTTTAAAGCTGTGTTAATTGTGCTTTCAACATAGCTGAGAGGAGGAGGTGGTCTGGGGTATGAGCAGTGCTCGACTGACTTGCATCTGTCTGTTTCAGAGAGCTGTCTCGTGATTATAGGGGGACTGAAAATCTGTTTGTGCGAATCCTGATAAATATGACACCACACTTTGCTCAGTTGACTGCAGGTTTGCAGGTACACAGAAACCAATATTACTACAGTACAGTGTGTTGCAGAGCCAGTGCACTGCATAAGTTGGAAGAAGAGAGGTCTACTGCATTATAGTGTAAATCTAAATCCATTCCTGTTGTTTTTTTTATTGCAGTTCACTAAGGAGTCTCACTGGAAAGATGCTGCTTGTCTGAAGGTAATTGAGCAGATAACTGGTGTTGGTGGTAAGAAACACAAGGAATTTTGCCTCAGGTTAGGATGGGTGGCAGACTATAATGGTTATTACAGCTCCTTAAGTTACGGCAGCCTCTTTGCTCTGCTCTGCTCTGCCAAGCCTAGGGGAGTCATTGGCCCTTAATTGCATTTGCACAAAAGTAATGGCCTTTTGGACGAAGAAAAAGGCAGTGGGAGGCTGGGGAGCGTGTGCTGGAAACAGATCTTTTACAGTGCATAACCGTGTGGTAAAAAATGACCGACATATGGGCACAGACACAAAAAGTCAATTATAATACCCACACTACACTACACTCTAGAAAATGTGCTGATACCCGTCCTCTAAATTGACTTATGAGGGCAGCAGTAAAAGAAAAAAACTTCAAATTTCAAATTCTTAACATTATAAGGACACAGTACAACAGCGTGATGACAGTTCTATTATAGTCTGTGCTTTGTGATGAAGACAGGCTATTTGGAGAAACAGTGGCTTTAAAATACTCAAACGCAACGTACTTTGTATGCGATGCTGTTGAGAACCTTCATGGCCAGATCCGACACTTCAGGAAATGGGTCTGCAGCAAGATGTAGCAACACTCTCCAGATCTGAGTGTAAACACTGTTGAAGGACACACCTGGAAAAGACACATACTGTAAACCAATTTGTTCAAAAGACTGACTGCATCTCCAAATAAAATGCTGTGTGCAGAATAAGTTTTAGACAAACAGAAACCACTAAGTCGTATCAGGACACACATATAAAGTAGAGGAGTACACACGAACAGTAACACACATCTCTCTTCATTGCCATCCCAGTTCACTGACACAGCAAAGCCAACAACTAGGTGGTAACACTCGGTCATCTAAGTAGCATCGCGCTACCTGGCCCAGTCATTTTTCTCTCCCGCAGTTGCAGGATGTGTGGAGGTGGCAGAGAGAAAATGCCCTCCACTGACATGTAATGCACATCATTAATCAATGCACACACATAAACACACACAATACAAACAGCTGGCTCTCCTCATCCTCTAGAGATCGTGATCGTCAACGGTCACTGTTATCATGAATATAAATGAGCAAAGTCCTCCTACTGTTCATCTGTCACTACTCTTGTCTTTGGGTGACAATTTTCCCCATTTCACTTGAGTTTGTGTATCATTCTTTGAACTTCTTATTTTAAAACGCCCTCTTCCCGCATGTTTGCTCATTTTTCTCTTCTATCTCTGTCCTGTCATGAGACTTCCATCCTGATGTCAGTTTGTTTAGGGCCTCGTCCTGCCATTCGTGCACCTCTTTGTGTTAGCAGCAACCTCCATTTTCTCCTACACATCCTCCCTAAAATTTGGGCTTTTACTTGCTTTAGCACACTGCGTCTGCAGTGCATTGAGACTGCATCGATGTTGCTCTGCCTGTTCCATTTCTTCTGCCTCCCTCTAAATGTCCACTCTTCAATCTGTTGTCACTCCTTTTCCTCAGTGTCACCCACAGGGACAGAGAGTGGCAACAGCCTCGCACTGTTGATGTTTCTCATTTTTATCCCACTCTTCTGTTTCTTCCTCTCTTTTTCAGATAATTCCAACCACACAGGTGACCCAGGTGGAGACAGAAGGATATGACAAAGACCAAGGAAGAATTAGGAACAGGTGAGAAGTAGAGAAGCCAGGAGGAGGAGGAGGAAAGAGAAAAGAAAAAGAAGACAAGTAAGACTTTTCAGTAAACAGTATAAGATGGGTCAAAAGGGGAAAAAAGAGAGGATGAAGGATAGAGTTGGCAAGAGCAAGAGGGAGAACAAGTGAGTGAGGGAGTTAAAGAGGTGATTACACTGTAGCCTGAGGGGCAGGACAGGATTAGCGGTAGCTAGCCTGCATGCTACTGTAGCTGCTGCTGTAAACAGCCAGTTGATAAATGTGGAATATAGTTCCTGTCCTATTTAACTGCCACGCTACATTACGGGTGCACACAAATTACCACTGCACTGCCTCTACACAGTCCACATGAGGGAACATGACAGCGAATATTACTCACTGGCGGAATGTGGCACTAGCGCCTTGTCCTGACTTGATGCATGTGTCATTTGAAGACTTGTGCAGAGTGAAATGGATGTACAGTAGTAAAGATGTTAACTATTGGCTAAATGAACCACTGAATCACTGTTTTATGGCTTTCTAAATTCTGGCAGATGACATAAAATATTTTTTAACACTGCCTAGCAAATTTTGGAGCTTTAAATGGTTGAGGCAGAAAAAATGCATCAAAATGTTTGAAAGCAGAGGGGTTCATCTACAGTACAGCACCATGGTGCCGTTTGTACTGTCTCTCCGCAATGAAGAAGGCTTGAGATCCACACCTGCCAGCTGAGCCCTCTCTGTGGAGCTCGCATGCCCTCAACATGCCTGCAGAGTTTCCTCCCACAGTCCAAAACATGCAGGTTAGGTTAACAAGTCGGGATGCAAGTATGATGGTTGTCTGCCTCTGTCTGTCAGCACCTGTCCAGGCTGGAGTCTGCTTCTTGCCCAGCGTCAGCGGGGATCTGCTTCAGCTGTCCAGCAACCCTCTACAGGATAAGTAGGTATAGCCAACAGATGGATACAGGGATATGTATGTTTTGAAAGCAGCATCAAATCATGTCTGTGATGCTCTTTAAATTAGAGTGACTCAAGTACACTGCAACAGGTATCCTTGAATATAAGCCTTTGATATGACAAAATATAAATGTCTGATGTAGATACAGAAAATGTCTCATTTAGTCACAGCGTCATTTTAAATGCCTTTGTCATGTGTACAGTGAAATATCTCAACTCTTGAATGGATTGCAATGGAGACACCTCAGGTGATGAATCCTACTGACTTTGACAATCCTCTAACTTTGATCTACCATCACACCGAGGTTGACATTTTTTGAAATGGTTTTGAGTTTAATATCTTGATAACTGTCGGATATATAAAAGTGTGTATAGTTGTTTAAGGTCCACAGAGGATGAGTGTTTGTAATGGGCTGGCCATGTGACGTCTAAGTCGGCAGATCCATCCCAATTATTGCACTGACACAGACTTGACCAGGCAAAAGAACTGACTGATGAACTAGCTAACATGGGGTGAGACTGACATGCTGCCAATAACAGGAAACAACAGAGTGAGCTCAATCTGCCCTACAGTAGTAGAGTGTAGTAACTATAGAAGCAGCAAAGTCCTGAATCCCCCATAGCTGTTGACCTGGGTTGAGATCTGGTGACTGTGAATGTCATAGCATACGACTCATTAAACCATTCAGTGACCTCTCCTGCCCTATGGATGGAGGCACTGTCATCCTGAAAGTGACCACTCATTTATTCAGAGTTGCCCTTTAATTAGTCACCGGCATGTACATCAGCTGGTAAAATATTTGGTACCCACAGGATGAATTGTGATAACTTCACTGATCTTTAATATTTTCCTCTTGTGCCATTTTCAGGTCAAATTTTCAATTACTTGGGTTGATAAACTGAAAGGGAGTTTTTCCTCTCCACTGTCGCCAAGTGCTTGCTCAAGGGGGATTTGTTGGGTTTTCCCTATGTAATAATAGTGATAACAGTAAGGTCTAGACCTTACTTTGTAAAGTGTCCTGAGATGACTGTTGTTGTGATTTGGCGCTATACAAATAAAATTTGATTTGATTTGATAAACATTAACCTACAGGACCAGTGAAATTCCTTTACACTTAGGTGTACATTGAGTGATAACTAGGAAATGTTAGCATACTAACTGAGAACACTGCATATTTCCATTTACATTGTGAACACATTCTCTTGGCAGCCTCTATTATACAAATCACTACAATTAACTATTTGACATTTACAGTACGTCTAGTTGCTAAAGAGCAAACAAACTTTCATCCATTTTACAGTGTGTTTTTCTTTACAACAACCATTACAGCCACATAAAGATACCGGTGTAGCTGTTGCAGTGCAGCAGAATTTGTAAAATTACACTAAGAGAAGAAAAACAAAGACAGAGAATAATTGTTTAAAATGCAAATCTAATCACTTCTGCATCTCTGCCCTGACCCCCACACAGTTTTGTTATCTGCAGACCAGTATCCAGCAGCTGCTGCATTTAGCATTTATGGTTTCAATTTGTTCTAAACTACTACAGTCTTAAAACAAAACAACTGAGTATGTATGCTGCTGTATATTGATCAGCCAAAACATTAAAACCACTGGCGGGTGAAAAGGATAACAGTGATCATCTCATTACAACGATGCCGGTCAAGGGCTGGGATGTATTAGGCAGCAAGTGACAGTCAGTTCTTGAAATTGATGCGCTGGGAGCAGGAAAAATGGGCAAGCGTAAAGATCTGAGCGACTTTGACAGGGGCAGTGTGAGGCTTTGGGTAGTGTTCTGCTGGGAGACCTTTGGGTCACGCCATTTGTGTTACTTTGACACATACCACCTACCTAAACACTGTTGCAGACCAAGTACACCCCTTTATGGCAGTGGCCTCTGTTATCAAGATAATGCAAAGGTTGTTCAGGAATGGTCTGAGGAACATGAGTGAGTTCAAGGTGTTAACCTGGCCTCCAAATTCCACAGATTGAGCATCGGTGGGATGTGTGGGTCAAACAAGCCCAATCCATGGGGGCCTCACCTCGCAGCTTAATGGATCTTCTGCTGATGTCTTGTCGGACAACAGAGGACACCTCCACAAGTCTTGTGGAGTCTATGGCTCAATGGGTCAGAGCCATTTTGGCAGCACAAGGGGGACCTTCGCAGTTTGAGAGAGGTGGTTTTACAGTAGTGGCTGGGCGGTGTACATCAGAGTTTATGCAAGTTAATGCAACGCCCTAAGATCTTGTGAAACCAGCTTCAAACCAAAGAAAGAAGAAAATGAGTATAAACAAAAAAGTCAAAATGACTAGTGAAGTCTCCAGTGAGTTGGATAACTGAACAGAAACATACAGTTGCTTCAGAAACTATATTCAGGGCCCTTCACTTTTTCAACAATTTGTCTTGTTGATCTAATTTTAATCAGCCCAATCTACATCCAATAATCCATAATACGAAATGAAAACATGTTTTAGACATTTCTACAAACCTATTAAAAATCAAAAAGCCGAGGTTCCAGCAGATTGGATGGGAAGTGTCTGTAAACTGCCATGTTCAGATTGCCACAGATGTTTTATGGGGTCTGGCTGGGTCACTCAGGGACTGAAGCCTCTCCAGTGTTATCTTGGCTGTATGCTTCAGGTCACTGTCTTGCTATAAGGTGAACCATCACCTCATGTCTCTGCAGCGGAAGCAGGTTTTCTTCAAGGACCTCTTTGTATTTGGAAATTTGCTGCTGTTTTAAACATTCAAATGCCAAAACTGAAAACCAATTATTGCACCTACCCAACAAATAAATACTGTATGTGAATAGTCAAATTATCAAATCCAGCCCTATACCAAATGCCTTCCATTTCACAGTTATTGAGGCCACTGTGCCCCTGAGGACACTCAGAGCTTTAGAAATGGTTTTATACCTCTGTCCTGATCTCTGCCTCGCCCCAGTTTTATCACAGAAGTCTACAGAGGGTTCCTAGGAATTCATGGCTTGGTTTATGTCCTGCCATACAGAGTGAATTATGGGAGCTTGTAAACTATGTCCAGCCAGTTCAGTTTGCTACAAGTGAGCGAGTCAGATTCCAGACACATTTCAGGAAAAATTAAAGCAAACAGGGTGGAACACTCACAGCTTGGAGTGCCACAGCAACAGCGCTGAATACTTTTGTAAATAACAGACAGAATTACTAACAAAAAACATTTTCATTTTGTGATTATGGATTATTGATTGTAGATTGGCATATCCATTTAAAATGATGTCTACAGCACATTAGGGTGTGCAAAAAGCGAAAGGGTCTAAATAGTTCCCGAAATCACTGTAAATGCCAACAGAATAATCTAATTTGAGATCTGCACTTAAGTATGTATTTCAGCATTTTTCTTTTGCTACCAACATCCATTCATCTGCGTTTCCCGGCTTGTTGTGGGAGTTACGTATAAACAAACATGTAGGGAGGCTAGAATTCTTCTCAGTCATGGCAGAGGCACAGCTTAATGAATGCTAAATTTTTGGATAAAAGGCAATGAGAAAAAGAACTGTGCCAGGCAGTTTTACTGTTTTTGTTTTTTCATGAAACCTTCATTTCTAAGGCTTCATGTGCTATGGTACCTGTGCCCTAAATATAAAAAACCCTATTTGAGTAGCTGGATAACAGGGTTTTGGTGTGTGTTTGATTAACTCTGCATTAGTCGATCAATCCCAGAGAAGGCAACGACCAGATGTATCTACCATAGAGGGAACTGTGCAGACCAAATATTCTGTCACCTTCAGTTACCACTTTGTGTGTGACAGACAAAAATGGGCACACAAAGTAAAAAAGTGGGTACACGTGTTTGAGTGTATCTCTGTCCTGATTTACGCTGTAGATTGTGTTACAAGTTTATTAGTGGAAGAAACTGGGTTCTTTCCTCAGAGGACAGATATGAAACTGAGCCCAGTTTCACTGAGCCAGGTGCACCTAAAATGAAATGGCATTCATTTAAGGAACAAATCAAAGAAAATAGGCTGACAAGGAAAACTCAATATAGTACCTGGGTCTACTTTGATGCCAAGTGAAATTCACTTTTCTCAGGAGCTCACCTTAGTTTGCCATTTCCATTCATGTTTTTTTTCACTGTGCCAGGCAAAAAGAGCAAACCAGGACATGAAGGGGTGGCTGGGAGATTACAAGAGGTTTGCACCTTGAAATGCAACAATAAAAAGAAAGACAGTGAGAAGGTTCATTTCCCTTTCCTGTGGGGGTGGGAGTAAGTTATAGCTATTGTTGACTTGTCCGCAACTGTGCGTAGGTGTAGAGGTGTGTAGTGAAGGGGTTTATTGGTAAACGTAGGCCGCTGATGGCTGCAGATGGTCTGGTCTTTTCTGTACTTTGATTGTGTGGGCGCCCCCTAGTTAGAATGTTAACGTTGTACAAATATAAATGCAACAGCTACTGTATGCAACCATCTCCCATAGGTGCAGCGATGCAGAAGTCTAAATTAAACTTTAACTGTTTTCCTGCTGGCTGCCAGGACGCATGGCAGAGCTCCCTAATCACCTGAGCGCAGGGGTAAGGGTACATGTACCAGGAAAAGCACTTCAATGACCTCAGGCGGCTCAGGGGTCTATCCCACTCCCCTCCCATTTTGTGCTGTGATTTTACACATCTGCAAACCTTTTTTAAACTTTAAACTTGTTTTTGTCTAAGGAGCTTTTCTTTCTGCCCCTGCTGTCGCTCGAGGGATTTCACCATCTCTTGGGGTGCCCTGAGGTCTCTCTCTCTCTCTCTGGTGCCATCACATTCTTCTGGTCATTTGTTTCACCCAGGTTTTTTTTATATGCAATTAGCAAAATAGCTATTAGCAAATTTTTTTAAATAAGCAAAAAAAAAAAGACGCGTGGAAGGGTTCGGTTATACGACAAGAGATCGTGTTGAATACAGCTGAACAAAAGTTGTCCCTGCTCCTGTCTGCAGCCTGACGGCAGGATCCATCAGGGTACATCACTGATGCTCCTACCAACCACTACATGCACGGCGTACTGTTCACAGAAAAGATGCCTCATGCAAAATTACTGTTATGATAAATAAAAAAGGCATACAATTCAAAACAAGATCCTCACAGTTACAAAAACACAAAATGGCTACGCAGTGGTTGTGGGCGCAATGGTAAAATAACTTTAGGAAATTTATTAAGGTGGTTTTATCTTTTAAAGCTGCATTAATCAGGTCTGACATGTTAATGCAATATGAAGTTGATATGGCCAACCTGCTGGCTTACACATTCAGTCCTCACAAAGCAACAGTAGCATTCCTTTGTGGAGTGTTTCTGGCACCCTGACTATGCAAAGCCAAAATTCACTCTCTTTTTATCCCTCTATGGTGTCTAGCAATTACTGAGAAAAGTAAGTGGGACTTTCTAGATGTTTCATGCTCTTTGCTAGGCAGCTAACTTTATCCATCTGTCACTGATTGGCCAGTGTTGGACAGAGAGTGTACAGCAGGTTTTTCTGAGCTTTTGTAGCAGGAAACAGCTTGTACCTCATTGAGAAAACCAGTTGAGATGGAACCAAAACAGTAAATCTGTGGGCCAAAACAACTAAAACTTAATGAAAACAATGCACAAAACAGGGGATACTCTGTGGGTTTGTCACTATGAGCAAATAGTTAGACAGCAGAGAGTGAAAAATAGAAATAAAATTTAATACAAAGTAAATTTAAAAGCAGCGACCCTCAGGACCACTAGTGCATGTGAGGATGTTGGATTCATCTTCCTGCTGTCATTTATAGTAAAGGTTGTTTTCAGTGAATAATACAGAAGGGGGAAAAAATCAGATATTAAATTGCAGTCACAATGTCCATCCATCCATCATCTATACTGCTTATTCCTGAATAGGGTCACTGGGGGGCTGGAGCCAATCCCAGCTGGCACTGGGTGAGAGGCGGGGTCCACCCTGGACAGGTCACCAGTCTATCACAGGGCTGACATGTAGACAAACATCCACACACACTCACTCCTACAGGCAATTTAGAGTCACCAGTCAACCCATGCTGCATGTCTTTGGACTGTGGGAGGAAGCCAGAGTGCAATCACAGTATGTCTCAAAAAAGTCTGATTAGTTTCACAAATCATTCAGCCCTAGTCCCTAGTACACACCAAACTCAATCCTACATTACTTTTTATGCAACTTCATTATGTCTTTAATTTGACCCCCAGAGCCCAGTAAGTGTCTCTGTCAACATCCTCATTTTCTCAGACTACACAAAGTTCAGTACAGAGGACATTAGACAAATGTTTTTGTGAGTGCTGTGGTAATTATCGTGACAAGCAAATTAACCTGTACTTGTACTGTATGTGCAAGACTGGTAGAGATACATGTTTAGAAAAAGATGAAGAGAAATGAAAAAGTACTTTGGAATGAAACACACAGGCCTGGAAGTGCCGCACTGCTGCTGTCAGGCTGTTACCTATGAGGGAGTTGAGGGAAGAATATGATGACACCCTTCGCATTTTGTCGATTGTCTCGAAGGAAAGGATGTACTCGTCATTGTCGGGGCTCCCCAGGGTGCTGCTGGCACTGCTGCTGGTGCTCAAGTTACCAGGAGAGAAGGCTGCTGGTCCACCTGAATGAAGGAGAAAACAGATACACACAAAAGCCTTAGATGCAATTAACAAAAATATCCTAAACATTACAAATGTAATATTGGTTGAAGCAGAAGAAGAAGCTCTTGTTTTGTTTATAAAGCACTTAAGCTGCTGTAAAAGTGCCATATAAACAAAGTTTATTATTGTTGTTCAACAGCCAAATTAATGTTCAATAAGGTGTGAGGTGTATAGGCAGGCGTTATACATGTCAACATGTTCATTTCATCTGTCAAGCTCAGTCACCTCCTGCTGTAGCTCTCCTCACCACCGAACATTATTCTGACTCATATAAAGCCAAACGCCATGCAATCTCCAAACTGACTGCAGGCTGAAGTGTGGAAATGGAGATTGGTGGAGAACGGAAATGTGCTCTGCTCTGAGTTTATTGATGATAAACACCGCTGCATATTGGAATAAGCACTGAAAATGTGAATTAGAAATGGTGTCAGAAGTAGGTGACGTGTTTCACCAAGTGCCAGTGATTTAGCTTGGCTCAGGGCTGATGCATTACTCAGTCTGGCAGTCGTAGACAGAGGGCAGGCCCTTAGCTTTAGCTGTCCAAACCACTGACAAATAACACAAACAGGAGGTTAAGATCTCAGTGTAGACAGTACATAATGTGATCCAAATGCTGTTGACATAGAGATTTGGGTGGTATGTTTATGGCCTCAATGAGATTATTTTGCTGAATTTACAGAATAATGCATCTATTTTTAGGAACAAATTATGCTGTACTGTAATATTACAGGATCTTGATGTATCAGTCAAAGATATTTTCCCCTTGACATCAGTTTGTCTAATACTAGCTATGTATGTATGCCAAATCAAAAAGTAGTCTCCAGAGAGAATGAGATTCTACATGTAGTGTTTCTGAAGTGAAAGCTGCTTGAATGAGGACCCGCCACAGTGACTCACTGGGTCCTCACTCACTGACTGTTGCATTATGTGAAGTGATACTCTATACTGAAGTGCTGGGAAAGGGCCAAAGTCCAACACTGAACAGGAAGCATCATTTGTGAAGCCAACATCTTCAACGCTTATTATACAACTAAACCGTGCAGTTGTGACCATCAGTGCCCATCTGTGTCCTTACGCACACACATTAAGTGGAACACCACAACATAGATAACAATTTTCCTCTTATTTGTGCATTTGAGGGCTGAATATCAACACTCCACAAACTGAGCTATTATTACTGCTTGGCCTACTGGTCCAAACCTCTGCTGGTTGTGAAGCCTCTTATTAGCGCTTACTGAGTTGCTCTCAGGAACACCAATGATACAGTGAAGGGGTTAGCCTGAGGACTGTTATACCCACAGTCCACAGCTGATGTGGAGGAACAGAACCTAATGAAATGTGCAGTTTGTTTCTTCTTGGATTCATTACTTTTGCTCAGCTGACTTGGTCTTTTTTCAGTCCTAATACAGATTCCTCTTTTTTCTTCAGTTGCTTCAGAAAGCATTGGGACCCTTTTGCATTTTGCACACGTTACAGTTTTGTCAGTTTTAATGAATAAAAAAACACAAAAACTGACGTCTAATTTACAAAAGTACTGTATTCAGACACTTAATTTAGTACTTTGTAGAAGCCCCTTTGGCAGTAGTTACAGATCCCAGCTTAAACCGCATAGAACATCTGTGGAAAAATCTGAAAATAGCAGTACGCAGACGCACCCCATCCAATCTGACAGAGTTTGAGAAGATCTGCCAGAAAAAATGGGATAAAGTGCCAAAAAGCAGTTGCGCACAGCTTATAGAGACTAACCCAAGAAGACTAGAAGCTGGAACTACAGCAAAAGGAGCTTTTACAAAGTACTGAACTGAGGGTCTGAATACTTTTGTAAATGAGACATTTCAGTTTTTCATTCATCTGCCTTGACTCATTTCCCAGCATTCTTTTCTCTCTCCTACCCTCTTCATTGAGGTTGAGGTTCTGTAGACTCTTGTTCAGGTTGCGGGCTGTGGTTGCAGCTCGGATGTTGGTGTAGGAGTTTACCGATCGCAGGCGTGGGATGGCAGGGCTGTCCCTTACTGGAGTCAGGTTACCGGGTTCTGGACGTAAAAACAGGACATATATATCAGGTCAGAGCGTCTGCATAATCCAAAATCAATGAAAAAAAATGTCATTCTAATTATTGTAACATTTAAACGAGTAACACCCTGATCGGGACTGCTTCAATAGCCACACATTTTTGACCATCCACACTGACCTTCAATAAAACACAAAAAGAATGTAAAATCCTTAAAGAGCTCGTCATGCTTTTGCTTGTTTTCTGACTTATCTATGATGTTACAACGGTGAATTATCATCGTAGACGTGACCTAAAGCTAAAAAAAAAAAAATGAGGTGTGCGTATGTTCTATGCAGAAGCAACTCGGTTTATACACGTCTTGCGAGACCTTTTTCTAACAAAATAAAGTATTAAGTGATAGGTTAAGGTTTTCCTTGAATGCTCATACGTAATCTCCAGGCAGTTGCATGTTCATTTGAACTTACCTGACATCCACCAGTGCCATTTTAAAGGCGGAATTTTTTGCACATGATTTGGTGGATATATTTTCCTGCTTGCTGCTGCAGTTTGACCACAGGATGTGGAGAAAAATACAGGGCCTGAGGTTACTTCATGTCCAGGAATGTTCCTGTACAGGGACTCAATGTTTTACCCAACCGGGTCTAACCTACAAGCAGCTGGACAGTGAAGCCCCCGCAGCGGTGAATGATCAGCTCATCAATGCTGGATTCCCCCGGAGCACAGTACCTGTTTGTTTTGACTGGTTGAAGCCAGTGTGTCTGTTGCATGTGATGTGTTGCAGGTTAATGAGAGGATTAATGATCCATGACGTTATTGTCGGTGCTATGCTAGCCGTTGGAATTAATTTCACTACTTTAGGACTGTATGTGGTTGTGTGGTGGAAGACGTGGAGACCACTGGATGGATTTACCGACCTTTGAGCTACTTGAACGGGAGTGATGTTTCCACTACTCAGTGGGACTTAACAGTAAGTTTAAAAAAACACATTGCATGAGTGTTATTGCCTTGTTTCTGTAATGATGTAGAGAATTATTGTAAGGCTGGAGAAGTTACTATTTCTGCATTATGCCAGTTAAAATATGGGGTTTCTCAATTACCTGCTTTGTATAGAATATTACACATCTCTTTTAAACGGTACAGTACATATACCACTGTTTACCTATCTATGGAGGAGAAATTCAAATGAATTAATGCCGTTGCAGTTCGTTGTGCTGTCCACTAGTGACACAACACCGGCAGCAAGAGGTGTGCACATGCACAAACTGTCCTCTCATTTTTAGGAAGAGGCTTTCTGGTTTTATTATTCTGATATAAATATTTAGAGTTATGAGGGGTGCCCAAGATTAAATATTAAATGCCTGGAAATGAGAAAAATGAGTGTGCCATGGGCTCTTTAATGCAGAAAAACCATTTCACCAGGCGGGCCCCCGAGAACTGTGACTTTGGTCTAAAGTTCATTTCTCTGGCATGTATTCACACAGTCAAGACAGGGTCAAAGCAGTCTCCATTACTTTTCAATATGGTCATTGAGCCTCTTACTTTTTAATGTGTGACACAGCCATGCATTTGACAAGATAACTTCAGGGAATCCACTGTGTAAAAGTACTGTATATGTGTTAGAGCCCCTGTCTTCAGTTCCTTCCATTCACTAAACTGGATCCATTTGCGAAACTGTATAAACCAGGGATTCTCAAACTTAATATTCAAAGGTCCGAATCTGATTTCTATTCAAGGTCAAAGGTCCAGAATGACTGGTGATAAGCAAATGACTTTGATTAAACTTGTTTATACCTTACAACTCATCTACACTCACCAGCCACTTTATTAGGTACACATGTACAATTGTATGTTTATAAAGCTCAAAATATTTCAGTTTTTAGGAAAACTGTCATAAATGTATAAATTCAATTATATGTTTATTATAGAGATCATAGTTAAAGGTGGTGTTGTTCTGGACTGTATTATATTCAGAGGTGCTCCTAATATTTGGACCCTGTCCTATATGTAACCGGGGAGGACAAAAATATAGAGTCACCTCTGAATATAAGGTAGTCCAGTACAACACTACACGTGTACATTCAAGCTTAAGGTGGTGTGAGACAAAAAACCTTCAAGCCTAGTGGAAAAAAAGCCACAGCTTGACTGTCTGGGGCTTCAGTAGTAGCTCTCTCTTGCTGTGTCATAGATCTTACAAACAACTTGTTTGCTGATTCTTACGAGGATTTTAACTGTCAAAGTTTTGCTGTCCTCACATCTGTATTCTCAGTCTGTGCAAATCAAATACAAGGGCCTTGTGATGGACTGGGGCAAAAGGAACACATATTTCTCTGTCCACTCATCTCTGCAAATTCGGTTTTCTTGGCCAACTTTTCTTTTCACATTTGGATAGTGGCATCCTCGTTGCATTAGCGACATAATGTACACTGACAGAAGACGCCAAAGTCTCGCTTTCTCGTGCCAAAAGGACAGAACATGAACCAGACCAGAATCTGGACTTTTTTGAAGCCCCGGTATAAACTATAAATTTAATTTTGGGGAAAGGGAATCTCTGCCAACAGAGCTGTCCAAAAGATTCCATCACTGTGTCCTACAATTGTCCTTTATTTCTTTAGTATCTTCCACCTTATAAATTTGTATGTGTAGCCCAGCCACCAACCCTGTCATATCCCATGTAGTTAAAATCAGGTCACACTTTAGGAATTACTAACCGGCTAACAGCACAGTTTAAAACCAAACAATAACTTCCAAGTAGCTTTATGGTGATGTGTGTTGGAGTGATCTATGGTCAGAGAAGCACTGGGAAGGTGCTGTGAGTCCCAAGACTTCACTCTATTGTTATTTCCTCTCTAAGGAGGATATTCACTAAACCTGTCGCAAATTACCCCAAGGTGCAGAAAATATTGCACGTCCACAATTTTTCAATTCAGCAGTGTAGTTATCAAGACTAATGATGTAAATGAGCACAGCTACAGGTGTGCTAATTTGAATGCGCTTCAGCTGTTAAGGATATGCCTACTGCACATGGGTGGAATGAAAGTGACATTAAGGTTAAGTCAGAGTAAATACATTTTTTTTTTATATGTTTGAAACATATTTCAGAGTTGCAATCAGTCTTACGCCAGTCAACTTGTCCTTCACTGTTAAGTAGGCTAAGTGAAGCATGATCTGACATTAAAGCCTGTGCAAGTCTGACATTCTCCTATGGTGAGCAATGAGATTTACAAACACCCAATCCCTCCTCAGAAGTGTTCTTAACTCCAACAAGCTCTTAGGTGACTAACAGCTGCCATGCAGCGGCGTAAATCAAGCACCGAGGGTATTTGTATAAAATTCCATTCTCTCCTCTCTGATTTTTGTCTCCCTGAATAGGAATGCCTTATAATATACGTACTGTATATTGCATGAAATCAAACTCATAGATTCCTGTTGATGTCGCTTTGCTTCTGTTTCTCAGTTGCAAAACCCCAATGCAACTCCTTAGTAAATATGAACACAGACAATTCCACTGTTAAGGGAAACAAATCTTTGTAAATATCCCCTAAGATTCACTGGATAAGAGCTAAATGATAAAAACACAAAAGTGAACCATGCTTGAAAAAATCAGATTTGATTCAATTAAAAAGTGCACAGCTTGCAAATACAAGCTCTTTGTGCATGTCTACAGTACCTGCAGTGTTGGCTGGTGATGGCACTGTGTAGTTCTTCTCTTCTTCTATAAACTGGAGGGCAACAGTACAGAAGTTGCTTTCATACTGGACCACCAGGTGACTCAGTGCTACCACCAGCTCCTGTCAAAACACAGAGAAAAGTAATGAAAAACACGACAATCATTCAGTTGCTGTACTTTTTTCAAACCACTCAGGATTTTGCCAGGTACTAAGTCATAAAGGTGCTGCCCATTAATTGTTAATATCTTCTTGATGATCTTGCATTTATCAGTATGATGAAATTAAAGGATAAATCAAGGCAATATCAAAAGCTTTTTATTTTTAACCACATTACCTCCAGCACTATTTTGTCTCGGTGTATAAAATTCAAGCTGAAGTAAAATAAAATCGAATTCTCCTTTTTCAAAAAACCTTAGGACCTAGAATTTATGGCCCTAGTCGGTTTTACCCATAAGCTGTATTATCCTAATCCTTATCTCTTACTGTCTTTCCAAGCCAGATTCTCTCACCCATTTCCTTCTCGTATAAACCGGAGTTCTGTATTTTATTGTGTGACTGTGATGTTAGATGTTTGTAATCTTTTATCATGTATGCACCAGCATAAATGCTTCAACTAAATTGGGTTCACTACCCTGAGACATTGTACATTAAATTTTAGTCCACAAATTTTTTCTGTGTGCAATTTTAAAGGAATAGTTTGACATTTTCTAAAATAGCTAGGCAAAATATGCCTATGAACACCTCTAAAGTTGACTAATTCATACAATTTATCTCGTTTTGTTCAAGTGTACACAAAGAGAAATGTCAAACTGTGAAGTTGTGGCTTTGCGAGGAGTTCAGCTGCAGTGACCTTGCGGACCACAGGGCTGCCATCGTTGATGAGTTGGGCCAGCATCATGGCTACGTTGTGGTCGATGGTGGTGGAGTGGTCTGTCCTCTCAGCAGAGTTCCCCACAAACGTGCCCAGAGCAAAGACAGCTGCACACCTCACCTGCAGCAACACAAACACAATACTTTCAATGTACTTCCTCCTGGCTCAATAAACGTCAAACTAACAAACTTAAAGCACAAGGTTTAAATGTGAGCTCTGGCTTTTTAAACTGTCACAAGTCAGTGTTTGGCACTTTGCCTCAAAATCAAACTATTTGCTTCCCAGAATAATTCAAAAATGTTGGAATGTGATGAGGGGATTCACAGAGGCTCGTCTGGGTCACTTTGCTCTCAGATGCACAGAAGATAATCAGTGCTGTGTGCTCCAGTGAGCTGCTTCTTGTCACTAAAACTCATTATTTTCTCTGCCTGCTTCACTGGGTGTTTAATCCAAAGTTGCAATCACAAAGAAGGAATTTTTCATGAGGGACTGGATTCACAAAATGAAGCAAATTACAGCACAAGAATAAATATCTGGGTTTATTGCTTGTTGTTGCGACAGAAAACCTTTTGTTGCAGGCATCAGGATGCATCATCACAGCTACTTTTTAACCTTGAGATGCAGCTTCAACAATATTAAAGCATGCAGATGTTAATGTATATAATTTGTTTTGCTTCAGTTAGAATGACCAGCTGAAACATTTCATCTGAACATGTTGTAATGTTCTTTGTGAAACCTGGAACAAAAGGAAGTCATAAAACAGCCCATGGCTTGAATGCAAATTAGAAGATAGGAATGTAATACTGGAAAGTTTCTTCATCTGCCGTCTGCACTTAAACATTCATACATTCAGACTCAGGGTACTATGCCAACCTGCACACTCTCATACAGTGCAATACAACACAACAGCCATTCAGTTAATTCTATCTAATTATACTGTAGCATCTATACAAAGATGTGTTGGTGGTACTTCTTAAGCCACAGTTGGTGACTATGTTGTATTGCTGTGTTATACTGTATTATAACACAACTCAATACAAATCAGTGGGAATCTGAGTGTTTTGTGCTTGTAATGCACAACATCAAAATTATCATGACAATTAATCCACACGATTCTTGCATTAAAATGTTATACAGGTTTATTAATGCATTTTAGGATTTTCAGCAGCATAAAACCTGAATCAATGCTTACTGTATTGTACAGTAATTCAGGTGGCCCCCGTTTTCTGGTTCTGCCCTAAAGCTACAAAAAGAACAAGCAAATATTTCATTTACTCAGTATAATTATACCAGGCTGTGTACTTGCTATTTTCGGTTACTCTGGAAGTTCTGTAAAACTGCCATATGAGACCCAGCAGACTTTAATGTTCTCTATGCCTCCAGGTAAAATGGGTATTTTGAGATAATGCAAATCAACCGTTACTTCTTGATGCGGCTTAATGACATGGTTTCCTTTCTTTAGGAGATTAGATACTATTTATGTCACTCATACTGTAAATTTGTTGGAAAAAGAAGACAAGAAGTCACTCACCTGTAACCATGAAGTGCATGTGGATTTATGTGCCAGTCCTGAGTGTTGCTTACTGCACAGTAATGTTTATTTGAGCTGCCTTTAATAAATACTCACTGAACATCCTCAGACTTGAACATACAGACATTTCCAGCCTGTATGGACGTGACTGTCATGAGAGCTTTAGACACTGGAAATATACAGCAGCATATCTGGGCATGAACGGACGATTATCTGGGACTCTGACATTTTTGCTTTATGTCGTTGTACATCGGTGTATATACCAGGACGAGGGGCAGGAGGTTGGTGTTTCTGTATATATTTTTGTCTAGGAGTTCCAAATATAATAGAATTGAGCACCAGTGGTATTTGTAGTTTTAAAGTCTCCTCTAATTCATGTGTAACCTGTGGTGTTTTTTTTAATCAGCCGCTCATTTGCAAGACAAAGGGGCAACATGCTCCGAGGGTACCAGGGACACTGTAGTTATGCACACCCCTTAAAGGCATCTTTTTTAGGGGGGCATTGTCCCCAGTTTGACCCTCACCCACCAGGGCACCACTGAACATTAGAAACTTCCAATGGTACAGTAGTATCTGTTGCAGGGCTGTTGTATTGGTTTGTGTTTGACTGTACAGGTACAGTATTTGTGATGCTGCATCCATCTCTTGCTCTTTTGCAAACCATTGTTAACATTCACTGAAAAAGAAAACCTGTGGGAGAAATGCGGTCTTGCTACACTTAAATGAATTACATTAAAGGAAAAGGCTGGTTGTTTTCTATATTAACAGCATTTGCAACACTCCCCTTACAGAAACTAAAACCAGCAATGATTTTCCCCAACTCACTGCTAATGTCTGTCAGTCCTGGATTAGTTTATTCATCTGTGCCATAGACTTCCACTGACGTTCAAAAAAACAAATAAAAACAGATCAGTGAAACACACCACTGCATTTAGTGACATGTTTCCTCATTATGAAACACAAGACCCTGATATTTGTTAAGAATATCCAGAGAACTTGTGCCTGGGCCCTTGACTCCTGCTTATTCATACGCTCTACAAATTTATGGCCATTCGGAGCCTTTGGGGCAGCATTTAAAAAAAATATTAGGGTCTGGTGTTTTGTAATGAGGAAACATGCTGAACATTGCAGCCCTGTGTTTCCCTGATGTGTTTTTAATTGTTTTTATCATCACTGGAGGTCTATGGCACAGACGAACAAACTAATCCAGGGTTGACAGATTAAGAGACATTAATCATGAGCATAGGCAAATCATTGTTGTTTTAGTCTCTGTGTGGGGATTGCTGAAAATACTGTTAATATAGAAAATGACAGGCCTTGTCCTTCGGGCAGAAAATGCAAATGAAATATATCATCCCTAAAGTCTCACTGTGTTTAGAATCTCATTTTTAAGATCACTGGCCAATAGGTCAGGAGGGCAGCAGCATTAAACACATTATAGGCAAAATAAACAGGAAAAGTAAACTAACACTCTGAACAAAAGAACATTAACAATGTCCAAACCCAAATCCATCAACAAAGTGCCATAAAAAAAGATTTCAAAGTGTTACTTTACCACAGTACAGTCTTGGTTCTCTCCTCTCAAGCTTTTGCTTAAGCTTAATCAAACCCTCTGCTGAGCCACTGATCCTGCTCCTCTTTCACTTTCAGTCCCTGTTCAACTTCTCATCTTTCCTGACTCACCTCCACACAGCAACTGAGGCATCTCAATCTAACACCCAAGGAAAAACATAGTCATTTACTGTATTTGTAATTGTGCTATTTCTCTACAAACTAATGCAGTCAGTTATGATCACACCCGTGGTAAACAACACACACGCTGCACACACTCTGAAAAGTCCTAATGTATACTGCATGTGTGTGTGTAAAAGAAATTAACAACTTGGAAAAGCATCTGAAAAAGTCTAAGTGTGTGTGACAGATGTGTCTGCAGACCTCAGTGCCAACCCTACGGTCAAAGCAGCTGTCTGACCAAGGGAAGGAGAAAGCTACTACTGGAAACAGATGCTCCTTGTGTGTGAACGCATGCAAATATGTGTAGTGTGTGTGTGTGTGTGCGCGTGTGTGTGTGTGTGTGGGGGCACCAAGAGTTCAGGTGAACTTCAGGGCAAACTCTGCCTCACTGTCCCAATGGCCCACACGCAACCCGGTCAGATGTTGACCGCCCTGCTTTACAACAGTGGATCCACACTGCTGGAAGCCTGTGTGAGTCTGCTGAGTGTGTGTGTATACAAACAGGTTGGATCTGCCAAACGTGTGTGTAACAATGGATTCTTAAATATTTTTCTTAAGTTTTCAAAGTGCATTTTTGGTCTTTTTTCTTTTTTTTTTTAAATATGAGATTAGATTGTGTTTGGTGTTTAGTAAACGTGTGTGTGTGTGTGTGTGTGTGCTAGGCATAGTTTGGTCAGGACTTGCAGCTGTCAATACAGAATTTTATGACAAATATAAAATCTGCAGTTCTATTAAATATGCATCCTGACTGAATAAAGGTAATTTAATATCTGTTAATACCAGTTAACTCTGAATATTATATAAAAAATAAAGCTGAAATAAAAAAAGATGTATTCTTTCAAAATATTTTAGTTTCTGCAGAACCCAGCAATCTGGTTTTTAATGCCTCTATAGCTAATGTCACAGGTCAGAGTGCATTATTTAGCTGCACTCAAAGCCATCATTTTAGCTGAGATGCCCCTTGCTTTTAAGATTCTTCTAGGTCTTACACCTCCAGCAAACCAGGGAAATTCTGTGTATACTTTTAACAGATTCAAAAGGAATCAAACAAACCAGACACCTCAGACAGAGAAGCCTTCCCCAAGTGGAAACTCAGTTTCCCATGATGCCATAAAAGCACTATTCCCATGATAGTTTGACCCTCATAATATGAGCGCTTGGCCATGAATACCTACTGCTGGCATTTGGAATGATGCTGATATCTTTATTAGCTTCAAAGTTATTCAAGAGAAACAACAGACATGTCAGACACCCAGTACTCCTTTAAATTTAGATAATTTAAGAAGACATTAACAATGTTGGTTAATGAGCCATTAATCCTTCTGCTTCTTTTTGAAGTCAAGGCTCTGTCTCAGACCAATTAAAGAAAATAAAATACCATAAAGATATTCTCATTGTCTTTGTGTTCCTTCTCTAAAGACAAGACTAATTCTTAAGCTGAGAAAAAGCCATCTACTTTCCTCTTGAACAGACATTTCTCACGAGTGCAATCATAGTTGAAGAAAAAGACTGAATATCTGAGTAACAATTTTGCATGAAAAAAGTACAATAATCGAATACAAATGGTGCTTGATGAGATTATTCATCTTAGATAACCAAAAGATGACATAATTACTCATAAAACAACATATTACAGCTTCTTGATTTGCCCTTTTTGCAGTAAAGGATTTAAAATGATTAAATAATTATAAACTTCTTGTACATCCTCAAAAATACCAGAGCTCTTGTATTAACCTCTCACCTCGGGGATGGGATCCGATAGAAGGGTGTAGAGCTTCTCGTGGGCACTGTCCCGGACTCCACACCAGCGTGCCGGGTCAAAGTTCTGCCAGATGCGGCCCAGGCAAATGGCCACCCACTGGCGGAGCAGGGGGTGGGGGTCTGACAGCTGCTCCAGGCAGGTGGCTATTAGGTTGCCCTGTAAACAAGCCTCCTGGTGGGGCAGAGGAGGGTGAAGAGGAGTAAGGCAGAATAATGAGTGTGAGACATGTTCAGTTGTCTAAATATGCCCTTTGCACATGTAGATTAGAGGTATGTGGGTTTAAGATGATTTTAATGGCTGTGAGGTCTGAAGTAGTAACAGAGAAAAGGCCATTTGTGTTAGACAGTTTCTCTCAAGTTACCAACTATTAAAAACAAACTGTCCTGTTGTCTATGTGCAGTGTCTACTGGAGACTAGACCTGGACAGCGTTTTATATTTAATAAAAGCACAAAATCTACATCATGTATCAGGCTAATCCTCCAACACAGAGGTGCCAGACTGAAATCAGAAAGTCATTAGCCTGTTAATCACCACCACCCTGTAACCTCACACTGTGTAATGGACAAAAAAGATTATGAGCTCTGCAGCAGTATAACTTGTTCCTTTGAACCTCTTCAGCCCTATTCAAACCTTTTTTTCTGAACAAATCTAATTGGTCCATAAAGGTTTGAGACAGCAAAAACAAAGATGGAAAAGCTGGTATCCTTTTCAAAATCCTTTTAAAACTTTAATTTTCATTGATTTATTTTGTGCAGAGAACAAGTACTCTGACTGGTAAGGGCTTCCTGCTTTGTGCAAAGCATAATGTTCCAGTCCAACACGTACAAATCAAGGCCAGTATCTATGGCTCTTGGCAGAATGATCTGCCCTAAATTGGCACCTAATGTACGAACTTCTCCAGAGCAGGAAGCAGAGATGCAGACCAAAAACAAACCTGCGTTACAAAAGAGCTGTATGTACATTCAGCAGTCACTTTTTATCCTTTATTTCATTGCAGCATGATTTGAAAACGGAGCCTGTCACATGGTCTTCTGGTGAGGGGTTCAAATACTGCCCAGCACCAAGTGCTCTATGTTGCAAACTAGTAACGCCACACCAACACCATGATTGGTGTCGCTTCTCAGCAGACATCTGCGCTTTTCCATTTTCACTCACTTTCACTGTTAAGTTATTATCAGTAAATCTCAAAGCTTCTTGTGGATGTTTCACAGTAAATGCCATGCAGGAGCTGAGAGGACAATCTCCCTTATCTCTGGGTATCTTTTAATGGAAAACATCTGCAGGAAGTGCTTTATTGGTGTTTATTGATCAGCAAATGAGAACAGATGGGAATTAAGCAAAACAATGTTTTTTGTTTGGAAGGCAGAGCGGCAGAGTGGCGAGTGTAACTTTACTGTTATACTAATGTAATTACTGGAGAGGAAGTGTGCAAAGTTGTGAATTTATGAAGTCAACAGGTAAACACAGAGGATGTGTCACGTTTCTTTAAAAGTGAGTAGATCAAAAACAAGAAGATGTCTTACTAAAATATGACATAACATACTTGAAAAGTTGAAATAAATAAGAAAAAGATGACAATTTGGTGTCCTCTGTAATTGACCTAAATAAAGACATTTATGATTGTTGAAAGCTTACGGTAAATATATAATTTTTGTGTGACAATAACAAAACAGTCATGTGCCTCAATACACTGATGATCTTGCCTCAGACGTTTCATGTAAACATACAGTGAAAGCCTTTAAGGCAACACCCACTCAATCACAACAAATGCACGTTTATTGTGCTGAGAATCCTCATTTGTCTCTTGCAGATTGAGGCATCATAACAACAAATCCTTTATCAGCACCGGCACAATGTTCCAATAGTTTCCTTTTGTGCCTCAGACCACTCTTAAGTTGCTCCCTCAGCTCTGATCCCAGCTGAACCCCAAGTGCCAAGATATAAAGACGCAAGTGCTCTGTGACATGTTCCCAACAGCAGTACTGCAGCAGTGGGTGCTGCAGTTGAAGGTAAGAGGGATAAATAATGGAGATGTGGAGCAGGCAGTAGTCTCTCTGTAATTGTTGGGGATCATCTATTATTTACAGGCCTGTGAGAGAGGTACAAGCATTAAAGACACGGTGCTATGGAGGAGCCTGAGAGCACATGTAGCTTTTAGGATTTCTTAAATTTATATAATGTTAAGAGAGAAGAGTACTGTACGGTAGTGAAGAAAAAAATGAATGAGTTAAATAACATTCACAATCAGAGAGAAACTAAAGTGCACGGAGCATAAGACGGGATGCTACAGGGAGTGATGGTGAAATACAGTGCCTTGCGAAAGTATTCGGCCCCCTTGAACTTTGCGACCTTTTGCCACATTTCAGGCTTCAAACATAAAGATATAAAACTGTAATTTTTTGGGAAGAATCAACAACAAGTGGGACACAATCATGAAGTGGAACGAAATTTATTGGATATTTCAAACGTTTTTAACAAATAAAAAACTGAAAAATTGGGCGTGCAAAATTATTCAACCCCCTTAAGTTAATACGTTGTAGCGCCACCTTTTGCTGCGATTACAGCTATAAGTCGCTTGGGGTATGTCTCTATCAGTTTTGCACATCGAGAGACTGAAATTTTTGCCCATGCCTCCTTGCAAAACAGCTCGAGCTCAGTGAGGTTGGATGGAGAGCATTTGTGAACAGCAGTTTTCAGTTCTTTCCACAGATTCACGATTGGATTCAGGTCTGGACTTTGACTTGGCCATTCTAACACGAACTATTTTGTTGTATTTGCTGTATTTTGTTTTGTTGTATTTTGCTGTATTTTGTTGTGTGTGTGTACTCTGTGAAATGACGAGCTACATCACCCCAACACTGCACACTTGGTCATGCGGCCAACATCAGACACAAGAGGCCTCTGGGACTGAACTGGAGACCCGCGTGACACTTGAAGGACACTTGCAGTGATAAAATGTCACCATGGAAGTGGCTGGCTTGGACACAGACTGTAGAGGGGAGTGCTGATGACAAAACTGTCACATAACCAATATCTCCTGGAAATGCACAACGAGCGAAAAGAGTGACAGCTGGGCTCGAGAGAACCTACTGTGGTTCCGGTGAGGGAAGTAAATGAATAGTTTGGTACGTTCTCCTCTTTGGAGCGAGCAAACCAACAGCAGTGGTTGGAAAAAGACACACATATCAAAACACGCTTATACACACACTCGTACCTGTCCTATGTTGTAGCTGTTGACAATAACAGCTAATATGAAGACAGCCATTGTTCGATGCTCAGCCTGAAACAGAGAAACACTGAGATCTTATTTTATGTCACCATATCTACTTTGACCCAGCAAGGTGATATGTTGATGAGCCCTGACTGAACCCTTAGGTTATGCTTATGAACGCCCTATAACAAATGTATTGATGTGATCAGTCACTACTCACTGGCATGTAATTGTCTGCCAACACCGACAAGAAATACTTGTGCCCGTTGTCTTTCACCAGGTCAGCTTGACATGACTGCAGACACATGGAGAGAGTGTTTCATTGCAGATGGTGCTTAAAGTTACAGTAAGCTACATTTTTCAAATATTTTTATTATAGAAATCTGCTCTAAAACTTGTCTTAATGTGGAGAGGTGCTGTAGATGCCTCCTGTGATCCAGAGTCATTGAACAGCATTGGCAGCAGTGCAGAGTTATTAGCTAGGTTTTGAGCAGGATTGAATTTTCTAACCAATCAAAGAGATTTTCAGTTATTTCTCCCAGATCAGTAAGTTTTGTTGCATTCTCATTTATTGTAATTTCAAAACACATATCTGAGGAGTTGGGCAGAGCGTGGTGAGGCATAGTGGAGCAGGGAGAGGGAGTGCTGGGCAGAGCAGAGCGGATTGACTGGTTTCATGTTAGTGCTGCCTTAACTTACGTTACATACTGTGGCATTAAACTCACTTTCCACTCACACAGGATTCACATAAATCCCATCATTGTAAGTATTTGTCCATCTCTCCCATGGCAGTGTCTCCAGTCCATGAATAAAAACTGCTGGTTGCTAAATGTTACTGAAAAGCATGTAGGATAACAAATTGAGTATAGTGTATGATTGAGTCATTTGACTTATTCTAAAAAACGTGATGACATGATTCACAAGGTCTTAGGAAGGTTACCAATGAAGCACTTAACTGTATTTTAACTGTTATTCATGTTTTGGCCTGTTTCCATGCTAAACAGAACTGGCAGGTAATGGGTCTAGATCAGTATCACGGATTAAAACATTTACAAAAACCTGTGTGGGAGTATGACGTTCTTTTTATTTGAAAAAGATCAAGGTAAACGGAGTCATAACATAATACTGACAGTTCTTCTCAAACATGAAGGAACATTTAATTATTGCACAGATAAAACTAAACTTTGCCAATTTCAGATGTCGACTCAAACCAACCCTAAGAATCAAAATGTAAATGTACATTTATAAGTTTCCCAGTCGCTTTATTGAAAGCATCCAGAGACAAACACATACCGTATATACTGTACTGTATGCTTGACCACAATGATCAGTGCAAAACAAAAACCAAAAAAAAAAAAGGCTTCTGACATAAGTCTGCATGCATTAATGTTTAATATACCATCAAACTCTTTTTTGTTTTAAATTTCTAATCACTTAAGTCACACTTCCCGTGACAGCCATTAAGAGTGGGACAGAATTCATTTAACAGTAAAGCTGTGATGTAAAAATGCTCATCAATGCTTCAAAACAATAAGGATTTAGAAGAGATGAGGCAGAAATGTCTAATATATGTTAAGTGTTTTACATAACTTACACTGTCCACAGCCAAGATTTTAGCCCAGATGAAAACCAGAAGCGGTCGCAGCTCTCTGGCTGAGCTCTGGAGCAGCTTTAATACATAGGGGAAGATTCCGACAGACAGGGCCTGGAAACACACACAACACGGGTGTTTACACAGCACTATTGATATTGCTGTTATGGGTCAGGCCTTGCTGCTGAATGTGACTGACAAGTCTGACCGCCAAGACAGAGTACACCAGTAGTCTGAGATGTAAACATGTACACAAGGATCAAAATTCAGTGGAGCAGGAGATATGTTAGTGAGAATACAGCCCAACTTCTGACTTCACTACAGCTGTCTGTTGTTTCTGCTTCATCTACAAGATGCCTTTTTTAGGTTTACTGTACAGTATCCCACTAACCTGCACTGTGACATTATAAGGCAGTCAAGGCTGGAACTGTCTAATAAATATTATTAGTATTATACTGTCTTTCCAGTATTAACGAAAAGTTTTATGTCAAGCTGCCACTTTGCTGTCGATTTACAAAGCAACTTAAATTTCTGTTCAGCTGAGGTAGAGCTAGCAAGTGGCAGCTAGCTAGAGTAAACACTCCAAAGTATACAGCATTTCTTTTTGGAGTCGTATCAATTAAAAGCATTTTATGACATATTTATTTGCAAGTTCTTTAAGATTTAAATGAGAAAAGTGATACCATTCTCATGTTAGCGCACTAAGTATAGAGATGGAACAAGAAAATGATTAGCTTAGGTAAGCTTAGCACAAAGTCTTGAGCTAGAGGGAAATCTCTAGCCTGGCTCGCTCCAAAATAAACATCTGGAAACACAGCCGAAGCTAAGCTAATTAATACGCTGTTTGTTTAAATGCTAAAATATATTAATGTGAGTTGTAAAGGTGCTGGTAGAAGGGTGTACTTCTAACCTTTGGAGAGTCAGGGGAGCTGATTTCTGATTCACGTCTTTTTGAAGCTACCTGTGTCCAGACTGCAGACTCCTATCACCCTACCAGTTCAACATTCAGAAAAAAGTAAATTGGTGTACATGTAATCCAGCTATATTAGGCCATGTTTTGTACTAACAACTATTTTGTTAGTGTGTGAGGTTATTCTAATAAGAATAGCTCTTTTTGAACCGAAACCCATCATTGTCAAGCAGGTGAAGTAAATGTAGAGCTGAACACACCAGACTGACAGCCCAGGGTCCCAGATCCAGAAACCGCCCAAGCAGGTCGAGCGCTCGTAGCCGGTGCACCTGACTCAGGAGAACCTGAAAGAGAACAGAGGTCAGAGGTCAACTGTGCTACCTCAAACCAACAGGAAGTCAGAGATTACAGGAGGAGGAAGGACAGCAGGAGGAGCAGTAGAGCGGGTGAGGAGGTGGAGTGAAACAGGTGGCTCTCCCACCACTGCTGCTAACAAACTGGCACCAGGTTGCACTTGTTTACTGACACACAGTAGCACGTGTGTATGTATGCAAATGTGTGGGCATCTGTGTGGGCGCCTGGGTGCGTCCTCTTGGCTGCCATTTCACTTGGCTTCTTAAGTAGATATCCGTTTAGAACAATACCCAAGTGTGTGCACATGCATTTTGGTTTGCGTGTATTTTTAGACAGTATAAAACAGATTCCAAATGGGATCACGATGTTGCAGTTTTGGCCAGGGAGAACTATTTTAAGGATGTGTACATGTTAAAAATGTATATGTGCAGTTTATGTTGTAATTAAGCACAGTACAGGAGAAAACCAGTGTGAGAGCTGGTCACTGCTGCATCCCCATGTGACTGTCCCACAGTGTGTGTGGGAACAAACATATGGAGGAACCCGGGGCCACACACAAACACGAACATTTCCACCAACACATAATGTATTCTTAGCATCCTCCGTGACTGTAATCTGATGAGCGTGACCACAGAGACAGGAGGAGGCCGGGGGAAGACCAGAGTTACCTTCAGCTCCAAGGAAGAGCGAGTGAACACGGATGTGTGTGTGTGAGAGAGAGAGACGTGGGTGTGTGCTCTATAGGAATTTAAAAAGAAAAAGCCAAGGAGAACAACACATTTTAAACTTCTCCTGGTCCAAGCTTTAAAAAAACCTTTTTTTCCTTGTCATAATTCATCTTTTCAAACTGATTTGGCACAGATGTCAGTGATGTCATGCAAACAAACACATTTTATGTGAGTAAGCATTCCCTGTTATTATGCTTTATGTACGAGCTGCGAGAGACAGCACACACACCATCATCTTCCTATATGATGCACATGCATGTCTTAATCACTTCACACCTAAATCCAAAATTGTGTAAATGTGAATATGTTGCTGTTACAGTAACATCACAGCTTAGAGATGCTGTAATCCTTTTGCAAAATCTGTTAATCCTTCCTGGATGAAATGGCTGTACCTCTCCTTCCTGAGCCCTTTTCCCCTCCCTTTGCTCATTCCATTAAAGATCATTATAGATGGATTACTCTCTGCTGCCCGCTTCTTGTCACTCTTTGCATCTTTCAGATTGAGCCAGATTAGATTTTACCACCAAATCATCTTTTCGCTTCATTCTTATGCAGCTATGTATGTGGGTATAAAGGGTATAAAACCTGTTTATCTGATGCATAATTGTTACATCAGACAGCACCAGTAGCCTTGAGGTTACTATGCCCTCATAATGTAAAGATGAATAATGTGTAATCTCAAAGGCCACTGCTGCTTTACTCTCCCCTCACTCTTGTGTCCACAGCAACAGCAAGCACACACACTCACAGGCTTGCACACACCACCCAGCTCCACAGTCAGTCTGCCTTTTCTTCAGCTTTTAACAGGCCCTGACAGAACCGCTGTATGGACGGACTGTGGCTCACAGTGTGCTGAGTCAACAGGAAATTACCACTGAACACGGACAGCGGCACACCGCTACTACGGTGTGATATTATACAACACCACAGCTGTACGGGAGGAGCCCAAGAGAAAGGAAAGGAGAAACAGCCAACTACTGTAACTCAACAGCTGATGAAGGCTACAAGGTTTGGCAAGATTTCACTCCAATTAAGGCATCCCAGCACATATTTAACACCACTAAAGGGAACACAGTGGGTGCTGTTCTTGTCACAGCCTTTGTGCAAAGAAGAAAACTGGCCTGTAAATGCTGACTTTAATTTGTAGAAAATATTTTGCAACGCATATCACGCTTTTCTGCTGGCAGATCCAAAGTGGTGCACATATGGAAAAGGTGCCCACACACTGACAAAACAACAGATGCCAAAAAGTACAATTATTGCGGTAAAACTGTTATTTACATTTTTCATTGTATCGCTTTTAACACGTGTAACAAACTTACTTTTTTGGCACCTGCACAGCCTCTTTGCTGTTTTGTCAGCATGAAGGCACTTTTTCCTTATGTGGGACATGCTGCTGTCGGCTACGTGCATCCGACATCATCTTTTGAAAGGCCTGAAATTAGGAGTGTGAGCCCAGCAACAATTTTAGATCTCAAGTGGCAACCTGAACGAAAAAGTCTTATAAAGGATGAGAATGAAGATTAATAAAGGGAGGGAGAAGCGGCGAGAGCTAATGGTGCGGAAAGTATTGCTGTAGTGGTCATATTCTATGCTAATGGTTGACTCCTAGCAGGTGATGTGTGTGTTTAATAAAGACAGCCTTGCAAACACAGAGTTTGCTTCAACATAATGAAAATAAACCCCTTTTTCATGCCATCTGCAGCATGCTGGCTTCATTTACTCTGTCTGTTACAGTAATGCTATTTCATTGCTTCATTCAAACACACGTCTCAGTTACACAAATGTTCCTTGGTTCAAACAGTTCTTCCATTCAAACAGCTGCAATGCTTATAGGATATCTGGCACCTGCTGAAAACATGAGCAAATGAGAGAACAGAAAGGACAAACAACCTGCCTGCATGATGTATCAACACATTACACTTTCAATTTTATGTCAGGTTTTCTTCAACACCATCTACTGTACTTTATCTTAGAGTTTATTTTAGTTATTTTGATTTTACTGTGGCATCAGAACTGGCTACTGCTAAACATGTTTCATAGTACACACTGAAGTATAATTAGAGTGATTTACATTTTAAAAATTACAGAATGAAAAGAAAGAAATTTTGGAAAAGCTTTGAAAAAGATTTTCAGGCCTTCTGGACCTATCTGACTGACACTGCCTTAGTTTTTACTGGCAAAGACAGTGTCTTCTTATAGTGACCAGGTTTAATTCAAATCCCCATTGGTTTTTTCTTTATCCACACATTCCATTAATTGGCTTTTGAATAGAAATATATTTACAACTCGTTCCAACAATGCCAAAATGTCAGCTCCAA
>NW_018127902.1:2321256-2349334 GCF_001952655.1 Monopterus albus
CCCATCGTCAACCACACCTGAAACGCCGTCAGCTGCTCCGCAAAGAAAGGACTGTGCTGTGGACAGAAAACACCCCCACCGCCCCAAATGTTTAACACCAATATGAAGAACTGATTATGCTTACTCATTCTCACGCAAACACACACACATGATGAGGTAGCCTGCAGTGACTGCCCTATCATTTCATAACAGCCCTGACAAAATGAGCTCAGAAGTGACACTGCACTGCAGTAAAACATAAATCCTGATCTATCATGATCACCTTCCCCCTCTCTCTCTGCTGCTGCCAGGGTAGTTTGCCTGATTGATTGGTTGGTTTCCAGCTGCAGAGTTTTTGATCACGTTGACTGTTAATATTGCTGTGGGAGTTACGACAGTGCCTTGTACACGGCTGATGGATGTGGAGAGGAGAAACATCAACACTGTATGACTAAATTAATCTGTGCATAATCAAAGCTTAAGGGCTCTATACACATACATGCATATACACTATTAGAGAAAGAATGGGTGTATTGCAAGGTGGGTGTACAGTAAGCCTAACGTAAAGAGTAAGCTTCTGAAGTAGAAAAATGTTAAATTCTGTCCTGTTTCACTAAAAACTACTTAAAATCATGCTTAGTTTCCTTTACAGAGACCTCATACGTGATAATAGATAATGTGGTATGGACATCTTTACTACAAAGAGTTAGTATCTCTTTAGGACAAGTTTAACTAGTTTAAGAATTTCCAAGATGTTTTAAGACTATACACAATACAGCTTATCTGGTTTACAATCAAACTGTGCAAAGTATGAGCATATAAAATATAAATATGAAAACCAACACAGTTGAGGTGAGAAGTTTACATGCACCTTAGTCAAATACATTTAAACTCAGCTGTTCACAAGTCCTGACATTTAATCCTATAAACATTCCCTGTCTTAGGTCAGTATGTGAAATGTCAGCATAACAGTAGAAGAAAAGATTTATCTCAGCTACATTCCCAGTGGAGGTTTACATACACTCGGTTAGTATTTGGTAGCATTGTCTTTATATTGGTTAACTCGGGTCAAACATGTCAGGATGCCTTCCACAAGCTTCTAACAATAAGTTGCTGGAAGTTTAGTCCGTTCGTCCAGACAGAACTGGTGGAACTGAGTCAGGTTTGTAGGCCTCCTTGCTTACACACTTTTTCAGTTCTGCCCACAAATGTTCTATTGGACTGAGGTCAGGGTTTTGTGATGGCCACTCCAGTACCTTGGCTTTGTTGTCCTTAAACAACTTTTCCACAACTTTGGAAATCTGCTTGAGGTCATTGTCCATTTGGACAAGACCCATTGACCAAGCTTTAACCTCCTGGTTGATGTCTTGTGATATGCTTCGCTGTTGGGATGGTGCTCTTTGGCTTTCAGGCCTCCCCCTTTTCCCTCCAGACATAACGATGGTCTTTATGGCCAAACAGTTCGATTTTTGTTTTATCAAACCAGAGGACATTTGTCAAAAAAGTAAAACCTTTGTCCCCACGTGCAGCTGAAAACCATAGTCTGCCTTTTTATGGTGGTTTTGAAGCAGCGGCTTCTGCATAATTCCCACTGGAATTGTGATATAGTGAAATTATATATATAAAACTTCTGGACAAATTAATTGTGTCATGCGTAAAATACAAGTCCTAACCAACTTGCCAAACAAGAGTTAACAAGACATCTGTGGAGTGGTTAAAAAAATCTGTTTGTATGTAAAGCTCTGACATTAACTGGATTTATCATTACTGCATATCACACTTTTTAAGTACTTACCTGCAGTATAAGCCAATAATTCCTAATGATTAATCAAAGTTAACATAGCTTGGAACTGGACAAGTAGCAGTAAAGGGGCAGATGGATTAATCAATTAAAACTGACTGATTTGTTTCCTCTGCATTCAACATTTGCTCACTGCTAGCTGCAGCTCTGAGGGTGCTGACTGAAAGTCCACAACAGAGGACTGAGCAGCCGCTTGCATGCAGCAGTCTTACTTTTAGTTTATCGGTCTGTGACCTCCCCAAACAGCCAGCAATCAGACACATAAACATTTTATATCTAACATTACTTCAGCAGCAGTAGAGAAAATATTTGACAATTTTCTAAATTAAAAAGTCTTAAAGGAAACGAAATACATTTTAATGCCTTTTTGGAGGAAATAAAACACAGAGTGTGGATGTGTTTATTGCAGCCCTGAGCAGTGCCTGCAGGCGCTCTCTCAGGCTGCATGCAGACCCAGCTTATTGCTCTTAGTGTATAATAATAATTGAAGGCAACTCAGCTGGAAGTTATCAACACTATTATAGACTCTGATGTGGATTATGGTGGCTAAGAGACCATTGGTCTGGGAGATTTTAGCACAAAAATCTAACTAAAACCACAAAAATGAGATTTCTGAAAAGTCAGGGTTCCTCTGTCTACCACTGGAAATAGCACCTTTGCTCACAGTAATGAATACAACACAATCCATCCATCAGTTTGTTCTGCAGAAGGTGGCAGAGGGGCTTGGGAAGCCTGGGAAGATTGGGGGCAGCTAGGGGTAGGGTACACTCTGGACAGCTAACCTAGCCTGCTTGCCTTTGAACTGTGAGAGGAAGCCGGAGGAGACCCACACAGACACGGGCAGAACATGCACACTCCACACAGGGAAAAACCCCAGAACCTGCTCACTGTGGGGTGATAGTGCAAACCACTGCACTACTGTGCCATCATGTGTACTGGAGAGCTGACACACAGAAATTAGACATTCCAGGTTCTGATGTTCTTAAAGCACTCGCTGTTTCTGAAACAGAGTGATCAGTATGTGGTACTTATGGGAATACAAACACTTTTTTGCAAACTATACAGTTGAACAGGAAACAGTAAAAGTAAAAAGCAAGAACTACTTTAGAGCTGTACCATGGATATTTTGTATTTCTTATGCTTAGTCCAAGTGCTGCAGCAGCAACAGGAAAAGGAGGTAAACAGTTGATGTTCGTGAAAGAGGAATTAAAGGATCCTTAAAGAGGGAGCAAGACAGAGAGGGAAGATCTCCTTTAGTGGTCCTCAGAGGATCAATTATCGGGCCAGTAAGTGTTTTCGGCCTGAGTACAGGGCAAAGTATAGTAGGAGTGAGGATGGAAAATGGCTCCTCTGAGAGCAATGGAGACGATGCCCACCACCAGGGCCATGTGGAGGAGAGAAAAGACCCAGATAAAAGTGCTAACTTTGGGAAAACTGTTTTCTCTGGTCTCTGTCCAGCATTTGCTCTCCCACAAACACGCATACATAAAAATGGGCTGTGCTGAAGCAGATCATCAGTTCCATCAGCCTCTCGCTCTGTGTTTCCATTACACTCAGCATCTCCATCATAGCCCCCTGCCACATCAGTAAATAGAAGAAATACACCAGAGGCTACAAGTGCAGGGCCACTGGTTTCGCCAACTATTTTTTATTTGACGCTCACACATGAATTATTTGGCTTGACATTGTACAGTGATATCCTCTGGGATTGTGTGCACGCGTGTGTGACAGAGATTAACAGAGATGCTGTAGATGCTGGTGATGGAGAATTTGCAGTACAAACAAGAACTGTTTAAGGTTTACAGGCGTCAGTAGTGGAAAGATCCAAGATGAGAGCCATCTATCAAAGCTAGACGCCCCATAACCACACACTACAGGTCTTTGTGTGTCCTGCCGGAACCCAAGTTGGGTCGGGTCCAAATTCTGATCAGTCTAATAAGGTCGGGTCTAGTCTTGGTTCTGTATGTCAGTATGTCCACTATTGGAATGGACCCAAGTCTTCACAGTATGAGCTGATTTTGTTGTGTCCAAGTCGACTGCATTTTAGATTGAATCTGCTTATCCTCGAGTCTGTTTTGGTCATGTTTGCCTGTGCTCGGGCCCTCCTTGAATCGGGCCACTATTTTTTGAAAACCTGTCTAAGCACAATGGGTTCAGGTGGGCTTTCCACGGGTCCGTTTTGGACCGATGAAGACCTCTACCACACACATTTATGTTCAAACACACGATCAAATGGAGCATCTTTAAAGCAAAGCAGAAGAGGTCACGTGCTCGTTTTTCTTTCACACACACTTACTCTGAAGGCGGTGCCCTCCTCGATGATGGTAGGCAGCTGAGAGAGGCAGATGTCCACAGCCAGGTCCCACGCTTGCCTATGGAGAGGGAACACATGCATGTGCACACACATACACACAAGCAACATAAGAATTACAAAGGAATTAGAAGGAAGATCCCTAAAAACCTCACAATTCAGCCTGAATGATAAAGGAGTTTTGAGACTAATACTGAAATCCAAGGGTGGAAGCAGTCATCTCTCTTTTATGCCCATTCATTTTTTGTTTACTTTACTGTGTTGCCAATTCAATTTTAAATTGGTTGCTTACAAATCTACACTCAATAATCCATAACACCGTAGAGAGTGTTTTTGAGGAGCGCCTAAACTGAATGAATGAAAGGCAACATACCAGAATGAATGTTAAAAACAACAGTGAGTTATATGCACTGAAAAATAAAGGAGATGTGACTTGACCTCAAAATGAAATGCAAGCTGGCAAACAGGAATGACCTGTCAATGAGGAATCAGTGTTTGGATGAACGTTCGTGTGACTGGCAGCATCGCCGAGCTGATCAAACAGCTGATTGGATATTTCTCTGTACAGTCAATTCAGGACAGTTGTTACAGTCATCATGAAAGTCAGCCTCCACAAAGAATACATGAAGTAGGCTATAACTTTGCTGGGGAGTAAATCTTGCAAATGGTAATGACAGAGAAAGCACAATGTTGCCTGTTTTACAAGTAAAGAATCTGCTAATGTAGCTAACACATACAGAATCAGCTAAGTTATAGTATGTTAGCCAAGGAAGGGAGTTACAGTAGACAACATTAAATAAATATGTTTTAATAAAGTGCCTAAAGCCATTTGAAAGCCTCGGGAAAACCTAGCAAAGCTTAACCAAGTACTCAGACCCACTGACGGTGATTACAGCACTGTCTTCTTGGTTAAGTATCTACAAGTTATGCTCTGAAAACCTTCTGAAGCCACAGTAGATAAAAGTATTAATACCACGGCATAGATGGTAAGTAAGTAAGTCAGTCAGTCAAGTAAGTACAAATAAAAACTCCTGCCACCAAATTTTTACTGAAGTAAAAGTACTTAAGTATGAGCAGACATGACATAAAGTATCTGCAATACACCTGTATCAGTCAATACACCGGTCCAATTCTTCCACACACATTTACTGCAATTTAAATTTATTCTCAAATTTGTGACCTGAAGCAGCAGAAAAATTTCAGCCCTTCGTCACGGCTTTTCACCCCACCTCTCACGCTCCTTCAGCTCACATGTTCTCCCTTGGCTCCTCCTGTGCACACAGACCTCTTTAAATTTCTAGCCCGAGGTCCTGGAGAGGGCAGCAATGAGCCTTTAATCACATATTAAACACGAGCTCTCCTGTCAACATATCTAATTTATGAGGTTGTGTAAGTAACATCCAGCCTTATTACAACTTCTCTATTCTACCTTTCTGCCCTTCTCTCTTTGTGGGTTTTTTTTTTCTTTCTTGCAGCAAATTGGGCTCAGGGCTTCAATGGAGCTTTTTCCTCTCTGTTAGTACAAGTTTGGGTTTTGCTGAACCAGTGGCACAGAGTTTATACCATCTGAGAATCTTTCTTCTAATTAGGCAGCTTTTCCGTTAGCTGAGTTACTCTCTTAGTCGACACCACAGTATTGAAGATGCAGTGGCTCCTACTGATGTCATGCAAGTGCAACATGCAAACATAAATTGCAGTTTGGTAGCAAAAGAAAAAGTGATGTCTAATTAGAAACCTGGGAGATAAATTTTGGTAGGTGGTTAAAAGAGGCTATTTATGTTTGCATTTATGTCTGCTGATACAAGTTCAGGCTAAATGGGAGAATTTATAAATTCTGTTGCTAGTGCAGCAGGAAAAACACTTTGCCTTCCAGCAAAAACATCAATAGTGCAAACGAGACATTACCATGTTATTAAGAGCAGGTGGTAATCATGTTACAAGGCTTTTTGCTGCCAAATAAGGCTCGCTGTTAAAGAATTTAGACCTTGTGAAATTCAGATGGATGGCATACACAAACCAAAAATTCTAAGCACATTGAATTAGCATTTAGCAATTTGCGATGGACCTGTGAATGTACAGACAGCTATCAGTGGATTACTGTCATCCTGACAAAAACTTAATATAAAATGTCAAAGGTAAGTCCTGGAGTCGTATGGAGTGTCTACGTCTGTGATTTCTAAGTGGATTTATAGATGTTTATTCACGATGAACATTGCTATGACTCTGAGTCTAAAAGCTACAGTATGTATGGCACATCTGTAGATTTAGATTTGACTGAATTATGAAAGAGTACAAATTTTGATGCAAACTGCTGTTGACACATTTCCCGCCCCATGGGAAGGTGCACCTCCCAGTTTGAAAAGCTCTACAAACACATTTCCTGCAATCCAAGTGACCATCAAATCCACCTTAATTACTGTTTGTGCACAGAACATTATGTAAGTTCCTTCCAGTGACTGGTTTTAAGGTCCACATCTCATGGAGGCCCGTGGTACTTTCCACTGCATTACTGTATGTGGGAATGACTGTGTCACTCTTCTATTACAAGGTATGTTCAATGACACTGGAACTTTTGAGAGGAGAAATATCACTGTGTTCCTCTGACAAATAAAAAGTGGAAGTGATAAACAACAAAAACATACCATTTCTCCATCCAACACACTCGGAGATATTTCCAGATACAACCTTTACTGATTGTGAGTGAGCCGACTTCTCTTCTTTGTTACCATGTTTTACCAATTATCATCAACTTGCAATGTCACTTGCAATAAATCGGTTATTGTTAGCAAATGTTGCACAGTTTCACTTTACAGTATCCCACCTGCTCTCTGTGACCACGACTTTATTATAATAACTGCTGCTAAGCAAACGATTCCCCCTCCATCTTACACAGCATGCTTTCTTTTCATACAGCTGGAGCTTTCTACATAATAATGTAATGGTACTACTGAATGAACTATGAACTCTAACGTGTATGGCTGCTACTAAGTCCTTTAGTAAAATGCTTGTGTGAAGTCAGCATGATGCTAACTTACTCATCTGAATTTGATTAGATAAGGTTTTCTTTTTTTCTTTTTAAATCAGTAATAAAAAGATTTAGGAGTTGTAGATTGTACAGCTGGATGTTGAAAATGTATCTCGTCTCTTTCTTACTGAATCTCAAAGTAGTGACAAATATAAGGAAGCACTAAAATAATGAAATCTGACAATAAGACTTTACATTTTCCTGTAATCATTGAACACACCTGAAAGGCACATAAAGTTGACACAGTTGACAAAACTGAGATGACACAAGCACAGGTCACTCAGAAAATAATTTTTTTACGCAGAAGGAATCAGAAAGCTATTTCTTTAGGTTTCATAACTTGAAGCACTGGGACTGGAATGTGTAGAAATATTGCGGATAAAAATCAATCCCCGTCTGTGTTTATGTAACCCACTGGTGAGGAAACAAGCAGAGAGACCAGTGTAATCAGCGAGGACATGCTCACTGGGAGGAATTGGCCACACCGTTTGAGATGACAACATTAAATATGATGATGCCTGCAAATACAAACATGTAACTCATAACCAAAACCCGTGTGTGTCGGGAGGGGCCTGAGATGAGGGGACAGCTGACAACAGAGGAGTGCAAGGGACCAGCTGGCGGCTGACTAAGCTCTTTTTCCTATTGCCTGCAGAGAGTGGTGCAGCGAGGCACACTCACAAACACACATAAAACACATGTACACACACTTCCACACTGAAACTGCCCACAAGGGACTAATCAGCCCTGGGTTTATCTGCTCTCCCATATTCTGCTCTATTTGAATAACAACTGCTGTTTGTGTCTGTGCAACAACATCGATCAACAAGCCCCCAAATTGCTTAATTCCCCCTCTTCATCTTTCTTCGCCCCATCCATGCTGATCCAAACTTTTATTTTTCTCTTGCCTTTTATCTCTGGCACTCCCATTTCTCATCGTCATCTCAGTCTCATTTCCTGCAGTCTAAAAGCACCTCTCTGTCATTATTCTGGCCTGTTTATTAGTGCATGTGCTGCTGTAAAACACAGGGCAACTCCCAATTTCTTTGACGGTAAGGAGTGCAATATAACCACAATCTAAAATAATGGGTGTGCACGAGACAGACAAAAGGCCTATTGCTGGCTCACGAAGGAAGGAACAGTATTCGTTACAATAAGCGATGCCAGGCCGTTACACAACACGTCGCTCCTCAAGGCAAAGAGAATGAGAGAGTGCCTCGTTTTGGTGTTTTTGCTTTTTTCTCCAACACCAACCCGATAATGAGTGGGAGAGATGGAGAGAGTCATTTATAGCAGAACAACAAGAGAAACAACAGGTAGTGGGAGAAGTGTGTGTTGAACTAAAAGGAGATGGATGATGGGATGGTTCTTACACAGTGTGGAGGAGCATGTAGTCAACATAGAGCATGAAGGCTTTTCAGTACCTCCGTGTCCGTTTTATATACTTTTAGAATCAGAATCAGAATCAGAATCAGAAGTCTTACAAGTGAGTAAGATGGTGGAAAATGTAAACACTGCAACAATGATGGTGCAGGCCTCAAGCTGTGTGAGCAGAAGAGACACAACTCTCAAATTCCAAAACTATTTTTTAGGAACTGGTAGATTTGTATGTATTGATTGTGGCGCCATTGCTTTTAACCAAAATCCGCCATGTCTATGGCCAACATGTCCCATGGTGTCTTGTAATATCTCTTTGCAGAACAAGAGTTATCTTGCTGGTTTCAGTCATACTGTATATTCAGCTGGAGGTTATGTGTGTGCTTGTATGGGCACTTAAGGCAAGAGCAATTTCCTTATTCTATATACAGCCCGTCTCGTCTCTGTCTACCCTGCATTCAGGCCGACTGAAGCTGCTATTAGTGAAGACACTGCTATATCTGCTGCCTCTGCCATGAAGCATTGAGCAACACATACATCAACACTGGCAAAAGTCAACATACAAAAATTAATGGGAAACAAAGCCATGGAAATTATATTTAGTGTAAATGAGGTGTGTGTCTATGTTAGAGGGAAGAAGCAAATATAAAACACCTACATGTCTTGGCTTATGCTTCCTCATACAAATTTTATTTGGAGTTCAAGTAATTAAAGCATTAGTTTTTGTCTCTAATAAAAGCAGAGAAACTCTCACAAATTCTTATATAGTGTGCTTTTGCATTTGCATGGGCAGCCCCGACAGAACATATTTGTCCTCATTTTTCTTCTAGATCAGTGACTGTACGACTGACTGTGCGACAACAATGCCTCTGGCAACATTGTTGTGTATTCAAGTGCAAATACAGCAATCTGCGAGCTTGGAAAGTCCTGTGTTGCGTGAGAGTTCACTTTATATTAGCAATGGACCGTAACAGGTGGCAAGAGTGCAATACCAACATCTTGTACAGAAACAAACCTGGCTTGCCAAGTTTGCTGGACCAGCTGGTTGTTAGCTGTTTCTGATAGCAACCTTCTGTTTGTAACACCTCTCGACAAACCACAGGTCTACAGCGTCACTGTTCAAACCTCACACAGTTGTTATTAGTCCCTTCCACCCTGCCCATTCAATGCAGTAGTTTTCCACCTCGCTGTTATGAGGTTAAAAGGTGCAGTACTGGCATGGGAGGTCTTTTTTTATGCTGATCCTCCAAAATGCTGCAAGGAGAGGTAGTATTTTTGCCGGGACAAGTTCACCTTACCTCCAGTATAAACAGGACAGGGAGGAACGAGGGGGTTGGAAGCCTGAGTAAGAGATCTCTGTGCATAAGGGGCTATTGTTTGTTATCTAAACAGCCTCCAAACCATTGTCTGGGTTATGTTGAAAGTCAGGAAAGTGTGTAAAGTGGACACTATAACTCTGAGGACAGGACCACTGAGATGCTACAGGCATCAAACCTACTGTAGCTGGTGCTGCTCAGTACAAGTCATTTGCACCAACAGGCCATCAAACACCTTGTGAAACCAGCGTAACACTTTTCATTTCTACAGGTGTCAAACCAACAGCACACATCTGTACAATTGAAGATACAATATAACAGCTTTGGACACATATGAGGCCACTTTCACTGAAACAAGCTAGCTGCTGGCCTGCAGTCTCTGTCCTAACCTAAACAAGCCTTAGACAAAATCAGTACTGAATGCTGATATCCAGCTTATCACCTTAGTGTGGGTGTAAAAGCAAAATAAGAGCAGAATTCTAAGAATGTCAGAGTGTTCCCTTAAGCTCTTTAAACTCTAGAACAGTAGCTAGCACTGCTGGAAGCATATCACAGCAGCACAACATGGACTGCTTTTCTAGTTACCTTAAAGTAAGATGAAAAATTACAAACAAGATGGGCACAAAAACACAACGCACATTGCTACTGACTGTTTTTCTCTGGCATTTGTGTGACCAGGTTAAGAGCATTTTCTTAATCTGTCTATATTGTTTTAAAAGTAAGTACTTAAAATCATTACCATACACACATCTATGTGTATGAAGCAGAGAACCTCTTAGTGCTGTTTATGTGTATGTCTTACCACATAGTGTGCATGTATGTTGGGGGCAGGCGGGGGCTGCTAACCGGTGTACAGTTGTATGACCTCATTATCCTCTCTGCTAAGAGGAAATTGCGGAACAAGCTGGCCACCAGCAGGTCCTGACGAAACAACTTCTGGAACAAATCTAAAGACAGGAAGAGAAGAGAGATTGTCTATAATGTCAGAGGTCAGAATAGGGGCACTGACTTAATCATAGCACAAAGACAGTATTACAAGAGGGGTAAGTGGGGCGTGGAATGGGTGACTGAAAATCAAAGTGGGTCAAAGAAAAAAGCTGAATTAGAGCAAAGCAGACACTTTTGTGTATATGCTTACAGAGTCTAGAGGACAGTGATATGCTGATTTAAGCAAAGTGTTGCTGTCACATTTTCATCAGCCCATGAATCTATTCACTAATTTATTTTAATGGGGCCAGGCCAAACCCAGTCTCTGTGGCTTATGATTATGACTCCCCTGTTTGTGTCTGTGTACATGTCTTTCTGTGGTTGTGAGGACAAATTATAAACCAATACCAATGTTGTGAGAACACCTTGCCTGTACTGAGGTTAAGGCTTGATGAGGTCATGACAGCTGGAGCTAGTTGTGGCAGGCAGGTAGTGCAGCAGTAATAACCAGTATATGGAATGTAGAGCCCATAGAGGCCGTGGTTTTTGGTGGTATTGCAGAGACACAATGTCAAATAACATTATAGTCAGTTGGAATGACTCCAAATTACAACCAGAATAATTCAATACAAAGATATAAAATTGAAATGCTAATGTTAGCTTGCTAATCATGTCGACATATACGTGTTAGCTAACTCTTTAGGCATCTAAGCAGGAAGAAAGCCGCATCTGTGTCAGATTTTAGTCCTCTGGATGCTTTTAGTGCTCTCCATCTCTGACATGCCAAACCGATGTTAACCCTGGTTTTGTCTCACTCTTTGCTGCATTCTTTCCGTGCTACAGAAAACAGCCTCTTGGGTCTAACATGCCTGCTCCCATCCTGGATGCTACCTGCAAAGAGAGCCTCCACGGTCCGTCTTTGAATCACCACTGACAACTATAATAAGAAAACGCGTGTGAGATATTTTAAGAGAGACAGTGGCTGACAACCCCTGTGCCTGCTCTTAACATTGCACTGTTCAAATACTCAAGTGTTTTTGGTAGTGCGTGTGTGATCTGGATTATGTGTGCAAAGCCTTCTTTACAAGAATTCTCTCTGATGTGGGCTGCTTCATTAACAACGGAGGCCTGAGGGTTTTAGAAAGCTTTGGCGCCATCAGCATTGTCACATTGCTATTCAAGCTGGGCTACAGTTTGTCTCAGGAGAGTGTGAGTGTACCGGATGTGTGTATCTGTGGATTTGTGATGCATACAAGAGATAGGTGAGCAGCGAGAGAGTCTGTGTGTACTGCATGCAAAAGACAAGTCCATTCCAAAAAGCAGTGTGTGTGTGTGTGTGTTGTCATCTGGGCAAGCGAGTTTGTGTCTGCTTCTATGACCACCAAATTGTGGTTAAAATGATATCCCCAGGTACTGTGCTAGATGCTTGAAATACAATTAATCTCAATTTGAGGAACCAACCTGTGTTTTCTGCACTTGTGGCATTTTATATCACGACCTTGTCTGTTTTTGACCACTGGGGATGTTCTCAAAGTTTTACTATTGCTGACGCATCACTGCTGTACTGCTTTTATTAGATGTCCTTATTTTAGGCTCCCTATGAGCTGAAACACAGGTTATGTTATTTTTCATCATCATAGTTTAAATAAAGATTTTTACACTTTCACAACTATGCCTCAGATGTCTTTAGAAGTTGTTCTTCACCTTAAACATAGCTTAGGTGTGCTCTTGCTTGTTTGCTGCTTTGTTTCTGCTTTTGAAAATAATCCCAGTTTATTACAACTGGGTACGACTGTATCTCGCATAATGCTGGCTGGAGGTGCAGGAGTGGACATGAAAACTTCCCCAGATTTTAAAGCGTTAAGACAAAGCAGCTAACACTCACATACCACTGCATCCAGGACCAGCTGCCATATAAAGGTGAAATATTACACAGTGCATGAACTGGGAGGTTCTTGTTTTTAAATTGGAGCAGACAACCACAGTTACTTCCACATTTGTTAGTGTGTTTTTGCCGTTAGAAATAGCTCACTGCCACAAAAAGGGGCCCCCTTTTTTAGTAAAGACTGTGTCTGAATGTGTAAAGTCTTACCTCTCGGCAGCACATTCCAGGCAATCGTGTCAGTGATGGCCGTAAAGATCCAGTTGAGTTCTCCAAGGGGCGTGCGCCTGTCATTGAGCCTGCCAGGAATCCTGCACCACACACACACACAACACAACACAGATGGCACTGCGTCAGCTGCAGTCATTATATGTCACATAGTAGACTCAGAGCACAAGGTGGCAACTCCTCAGCAGTATTAACACCACACATCTGAAGACATTTAAATTTACAGGCACTTAGCCTCTCACTCAGAGGGACAAACATCTGTGTCTATACTCTCGTGTGTGCAGATGGGACATGACAGTGACAGAGTAACATCAGGTACAAGAGCTTTTCTAGGGACATAACAGTGACAGAGTAACATCAGGTACAAGTAGAGACAGAATGCAGCATTTAGCTTATATTAGATTATATATTGCCACATATTACATACAGAGGCATTATTTCTGCCGAGCTGTCTCAAGGGAATTAAGCACAAGGGAATGCTTGTGTGCTGAAATCTCAGCAGAGACACATCTGCAGCGATACACTCTGATCTGATTATTGAGAAAGAGGCCCTTCCTAATATTTTAACCCCCTCATGTATGTAGTTGGGAAGGACAAAAATATAGTGAAACCTTTACATATAATGTAGTCAAGTACAACACCACCTTTAACTATGACCTCAATAATAATTTATAGATCATGGTAATTTACCAAAACCTGAAATGAGCTTCATAAACACAGATGTTACAGTGGAAGTGTTGCATTGTTTCAATCACAAATTCTTCTCATTATTCTCATGTTTATGTCTTTAGTTTGCATTGGAACGACCCAAAAAAGCCAAATCCGACACATTCAACACTTGAATTAAAGTGGAAATTCCAGGTGTTGTACTGGAAAAATGTCCAACTGTTTAGTTAAGATCAATAATTACAAATAATAATATGAAATCAAATGATGATTTTATTAAACTCAAAATATAGTACTAGTAAAGTTGACTAGTAACTTAACGCAACCAGAAAACTAGGTGTTTGTGGATAATAGATGTACAGTATGATAACACCTTGCCTTTTAATAAAGCCAGAAGCCAACCGTGCAAACAGGCAAAAATAAAGTTACTACAGTTGAAGCCAGACGTTTCCTCTCACTGCAACCTAAATATAGTCACAAATTTACCAGGTCAGATAATGAAATTCGACATTAAATAACATTGGATTGACCAAGACCTGCGACACTTTAGTTTATTTTATCTATTTTCATTTTGGTCTGCATGTCTGTGGTATTATTTGAATGTGCTGATACTCTTATACTAACAAAAACGTTTTTCTGTTGTTAAGAGGTTTCATTATTATCAAATCTTAAATTGATAGACAGGCTGTCCTACTGTACGTGCTGTATATTGTCATATTAAATACAATTTGTCCAGACTGCAGTGAAGCAACTTCTGTGACTGACATCTCATTACTGAAATCTAACATTAGCAACTGTCTGATGATATCATACACAGTGAAACATGTTCTTAAGTGGGCATGACTACAGCAGAGTGTCAACATAGGTGTGCATCTATAATGTGTTGCCAGAGGGACTTGAGATGTTTAAATAAAAACCATACATAAAGTTTCACAGAAACTCCTCTGCTTGTTATCTGGCATAAATTCTAGCTACTCCGTGACTGGAGAGTGGGAGCAACCTGGATATGAAAGCAGGGAAACGTCTTCCAGAAAGTGTTCAAGATGATGTGACAGTAATCCCTGTAGCAAAACCAAGAAAATTACCTTCAATACACCTACAGCAGCCATCTGCCTTTTAATGAACACTATGTAAAGCAGTGGGGGAAGATGGAGGGCAAACACTAGCTGGCTCACAGATATTCATCATCATCTTTATTGCTACGTATATTAAAATAAAAGGAATCTGACTCCACTTCAGTGGCTCCCAGTGTCATCTGCGAACTTCGGCAGTTTAACAGAGGGGCTCCTCTGGGATGCAGTCATTGGTGTAGAGGGAGAGCAGCAGCGGGGAGAGCGCACATCCCTGGGGGGCACCTGTGCTGATAGTCCAGGTGCTGGATGTGGTTTTCTCCTTTCGCCTATTACACTTAACATGAGTGAACAAGTCATTTGTGTTTGCATAAAGCAAAAAAGGAGGAATATGCTGTATGTTGTGTCTACATGAACAGACAGTGATTACATGTGTCTAAATGTTTTGATTTAAGGTGCAACCAAATGTTATCAGTTCCATTTTGTAGTGCAATATTCAGCGAACCTTAAAGATCGCTGTCATTAAGAGCAAAGTGTTGCTCATACGGAGGGAGTACAACATATTAACAAATCTCACAAAAGGTGTAATGTATTAGCGTACGTTCAAGGCAACAAGATGACTGCCTCATTATTAACTGTCTCTTTTACGTTTAAGTCCAGCTGTTACCATGTTTCTGTGCATGATGCCAAACAACTTAATACAGAAGAGCAATGATAACAAAGTTTACTGTCTACATACTAATAACCCTGGAGTGTTTAAGCCAAAGTAGGATGAGGGTTAGTAACTATTAAGTGACAAACAAGGCTGACATACCCACCAGTGGTAATGCAGAGTGCAACAAGCAATTCAGTAACAAGATAAAGGATTTTACCGCAACCAGTTTGGCAGCTGGTATGTTAAGTCAATCAGCACTTCTCTAAGTTAAACATACAGTGTGTCTGAACCTCTTCTGACCTAAAACTACAAAGTCCCCTAACTGACAAATAATCGCAGCAGTGACACTGCAGGAAGTTACAAAGCCACTGTGTAACAGTGAGGGCCGGTCAGCTCCTGAGCACTTTGAGTGCCTGCCAAAGGTGTTCGGCAAGTCAGCAGTAAGGATGAACACTCAGCAGTTCTTATCCTTGCTGTATATCCAGTGCAATATATTTGAGGAGAGAAAGGTGGACAGATAGATGGGTAACTGGAAAAATGCCCCCTGAGGAGCTTAACTCTGTGTCATTGATCAAAATGCCTGTGGATTCTCATTTTAACTATATATTCTTAATTTGTAAATAGGAATGTCCTGATGATAGTTCTACAGTGGTGTGAAAAAGTGTTTGCCCCCTTACTGATTTCTTATCTTTTTGCATGTTTGTCACACTGTAATGTTTCAGATTGTCAAACAAATTTATATATTAGTCAAAGATAACACAAGTCAACACATCATGCAGTTTTTAAATGAAGGTTTTTATTATTAAGGGAAAACAAAATCCAAAACTATATAGCCCTGTGTGAACAAGTGTTTGCCCCCCTGTCAAAACACTGGTTTATCGCACCTGAGTTCAATTTCTCTTACATACTAATAACCCTGGAGTGTTTAAGCCGAAGTAGGATCAGGGTTAGTAACTATTAAGTGACAAACAAGGCTGACATACCCACCAGTGGTAATGCAGAGTGCAACAAGCAATTCAGTAACAAGATAAAGGATTTTACCGCAACCAGTTTGGCAGCTGGTATGTTAAGTCAATCAGCACTTCTCTAAGTTAAACATACAGTGTGTCTGAACCTCTTCTGACCTAAAACTACAAAGTCCCCTAACTGACAAATAATCGCAGCAGTGACACTGCAGGAAGTTACAAAGCCACTGTGTAACAGTGAGGGCCGGTCAGCTCCTGAGCACTTTGAGTGCCTGCCAAAGGTGTTCGGCAAGTCAGCAGTAAGGATGAACACTCAGCAGTTCTTATCCTTGCTGTATATCCAGTGCAATATATTTGAGGAGAGAAAGGTGGACAGATAGATGGGTAACTGGAAAAATGCCCCCTGAGGAGCTTAACTCTGTGTCATTGATCAAAATGCCTGTGGATTCTCATTTTAACTATATATTCTTAATTATTTGATATCTGTTCTCACTTAATTTGTAAATAGGAATGTCCTGATGATAGTTCTATATCCACATAGTGGCAGAAGACCTGGCACAAAACAGTTTTTCACAAGCTGCTTGATCCAAATAGTGAAGGTCTTGATTAAAAGCCTTTAAGTTGATTAACTTCCATAAATAATGGATATAAGATATGAAGTCTGATGCGGGAGAAGGCCGCTACTGGTATTAATTTTAAATATTTATGGATACTAAATGAGATCCGCCCTGAGTACCTCAATTGTATTAAATACCCGGCTACAAACTCACACTGAAGACAAAGAACTGTCCAAACACACCATGTGCGCTCAGCGTGGCCCACTGTGTGTCACAGCAACCAAGCTGCTGAATTACAAAGCTGTAATGAAACCATGTGGCTTTTTAAAGCCACAGTGAAACACTGCAGGCGAGACGTTTTATACTGAGCAGGACATGAAGCAGGCTTATGCGCATGTAAGTAAATCAAACCTTATATAATGCAACGGCTCCACTTTTATCATTGATGGGGCACCAGTTTTAATTTTAGTGGTTAATTGCCTGTGTCACATTTGGATGAGGCAGAAAGAGAAAGGCCCTTTATAACACCCTGACCTTAGCTGAATCAAGAACCAACCTGAGAATGGATACAGGATGTGCACAGGGTCAGATCAGAATGTCCTCTATACAAGGGATAAGCTGTTACTCTTATCCAGAGCAAAGAGCCAAATCAAAGGTTGCTGCTGCACAGATGGGGCATCACGTTTTTTTTTATTTACAAGATCAAAGTATCTCCCCTCAGTATTATAGATGCTGAGTTACCATCGCAGGATAGATTCTTTCTACTCACAGACCCCCTGGTGAGTTGAGCACAGCCAGGTTTCGGACTCTAAGGAGGTGGGTTGGCCCTCCCCACTGGGGGGCCAGGCTCACTGTGACTGACTCAGAGGGACACTAAGAATAGGGATTAACCCACCACACTTGTGTCAGCCTCATGTGAGATGAAAGACAAGGGATGAGTGTGTGTGAGCGAGAGAGAGAGAGAGAGACCGTGCAGCTCGTGAGCAGGTACAGTCTACATGTGCTTTGCATCGTGACTCTCTTGTCTGAGAGGCTTTTGGGGTTGGATACAGCCAGAATTTGTGTTGGATGTATGTGGGAGGCGGAGACAGAAGGCTTCACAGATGGAGCAGAAAAAGAGGAATGATCAAACTAATAAACAAATGAACAGCACTCAACTACTCCAGGCTTACATTATGTTGAATACATTCTACAACAAAAGGCTGTAATGTTTCAGGGGCGATGAGTGTTTGCCATGTGGTTTCCAACAGTGTGTGACCTTTAAAGGTGTGAATATGAGCCCAGTGAGTGGTGAGTGAGTGCAATGCCCATTAGCTGTTTCCTCATGCCCACATGTGTAAACAGGACACAGCAAAGTGGTGACAAAGGAAGAAAGGCGCTTTGAATACTATTTAAAACCAATAACACAGGACATTTTAAAGCCTGAACAATAACAAGCTGACCCCGCATCTCTCCACTGAAAGCTCTAAAGAAAAGCAACCTGGTGTGATTTTGGTGGTGTTGTTGCTAGGATACCATTAAGACAGCTGACAGGTTGTGCTATATTAGCTACACTTAGGTTATCATGTCAAACTGTGAGAATGATAAGACAGTACAGATAAAACTATAGCCGCCAGAAGCTTTATACACAGCATGAATTAGCAGCCTGTCTTGCTAGGAGATAGAAAAGGAATATATCATCAATCTGTGATGCTCTGTGTTTTATGGAGGAGAAGTAACTGCTTTTTGTTGTGCTCCTAGTGTTGCACAACACGCTTTCTACTTCACTTGGTGAGAAGTAATCCTATGTAGCTGTACTGAGTATATCTGACAGTGTCGCACCACCATGTGCACCTTTAGCCAGGGACAGCAATACGATCCAAAAGGAGGTTACACAACAAGTTACACTGTCAATAAAATGTTTGTGTTTATCCCAGTGGAGACTACAAATACAGTAGATGCTATTTTTAAGCCACATCACTGAAATTATTCTGGCAAAGACATGTTTTTCTTTATACTTACTGTGTAAATTCTTAGAAAGTTATACTTAAACCTGCAAACGCTGATTATTTATCTGCCACTTGGGGGCAGCAGAACAAGCTGCAACATAACAGCGACATCACTGATATTAATTTTGCCTTATAACGCAGCAAACACATCCAGTAGAACGAGAGCAATTTTCACTTTTCTTTAGTGTCTTGTTTGTGACCACTTGATAAAATGAAGTCCAATATGTACTCTCCTTTAGGCTGTTTTAACCAAACCCGGAAAAAACATCTGGTTCTTTAAATACTACAGTAATAATAAAATACAACAGTATGTTAAACAGCTCTCCAAAAAGTCTGTCTGCCTTTTGGTGCTGAGCAGGTAATGGGCCTAAGGTTCTTCATAGTTTCCTCCTGCAGCTGAAGTTTGCGAGACAAAAAAACCAAAATAATAAGCTAAAAGAGACTAAAAGGCTTCACAGAGCTGAGGGGATGGCAGATTTGGTTCGCTTTTTTTGTGAATTTGTCCATGTATGTGTCTCCTTTGACATTACACACAGTCATTTGATCAATCGTTAATATAAAACGGTGATCAGTGCAGCTTCAAAGTCCTCTGACGTTTTTATTTTTTAAGAAACTTCATATCCATTACTCTTCTAGCGACAAAGCCCACAGTTCGTGACATTTCCTGTTTTTATCACTGAAAAATATTTAACTTTGGCTCTTGAATTTAGTTTGGCTCCTAGTTCGGCTTCATGAGACAAATGGGTTTAGTTCCATTTTTGTTTTTTTGAGCTCTGAGGGACATCAGCAGAGTTAGTATTCAGGACAATGCAACAACAACAAATTAAGCATCAGGAAACCCACAATCCCCTCACTGATTAAAAATGAAAAGCCAGACAACATCAGGACTGAGGAGTACTGTATAGCCTTTCTGTGTCATTAATGTGCTTCTTCTCTTCACACCTACCTAACGTAACTTAGATGATCTTTATTGCTTTTTTAACATTCATGTTATTGACATACCATTTATTTTTCCCATATGGAGTTCCATCCTCACTATTTCCATGCTTATAAGATCAATTCAAGGTCATGAAATTGCATGAATTAATTTTACTACTGTTTTCAATATTGTTTAGAACTGACAACAATTCAAATCCAATTTCAGCAGAGCATACAGTGGGTACGGAAAGTATTCAGACCCCCTTAAATTTTTCACTCTTTGTTATATTGCAGCCATATGCTAAAATCATTTAAGTTCATTTTTTTTCTCATTAATGTACACACAGCACCATGTGATATTTCAGTTTTTCTTTTTTAATAAATTGCAAAAATGTCAACAATTCTGTGTTTTTCTGTCAATATGGGGTGCTGTGTGTACATTAATGAGGAAAAAATGAACTTAAATGATTTTAGCATATGGCTGCAATATAACAAAGAGTGAAAAATTTAAGGGGGTCGGAATACTTTCCGTACCCACTGTATATACTAATATAAAAAAGGTCAGCTCTTTGCTGGTGCAGAACTCTTTCTCTTACCCTTACTGGCTTGCTATTAGTATGCTGTCCTGCCGTGGGGATGTCTGAGGCAGACGCCTAACATGAAAAGCCGAGTGCAGGATCTTACAAAACACAGCTGAACAATCTGTGTACGACTGTTTCACCTTGATGGGATTTTTTCTTTAAAATAAGAATGAAACTTTTTTCTCTCTGCTAGTCGTGGCTGCACACGATGAGAGGTTAGACAAACTGTTCTGTTTTTTTTTCATGCGTTGGTTTAGAGCTGACTTCATTCAAGCCTAACAAATGATTGGTTACTGACTGAAGCTTTGTATTCAGATCACAGTTCGTTTGCCTTTGAGATTCAGAATTTCATTTTGAGTTGGCAGACTTACTCCAAAACCATTGTTAAACTGTCACATCTTTGATGTTTCTGTTCCATGTTTTACTTACGCCTAACACCAGAATGAGATCAGGCCCAAATGCTTTGCCCAGCAGCGTCTCTGACATACACAAGCAGGATGTTTGTGGGTGTTAAAACTCTCCTTATAATAACTGGGTCATGCATGACTTTTTCACCTCTCCACAGTAGTCTATTCTTTATTCTGGCAAGACAAGGGATACAGGGTGAAGAAGGCATTAAAATCTGAGCATGAATGTAGAGCTTCGCTGCCGTCAAACCCACTGACTGATGTTGGTGTGACTGAGAAGTCAGGAAGCAGAAAAAATGTGGAAGACAACTGGAAAAAGGGCTTATTTCTACAGAGGTGTCTGCCATCACTCTAGTGGTTTCCCATTCTGCCTTGGGAGTCACCTGGCAGCAGCTTTTGTACAGTACTGGGGCATTTCTTGCATAATATTCATCCACTGAAGAGAAGTGGTGTTTGATAGAAGAGAGCAAGGAGTTGGGGAAATGGTGTGTAAAAATGCAAAGGTGAAAGAAAAAAAGGTAAAGTTAACGAAACTGTAAAAGCAGGACGAAGAGTGACAACTGAGACATGGTTATGTGACACTCAGGCTAAAACCAGAGCACAAACCTGGCAGATTAGTTTCCCCATAATGCCTTCACATCTGGAAGAAATACCCATTGCACCCTAGTAAAATGATTCTTTGAACATGAAAACCTGCTGTTGGCATTTGGAATGACACCGATATCATTATTAGTTTTCAAGTCATTCCAGAAAAATGATGAAAAATTACCAAATGGCTAAATAAATGTCCCACACAGACTGGTATAACAGTGTGGACTTACAGTCCTTCATAAACACACCACCTGCATTATGATGACTCACGTGGACATAATAAACATTTTCACAGCACTTATTTCATCAAAATTCAAAAAGAGTCATGTTGTATTTACTGAACCAGTCCGCTGCAAAAAAGTCTGTCTTTATTTGGTTAGTTTTTATTTGCTTCTACTTTGCCGTTTTTTTCAAAAGCACCAATAAATTAAAATGGCAGCAAATCTTAAAACACAGCGGCTTATTAAAAACATACTGTACATTAGCAATGGAGTATTAATGGGATCCACACTGAAAGTGAGATATGAGCGTTCTGTGTCTGTCATCAGCCCACCTGTCCTTCTGTGCAGGACAGTGGACGGACAAAGAGTCTTCACCAGGCTGACAGACAACATCAACATAGTGGACTAAAGCAGTTTTCATATGAGCTCATCAGGAAGAAATCATGTGCATACGTAGCCCATGAACTTACTGATTTTACTGATTCTCTCTGGCCCACTTACAGAAGGCGAGTGACAACAAAAGCAGCGTGATCCACCATAATAACTACCAGCAGAAACAGAAAATAAAGGGATTTGTGGGATCTAAACATCTGTCTGTGGAGATTATGCTTCACTAAACACGAAAAATAAAAAATAAATGAAGCATAAAAATCACGTTCCAGTGGAGACGCATGTTTCACGTGCATCTTGAATTCGGTGTAGATCGACACATTAGATAAGTAGGAATTCTATCTGCGGCGTAAGCCACGCATATACAACGCATCTTAAAATGCACTTAGTGTGGATTAGGTGTTAGGGCCACATTAAGGAAAAAATAAAGGGAGGAAAATTACATTTTTTAATTTAGGCATGTCGAGAATAAAGTCGAAATGTCGAGAATAAAGTTGAAATACTATTTTCTAGAAAAGAATTCAAAATAAAGTTCCATGATGTACATGATGCAGTACATAGTATACTGCAACTGTGCCCATTTGAAATAAAGCACAGTTCTAATATAATACTTCTGAATAAAAGTCTGGCCTCTCGTTACAGCTGAGGTTTAAAAATAAAGGTTCTATTTGAGCATTTACAGTATTATCAAACCACTGCTGCTGAACTCACTGACACATATACAGTACACAGAAAACCCCTCTTCAGGACAAACATGACAGCCCACTCTGTCTCTGCACAAGCCCTGAGAGCCAAAGAGACATACAGGAAGGCAGAGAGCAAGAGACAGACATGAAGAAATGACCAGGATAACGATGTGGACTGTGTCCTCCTATTTGTTTGTTTGTTTGTTTGTATTGGGTTATTTTTGGAAGGCTGTGGTGTGCCACTTACTTCTCAATAAGGTCTAAAGTCACCCCTGGCACCAACTTGGCACTCTTCTGCATACAAAACCTGAAAAAAGGAGACAGGAAGAAGCTGTTGAACAGGGCTGGAAAGAAAAGCGCTGCATAGACTAGACAAAGCAATAAAAACGTTTGGCCTCTAGAGCACAAATTTTAGGACCTACAAGAGAGACAATCAACAGGTAAAACACTTATATGAAAAATGAGAGTTTCAAAGATTACAACCACTGAGCACCTTGATAAGTGTATTTTGGCTGAGTTACAGATAAAGGGAGGAGGCAGGCAGTCAGCAGGGAACACAGAGCCATATTTTGAAACGTCTGGCATGGGGGTTACTGTTTACTGTGTGTGGTTAGCTCTGACAGGTTTGGCCAGCTGTAAGTCACAGCAGGTTGGCGCTGACGAACACTGCGAGCCGTCACACACCTGCAGGCATGTGTGTATGTATGCAAACATCAGCCACACAAAAGCTGCAGGGAACACTAAATCTGGAAAAGCATAGCAGATTTCACAGCAAAAATTATTAGGTTGTTTCAACATAAAAATACAAATTGCCACACTGCATTGGTACAAAATTGTTCATTCATTGTTCTAATACATATAAAAGTTGCTGTAATAAAATACAAAACTTGCTACATCAACTTAACTGAACTTAAAGCTGCACATGGTTAACACATTATGGCTTCAATGTTGATATGTGTACGCAACACGGGTACAAGTTAACATGTCCAGCCTTGGATCAACATGAGCATTCATGTAGAATCATTTTTCATGTGTGTCAAGTCCATTATTCACTCTCCTTTTAGCCCTGTTTTGGTCTTCAACCCCTCCTCAACCTCCTGGCTCTCGAGCTGCTAAATGCTGCACTATGGAGCAACTAGCTGCTTGATAACTTCCTCCAGCTGCTCTTTGGTGGTGGGCAAGTAGCATAATCCACCCATCTACCCAAAACAAAAACAGCAGCTGGTGAAATAAACTGATGAGACTGAATGAAAAACAATAATTCTGGGGGCTGTAAAATCCAAAACAATGAGTTGGAAATCTCCATAGGGGAGCTGCAAACTGACCAATCTCAGTATGTTACTACAAACTACTCTTTTCACATTACAGTCATTGCACCCATTGCCCATATACAAATATCGAGTAGTGCAGCTTTAAACTAGAATTATATACCTCTGCCAAACGTAACTTGCAGTTTACACCAATCAATCAATCACCTTTATTTCGCCAAGGAATTTGTTTCCGGTACAGAACCGAGGCTGCCATCTAGGGCGCCAACTCAACTGATGGCTCTGGAATAATTTCCAGTGAAACATGCTGTCCCTGTTTTTACAGATGAGTACTGAGGACTGATAGAGAGCGTCTTTGAATCCAAGTGGACATTTGTGCCAAATTTGAAGAAAGCCGCTCAGGGTGTTCCTGATGTTTAGCATTCACAAAAAAATGGGAGGTCGCTGTGACCTTGACCTTTGACCACCAAAATCTATCAAATTCCTCCTTGAGTCCAAGTTGACATTAGTACCAAACTTGACAACATTTCCTCAACTGAGTTGTCACGTTCACAAGAATGGGACGGACGACCAGAAACACAATGCCTCCAGCCACTTGGTCATTTTCTCCACCAAGGCTTGAAGCCGGGATTCCTGCATGGAAGTGAATTTGAATTCCAAAATGAGAGTAGTCATGTGTGGATTGGGAATTCATATCCAACAGCTGATCTAAAGCAATAGAAAATAAATTCAAAGGTTCTTCCTGCTGCTGAAGGATAATGAGATCCCACATGGCAGCAGTGTGACTTACTGTCTCTTTAATGAACAGCACAGGTCCTGAGTGTGCCTGACATTCGTGAAACAAAGGGGGGGAAGGATATAACCAAGAGAACTTGTTCTAAAGTCCTTATGTACAAAATCTATGCTTTGCTGTTTGTGTCGTGAACAGAGGCACGTCATTGTTTTCCCCTGTACAACATCATTTAATATTGCTTCACTTTTACTTCTGAAAGTCAACTGAAGCACAGATTAAACATTTTGATTGTGTTTTGTTTGTGTTTGCTGCAAAAGACAACAGCAAATCCCCAGACATACACACATTGATTAACTAAAAATGGTGTCTGGCAGAAACAGACAGAAAGGCCTAAACAAACAGAGAACAGACATGGCAGCAGGTTGCAACCCTTGTGCAGAGTTATGTAAGATCCCTCAGGCACTGATGAGAGATAAGAAAGGAAAAGAAGAAGGGGAAACTGTTAGCCACTGCTTTTTGCTCTTAGCTCATCTGTGATGTGAGCACTCTGTACTTTTCAGACTCGCACCGGAGCCTTGAAAATCTTTACGCATGCTACCTGTGTGAAAGGGCAACTCTGGACAAAGGCCGAGCCTGATTCAACGAACACAGTCCAGAATTCATGTGTGAAAACAACTTCTGTGACTTATCCTGGATCCAGTTACTCTACCTCACTCGGGAAAGGCCTGTCCAGCTCTAAGACCCAGCTGTAAAAAGGAGGTTGGCGGCTGGTCACTCTGCCAAGGTGACCAGAACCAAACAGGAGAAATTAGGCAAGAAACCATATGGGTCTGAACTCCCATGGCACCCACAGGAGCATACTGGTTACTGGGTCAATACCCTTCCTTAGCCACTAGATAGGGACCAAAGAAGAAGATGACAACTCTGTGTCATCATATGAATCATGGCATGAAGTGTGGAGCACTGATGTTACAGGACTACCAGCTGCTTTTCACAGTCTGGTTAAATCTTTTTTTTTATAACAACTGGAGCCATGAAAAGAGACAACTAATGCTATGGTAGCTAGCTTCGAACCCAGCACAGAGTGTATGAGAGGGCTTTTGACTGGTTAAGTCTGGACAGACATGCATGTAAACTGCAACTTGGCTGGTTGGCAAACGCATACAACAGCAAGGTGGTAATTTTAGTTTCAGACCTGTCATCACTTGGCTCTTGCCTAAAACTCAGCGGTTTTTGAAAATGTCTGTGCCATCTGAGCTGAACTGCATCACTTCAGGTTTAGTGTAAGTGCCAGAGAAAGGGCACTGTCAAAAATAAACAATAATTCGTTTCAACCATGACTCAGGATTGAAAAATGATTCAGCCAGAGCTGATAAGGGAACATTGGGTTTGGTTTTAGTCAAAAATATCTCCGAAGAAGAAAAAAAAACAACATGGAGGAAGCCACAGCACCCCTGTGGTAGGGCAACATGTGTAGTGGTATAACTGAAGAGGTTGGAGGGTAAACCTGCTGAGGTGTTGGCTTAGCCTGCTTTGCATTCCACAGAAATTCATCACTGCTACCTGATTCTTTACTAAAGGGCTGAACATGCTGTACATTACCCTTGGATCTGCCACGGTAGTAATGCTACAGTTTCCTAAACATGTTTCTGTACCTTATAACCTGCTAAATTTAGCTCATTCTCCCAGACTAAGGCTGTATCTGAAATTACTCCCTTATTCCCACCTCAACTGGTGCAAAGTAAAAGTCAGGGGAACATCAAAGTCAATAGGATTCATCTTTTGGAGAGCATGAATGTCTGAACCAAACTGTGTGGAAATCCATCTAGTAGAAGTTGAGATATTTTACTAGATCAATGAATATTTTGACCTTCAAGAAGCACTAAAGGAATAGTTATGAAGCTATCTCACTTGAAACCAAAAATTTCAACCTGCCAGTGGCACTAGATAAAAAATAAATACATAAATAAAATCCATCACCAAAGTCACAGGGTTCCATGTGACGAACTGTGAATTTCTTTACAAAATAACAGTTGCAGAGATATTTAAATCTGGACCAAACAATGAACCAGTCAGCCAAATGACCAACACTACCACCCCAAGACCCAAGTTGGCTAAAATAAAACCTTTTGCCATTTTTTTCCAGTAGAAAACAAATTGACAGAATACCCAGTAGTCCATCTAACTAAAATGTGTGGGTAAAGTTTGGTCTTGAAGTAGAAACTGAGAAACAAAAATTAGTTTTTTTAATTTGAAAGCAATATGGAGCTGATCAAAAGATAAGCAGGAAATGGACGGCAGAGGTGAGTCATACTATAACTTTCAGCGTGGATCATCTCATCTCTAACTGAGTCGACAGTAAGGTTTTTATTGTAACAACTACTTAACTGGCTGCTGAACTTTGGGATGCACCAGTGACTGTGGCTGACGAACTAAATGTTTATATGATGAAGAAAACACACATAGGTTAAGAGAAGGGCTGGAGACCAAAGATGAAGAGGAAATTGAGGGATTATTATGAACAAGTAAGAGCAAGGTCACCAAATTTAATTGGATCAGTGAATAAGAGAGAGCGGGTGTGTGGGTGCTAAGAGAGGAGGGTAGGAGTGGCCATGTACATATTAAACTTTGAGCAGAGAAATGAAGTGGATCTTGTGTGAGGAAATGACTGTACTGCTCCTAGAGTGGGAGGTGGAGGAGTGGGAGGAATATCTCCTCTGGTCACTGCAGGGCCAGCTTCAGTCTGCTACCGCTCATTAATCCTTCAATCAGCCTTTCTGTCCCTTGTCACAGTCTCTGTCAGCCATGTGCTGGAGGGGCTGCTGGGTGGCTCAAATCTAATCTGCACTGACACGAGATATACTGTAATACACTCAGCATTGCACATTTCATGAAGCCACTTCACTTGTAAATATGACAAATACTGTTTTTTTGCAGTTATTGTTCTGATTCTTACTATGTATTAATTTTCCATGGATTATTTTATCTTACTGACATAATACTATAATTAACTGCATTATGGTAATTAGCACTATTCTAATATGTTGTACACAGAGGTTACATTGACTAAATATTTTCCATCGACAGAATTTTTTTAATAATGACAAAAAAATCTGAATGGTGTCATTCATTTTGACTAACTTAAAGTAAGGCTGCTAAAAAGCTCAAATGGTTGTTATGGCATTGGTAAACAAGGTTAACAAAGAGGAACTGATTTGGTGAATGAAGGACAACTGAGACCTACTCAACACACCTCGCTATCTGGGAGTAGTCAGTGTGCCAAAGAGCCATGGACGGAGGCCACGGAACCTGTCTGTGACCACTACAGGTCACAGAGGGGTGCAACTGAGTTCAATTCAGTTAGCCTAACCTCTTGTAAATGGGTTGTTCATGCTGTAATAGTTAATTGTCTAATTTAGTGAAATTGCATTGTTCATATTTGCTTGTTTACGCACAATGGCCGCAGTGTTTTTAGTGGCCACTGCTGTCACTGTGGGGGAAAAAAAAAAAAGTTCATGTGGGGTTGGCATGGAAAG
>NW_018127902.1:2349432-2350195 GCF_001952655.1 Monopterus albus
GATGGGTAATAATAAATGATCACATAATTTTATGACCCTGTCTGTCAAAATGGCAGACAATGAGAAAGTCTAGCGTGAAACTCTAGTTGTATATTTATGCTCTAGTCTAAGGGAAGAAACCACCAAGCCGATATGAAAGAACTAGAAGCAACAAATTACGACCTCTGCATCACCTCATGTTGGCTTTGTCTGGGCCAGTTGGGCTGAAAAAGTGACACTTGAACACAGCACGCCGACTACAGCCAGCGGCCTGCTAGCACATACGTACATTCTGCGCCTGCATGAGAGACATAACACCCCCTACCAGCAGTTGGCAGTATTAGTATTCAGCCTTCAGAAAGGGAAAGTAGAAGAACTAGACTGTGGAAATACAAATGTAAACAAAGCTGCTTCTAAATGAAAATATATCTGATAAGAAGTTGCAAGTGACACTGCCGTTCTCTGCCCTTGGTCTTTTAGATGTAGAAGAAGAAAGGTTGTGGAGAAACTGCACAAAGACTACGTTCACACTGCAGGCTGAAGTGATTCAAATCCGATCTTTTTGCCCAAATGTGACCCATATCCGATTTCCTTATGACAGTGTGAACAGCACAAATCCGATTTTTTCAAATCCGACCCAGGCCACTTTCATATGTGGTCCTAAATCTGATATATATCCGATGTTTTGCAATGCGACTTCAGTCTGAACGGCCAGGTTGCATTTCATGCGATTTTTTTATGTCATTGAAATGCGACAGACGTCACAATTCTGCGCTGGAGGAGG
>NW_018127902.1:2350458-2378534 GCF_001952655.1 Monopterus albus
AATCGAATTTCGGCAAAAAATCCGATCTGAGCATTAAGACCTGCAGTGTGAACGTAGTCTAAATGTGTGAAATCATGGATACTACAGTGACAGAATGAACTTTCTCGAACTGTTCTCTTCTCATGCACTTATTTGCTTAGCTGAACTGCCAATCAGAGTGGTCTCTCTCACCAATGAGGCCTGACCACCGACTTCAACACGTCAAATCGTCTGAAAAGCTGCAGACAGGGACCATCTAGTGCCAACGGTGTGGGACACACCAGGAGAATGAGCTGACAGACGAGCTCTGACAGACAATCTCTGACGGTCTGACGATGGCTGACAGCCAACTGTTGGCTTGTTGTGTCTCTGCCCTAAGACAGACTCGTAATCTCTGAGATGGTAGAACAACTACACAGGTCACTGGCGTGGCTTTGGGATCCTGTGGTTCCAACTACAAACGGCTGCTTTCAAACACATTCTGAAAAACCAATAAGAAATATTGTGAACACAACAGTGAAGAAGTGGATTATCCTGCAGCGTTTTGAGAAACGTTTACTTCATTCCCACCATGATTCTGATTCACAACTATAATCCATTGCAGGTGCCGACCACAGCTGCTGTACCTTCTGGTACATTCAATTTTGCTACTTTGCCCTTCAAATTTATAGGGCAAAGTTGTTGCAGTGTCAGCTGTTGTTGCATTATTCACTGTATGTGTAAAATCAATTTTGTAGTAGAAAATATTTTTATGCAAACCATGAAAGTACATTAACAAAACGTGCATTTCAAAATCTTACCAAATTTGTCATTATTACATAAGCTCAAAACAAGCTGCTCATAAAGTGGCAGTTCCTATGCTCCAGTGCAACTGCTCTTGTTTCAAAACAACAACTGAAATGATGATACATTATGATTAAGGTGCTGCATTTAATCATTAATTAGAATAATGTGAATATGGAGGTTGTACAGTGGTTGGCACAGTAGTCTCACAGTAAGAAGGCTCCAAGACCGAGTTCCGTGCAGTTTGCATGTTCTCCCTGTGCCTGCATAGGTTTTCTCCAGTAACCTCGCACAGTCAAAAGACGTGCAGGTCAAGTTGACTGGGGACTCTAAATTGATTTAGTGAGAGTTGGAGTGGTCGCCTGCCTCTGTGTGTCCAGCCCTGTGAAAGACCGGTGACCTGTCAACGGTGTATCACTCCTCCCGCCCAGTGTCAGGTGGGATAAACCCCCACCCCACGACCCTGTACAGGATAAGTAGGTGTAGCTAATAGATGGATTGATGCATGGAGAGTGTCCTGCCCACATGCTTCATTACTGCTTTCACCTCAGATCAACATCAAAGTGTAGTGCTAGTGATGTACAGGACACATTTTGTTAAAGACATTTCCTGAACGTACAGGGATGTTGACCTTGCTTATAGCACCAATCAGTGACAATGCAAATCCACTCCACATAATTTATGTTGCAATGCCATCGCACTACTACACTTTTACTTTGTCAATTTAAATGTGTTTTTCTTTCAGCTCAACAGCACAGAGACAGACTGCAATAATGATGTCACCGAGACACAAGTCCTGGAGCGGCTCCAACAGTGAATAATGCAACAACTGCTGAGACGCTACGACAGCAGCCATGGTGATTTGACTGAGATAGAAGCACATTTTCTGACTCATAGCTGTAAGGCTTAACATTCAAATTAAACTCCTTTGGATAAATAGTAATCAGCAGATGTCACCTGATGATATCATTATTTAGGCAGACTGAGTGTGTTTGTCAAGGCTGACTTCACTACCCAAAATAACCTGAATATGTTCAGGTGATTTAATGGGCTATAAATTGAAATGGGCTATACTGAAGTGAACAGACGGGTACCAACTGAAGAAAAACTTCAAGAAAATTGAGAAAAATAACAAATGTGAATATTTTTTATAAAGGGCATCACTCTCAACCAGGCCATACATTTCCTAATTTGGCCTCAATTTCATACATTTTCAGAGGTCACAAAGGTCACCAGACTGGGCACTAAGGCCTGAGCAGTGAAGTTACAAACTGTAAAAAGTACGGATACTTGTCAAACTATTTAAGGGAAATGTGCAGAGATATTTCATATTGCTACACTGGCAGTAGTAGGAACTGTGCACCTTTACTGTCATTTACATAGTAAATTGTGTACAGTAATTACATTAATCTGGCATCATGATGACAGAATGACCAGCATCACTTCTAGCATGATGAAAACTAAAATGGTTGTCAACTAAGGTTTTCACTTGTTTTGTTTTTTTTAAATTGTAATGGCAATTGTGAAAAGGTCATTTTATACAAATTCTCTCATTTTACAGTCTAACTTCTGCTTTCACATACAATGCACATTAAATTAGGCTACTTCTTACTGACAGTTTTAGTATTTTTTTTTTTAGCAAATGCACTACACTATTTCAAATAGCAGAGAAAACACTAAATTTCAACACCACATGTAGTGTTTTACAGCCTGAACTTATAGACAGAGTCAAATCCTTTATATCCTTTGGTCTGCTTACCCAGTAAAACCAAAGGAAACCTTACAGTATTTTACTTGTAACAATGCTAGCAGGATTACACTCTCTCTGAGCTAATAAATACCACATAGATGTAGCAAACTATACAGAAGTTCACCAAGTTCATAAAAATCCTGATGTTACCAAGCAAAGAGTGAATACCTTAAATTTTACAGCATATTCTGCCAACTTGCATGTAGCTTGCACAGAGTTTTTATGAGGAGCGCTCCCGGGTGAACAGTTTCAATAAGCTCATTGTTCTACTTGATACGTACATAAACACACACCTATGTGAGTGACTGAACATGAGCGATCATTTACAACAACTGCTCCTCAGATCTGATGGACTTGAGAAGATCTAAGTGAGTTAAGACTTCTGTCACAGTGGATGAGGACACATCGACCACTGTAGCTGTGTAACACTGTGTAATACAGAGCATCACGGCCATATGCCAAGGCAAGGACAGGCATGGCCATAGGGCTGTCATGAAACCTATTCCCTGATCTCAACCCAGCTGAATGCCTATGCTGCAGATTTTGGATGATGTGCTACAGACAGCACTCTCCACTAGAACAATATACAGTGCCTTGCGAAAGTATTCGGCCCCCTTGAACTTGGCGACCTTTTGCCACATTTCAGGCTTCAAACATAAAGATATAAAACTGTAATTTTTTGTGAAGAATCAACAACAAGTGGGACACAATCATGAAGTGGAACGAAATTTATTGGATATTTCAAACTTTTTTAACAAATAAAAAACTGAAAAATTGGCCGTGCAAAATTATTCAGCCCCCTTAAGTTAATACTTTGTAGCGCCACCTTTTGCTGCGATTACAGCTGTAAGTCACTTGGGGTATGTCTCTATCAGTTTTGCACATCAAGAGACTGAAATTTTTGCCCATTCCGCCTTGCAAAACAGCTCGAGCTCAGTGAGGTTGGATAGAGAGCGTTTGTGAACAGCAGTTTTCAGTTCTTCCCACAGATTCTCGATTGGATTCAGGTCTGGACTTTGACTTGGCCATTCTAACACCTGGATATGTTTATTTGTGAACCATTCCAATGTAGATTTTGCTTTATGTTTTGGATCATTGTCTTGTTGGAAGACAAATCTCCATCCCAGTCTCAGGTCTTTTGCAGACTCCATCAGGTTTCCTTCCAGAATGGTCCTGTATTTGGCTCCATCCATCTTCCCATCAATTTTAACCATCTTCCCTGTCCCTGCTGAAGAAAAGCAGGCCCAAACCAGGATGCTGCCACCACCATGTTTGACAGTGGGGATGGTGTGTTCAAGGTGATGAGCTGTGTTGCTTTTACGCCAAACACAACGTTTTGCATTGTTGCCAAAAAGTTCGATTTTGGTTTCATCTGACCAGAGCACCTTCTTCCACATGTTTGGTGTGTCTCCCAGGTGGCTTGTGGCAAACTTTAAACGACACTTTTTATGGATATCTTTAAGAAATGGCTTTCTTCTTGCCACTCTTCCATAAAGGCCAGATTTGTGCAGTATACGACTGATTGTTGTCCTATGGACAGAGTCTCCCACCTCAGCTGTAGATCTCTGCAGTTCATCCAGAGTGATCATGGGCCTCTTGGCTGCATCTCTGATCAGTCTTCTCCTTGTATGAGCTGAAAGTTTAGAGGGACGGCCAGGTCTTGGTAGATTTGCAGTGGTCTGATACTCCTTCCATTTCAATATTATCGCTTGCACAGTGCTCCTTGGGATGTTTAAAGCTTGGGAAATCTTTTTGTATCCAAATCCGGCTTTAAACTTCTCCACAACAGTATCTCGGACCTGCCTGGTGTGTTCCTTGTTCTTCATGATGCTCTCTGCGCTTTAAACAGACCTCTGAGACTATCACAGTGCAGGTGCATTTATACGGAGACTTGATTACACACAGGTGGATTCTATTTATCATCATTAGTCATTTAGGTCAACATTGGATCATTCAGAGATCCTCACTGAACTTCTGGAGAGAGTTTGCTGCACTGAAAGTAAAGGGGCTGAATAATTTTGCACGCCCAATTATTCAGTTTTTTATTTGTTAAAAAAGTTTGAAATATCCAATAAATTTCGTTCCACTTCATGATTGTGTCCCACTTGTTGTTGATTCTTCACAAAAAATTACAGTTTTATATCTTTATGTTTGAAGCCTGAAATGTGGCAAAAGGTCGCAAAGTTCAAGGGGGCTGAATACTTTCGCAAGGCACTGTATCAGCTGAATTCCGATTTACTTCATTAGTGTGTGTCAGCCAATAAAAAGACAAAAAAATAGTAGCACTGAAATAAAAATATATTTGCAGTAATTTTATAACAGTCTCAACTCAAAGTCTCTCCACTTAACAGTGCTTTGTTTCTCAGTCGTAAAATCTCCTGCCCAGTGACTATCTCCATGATTCTCTAACCAAATGTATGGGATATCTGTCAAAAATGTGTGTTCATGTAAGAAATTTATATCAGCTCATTTATCAGATTTTATCACCTCTGAAATATCAGTACTGGCGTTACATATCAGAGAAATCAGTTGACTGTAATGAAGGAAGCTCATTTTGTAGACTCTTGTTCAACCCTTCAAGGAGCACTGTGAGGAACACTGAAGCTCTTCTTCAAAGCTCGTGGAAGACCACCTTAGACCAGCCTCTCTTGTTTTAATTTGTGACCGCCATTTTAATTTCCTTCTGCAAACATCAGTTGCACAGACTGATTTAGCAAATGGGAGGACAGTGGTACAGCCACATTTGTTCTCAATGAATGTGAGGCTATTTTGTGTGCGCGCAATCTTTCCATTTAGCAGCATGTTCACCAGCACTGATGTAAATGAGCAGTGTTAACCTGAATACATGGCTGCTTGTATTGTACAGGTGTAGTGAGAGGGAGCTAGAAGAAAGTGTAAGTTTACAGTGAGTGAACCTTCTGCCAGTCAAATCATCTTTTATTTCATTCAGTTATTGAAGCATGGCTCAACCTGAAAGCCTATGAAGTCCATGACATTCTTCTCTGGTGAACAATGCGATTTACAAAGATCCTCTCCTTCATCAAACACATTATGGAGGTCTAAGATGACTAGCAGCTGCTACGCTGACAGCAGCACCCCAAATTTCTCCAACTGCTTTCTCCTGAAGTTACATTTCAGCTGCAGTTCCATCTGTCACAGTGGTAGTAAATCAGGCGATGAGAGTTTTTGTTAAAATTTCCATTCTCACTGTACTGCACAGGGGGAACTGTACAAAAACAGTTTTTTTAACTATTCTGTGCCATCCTTTCAATATTCAACAAAAGCTATTCTCTTTGTAGATTTAGGTACTGATCTGGGTCATTATCCAGATCCAATCATTTTTTAAAGGATTCTTCACCAGGGTGAGATAGGGCCAATTTCATTATTTTCACTTCTAAATCCATACATACCTACAATGGCTGGACAAAAACTGCACAATAAGATCTACCGCACACCAAAGTATGATCTGGATTCCAAGTAGTGGTCAGGTTTATACGGCTCATGGAAAACTTGCTACTGTGACACAACAAATAATGCAACAGACTTGCAACTAACACCAAATTGTAATTGAAACTTTGCTTATTCAGCAGAGGGTCGGCCTTTTTCTTCAACAAGGGGTGTGCAATGTGTAGCGGAAATGACTACACTTTATTCATATTAATTTTACAATTTTATATTTCAAATATTTTAATACTGTAATATCTTGTTAGAGTAGGGCACCAGGATCAATTTATGCCAGTCAAACATAAAATGGGTTTATTAATTCAGATTATTAATACGGTCTCGATCTGAATGCAGTGAATCCCACGGTTCATTGACCTATTTACTGGAAACAATACACACCAAAGATGACATGAGAAATGATAGCACTCTGGTGCCCTACTCTAACAAGGTAATACAATATTAAAATATTAGAAATATTAGATAAATATTCATAAGCATAGTCATTTCCACTACAGATATATATCATCGATGATAATATCTCAATTGTTGCTTTAATGATGTGTGAGCTAACAGGGTATTGCTTTACAAAATAATCAAAAACAAGCCCAGAGAGTCCACACGTTCACTGTGTCATGGTGCCTAGTAGCACAAACTATACTGCCTGTGGGCACTGAGTGTGCAAGTCGATGCTTGTCTCAGCAAACATTAGCGGAATCATTCCGCAAAACTACAGTGTACTGTTCTACTTCAGTGCTTCATTTTTAACTAAATAAGTAAAACCTGTTTTCCTTAAATCTTGTTTCCATTATTATCATTAGTAAGCAACAATTAATATGCTATTAACCAGAGCAAGCTAGTATAAGACTTTATCAAACACATTTTTGAAGGATGCAAAATACCATCTGTTTATTATCGGCAAAAATTCCAGAAAATGTTGATATCATTTTTTGTGTATATCTCATGCTCCTGTCTTCAAAACTTGCTGCCTTTGATCCTGAAGAAAATCGCCATTAGTGAATTCTAGTTTTCTTGAATAACTTTCAAACAATAATGATATTCATGTAATTTCAAATGCTAGGGACAGGTTTTCATAGTCAAGGAATCATATTATGAGGTCTACCATGGGAATGCTGATCTTAGATGGAATGGCATTATGGGGAAGCTGCCTTGGCAGAGGTGTGTGTTCTCTGAGTGCTGTCTAATTAGGATTCATATTGTATTGAATCCTGACCTATCAACAGGCAGACTAGGCCCACCATTACCTTGGCTAAATTTCACACACACACACGGAGCTTTAATGCCTTCATCTGTTGTTGCTTTCACTCTCTTTAGCCACGTTATCCTGTTCCCTGCCTCTCAATCTCCCCCATACCTCCCCATCCACCAGTGGGAAATCCCTTGAAGATGGCAGTCCATCAGTAATGATTTTCTGCTCAGCTGAGCGATAAAAGGTACACATGCACTCACTCTGCCTGGCTCTCTCCTTCTCTCTGTAAACCCCATCACCCATCCTTCAATGCATCTCATTAAAGTTTTAAAGTCAAACTAAGCCAGCACATCAGTGAATCCCTTTGTCCACCTACTTTAACCCTGCCAAACTCCACCTCATCCCTCCTTCATTTTCTCCTCTTATCTCACTCTGGCACTGTGGGAAATTAAGGAGAAGACAACTCGGCATTTCTTTATTTAGAAAATAATAAGCAGGCCGGGTTAGGCAACAAAAAAAGTACACGAAGAACAGGAGGAAGGAGGACGTGGTGAGAGTGAGCTGCATCATCTTTGGAGACTGCCAGGTCTCAGTGCAAGCTGGAGAGCAGGTTGATGTAAATGCAAGTCACAGCTGGCGTGTTTAATCTGGCTGGGAGGTTCTGGGACTATTCTCAATCAAATAGTTATTCTTGACCAAAACTGGCAGGATGACACTGAACACCAGCTGTATACTACATCTGGACTTAGTAAAGTCCCTCCCAGCATCACATAGTGCCTCTTCCTCCAAGGCCTGGAGTTTAAAGCAAGCCTCTAACTTTTGCTAAATCATGGTCATTGTAGCCACAGTGGACAATTATGGGACACTATTAAATTTTAAAGGTAGAGTAATAGTGGCACAAGTAGAGAAGAGTCATAAGGCTAGCAAACAGACTCAGTAATGTCAGTTACACAGCAACTATTATCTGTAGCAAACATTAGCAGCAACAGTTGTAGCAGCAAAACCCCTGAATGTACTGAATTGAATAGAGGTGTACTTTAGTGCTTATAAATTCACTTTTTTATTTTTAAAAGGAATAGTGTTGTTTCAAAGGTCACCTAGTCATACTTTAATTAAGGCTTTCAGACACCAGCTTTGTGCTTTTGGGGGAATCTATTTGATAGGGGGTCAGGATCCCAGTAGAGATGAATGGTGAGGGCCGTGTTTTTTCACACTTATGAAGCTCTGTCTGAAAGTGGCTGTAATGTTTTTATTTGTGTTTGTTGGTTTGTTCACAGCATAACTCAAAGTGTAATGAATGGATTTGGATGAAATGCTTTGAAGAGGTAGGATATGGCCCAATCCATTAGATTCAGATGCTCATCCGGATCATCATCAAGAACTAGGATATTTTAAAAGAATTCTTGACATTTGTAAGTGTTGAAAAGGCTGTTGACTGTATGTGAGAGCTGCTTAGCACTTGGAGTGAAGACGAGTGGAGCAAAAAATTGTAACAGGAGGCACACTGAACAACAAAATCTAAAGTGGACTGCGAAAAAAATTTATACTAATAATGAAAAAACTGTTATTGTAAATTAAATCTTATAATATTATACAATTGTACCATTTATTTCACACATGGCAGCAAACATATAAGTTTACTACTGAGTGTGTGCAGATTCTGTTCTTACCTAAGAACAAATCCCAGAGAAGAAAACATTGGTGAAAAATTCATAAATGGGTTTCACAAACACAAACCTGTTCTTAAGAACGACTGGTGAATGTGGCCCATTCTTATTTCATTCTGCAGGGGACATTTATTTAGCCATTTGTGGCATTTAGTAATCCCTCATGTCTACTGTTTTTCTTGAATAACTTCCAAAATAATGAAAACAATGTGACTCCAAATACTAGGGGTAGGTTGTCATGGTCATGGAATCATATCATGAGGGTCACTGTCATGTGAATATTGCTTTTAGATGTAGTGGCATGATAGGGACAGAGGCTTGTACTCTCTGAGCGCTGTCTAGTATCATTACACTTTTCCTTTCTGAGTGTAAATAAAGGTTGAATGAATAAATTAATCAATTGATAAAAGCTTGGTTTTCTCTTTTGAAGGTTTGATGTTCATTTAACATTTATGCTAAATGAGCTTAGTAAAGTCAGAGCTAATTGAGGAAGTCTCATGTATAACACATAAATATTACATGACTAAATGTCCCCTGGTTCATTACCGACCAACAAGGAAGATTCATTAATACAAACCACTGCAGGCCGCCTTTACTGTGTCTTTAATAGGGGGGATCAGACCGGAGACCATATTTTTCCTTGAATGCTACAACATCCATTTTTGGAGGCACAGGGTGTTAAGGAATAGCTCAGTCAACATTATCCAGCAGGCTTTTAGCAAGTTGTTCTTCGAAATGGGATGCTGGTAAGGGATATCAATATTAATGGCATAATACTGAGGCCTCATTATACTGAAGGTCATGGCAGGATGTGGATTTAGAGCACAGGAAGATAAACGGAACTCTTCAACATTCATGACAGAGGAGAAACATTCGGCTGGCTGTAGGACAACTCCTGAAGGCAACCTGTCATTCTCACTTAGACACTTACAAAAGTTAAAAGGTAGTTGAAATCATCCCTGTGACTTTTAGTGTGTGCGAATTGAATCCAGTCATTAAAATGTAAAAAACAATAGAGTTAAGTCATGATTTATGGCACCACAGAGATTTGGTACATCGCAGACAGAGACCGTACATGGGCAGATAGTGTAGTACATGGAAGATGAGGTGACAAAAGCTTACTGTACCTCATTATTCCACAATGAAATTAGGCCACATCCTGAATGTACCATCTGGATCACATATTTAAGATTTCCTCCATTCAACAACCCACATTTCACATTTTTAATGGGTAGCAAGAAGCTGTGTTGTGGCAGAGAGAAGGGAAAGAAAGTGTGAGAGAGACATTACCATCGGAGGGCGATCTTAATGGGTGTAGTGAGGCAGGAGGTGAAGAGATCAGCTGGGAGGTCGGGGTTCATGGGCAGGAGCTCGCTGGCCTCACAGGCAGCCAGCTGGATGCAGTTCTTCATGGAGGGAGGCAGGGGCATCTGGGCGAGTGGGTGACTCGGATTGATGGCCGCCACCTGAACGGAACATGGCAGAATTTGTTTACATTCATTTGGCTGCAATTTTCCAGATAAAGAAATATAGAATCTTAAATCTAATTTGTTGTGTGGCCACGATGCTCTGACCTGCCTGTGAAAATGAGCAATTGCTTGCAAATATCCATCTGGAAGAAGATTTTAAGCTGTAGAAGAAGCAGAAAGGAATCTCAGGAAGAACCTGGTTTTCAGACCGACAACACTGAATTATTTAACTGCTTCAAAGCCTGACCAATTGTCTGGGGAAATGAATGACTGAGGGACAGAGACAAACAGGGAGCAGGGTGACAGATTTCTTCACTTTAAAGAAGTGAGACTTGTTTGTGGGGAGTGTTTATGTCTGTCAGAGGACACAGCAGGCACAGACAAAGACAGCACCCCTGTGTAACAGCCTCATTTGTAGACACATATTCATTGAAATGAAGGTTTGAGTTAAGATGCAGGAAATGTTCCATTTGATGGCGCTGATTTCTTAGCGTTACTCTAGTTAGCTCTGGTACTATAGTGAATAGAAATTGAAGGGTAACAAACACAGAAACCTGGCATTGCAGCAATACTGAAGTAAGACAGCAACAGAAGCCAGATGAGAGGATGCTGAACTTGGGCTGAAGCCCAGATAAGACATGAGATTAAAGATCAGAGACAGACAAAAGAGCTGCAGCTCCGCACTGATGGAGAAAGAGAGATGCACCAAAGGAAAGGGACGAACATGCACAGAGATCAAAGACTAATCAGAGAGGAAATACAAAAAAGGAGAAATCTATGGCATTTTAGAAGAAAAAAAACCCTAAGTTTGTGTAAATGTCCATCAGTGGCAACAGGTGAAAGACCAGCTTTAGCACCGTTATCACCTACAGTACACAAGCCTGCTCCAACTGTTGTCGGCTGCTGGTGTTCAACAAATGTGGCGTCCCATCGTTACTCCATGTTTTATTAATTAATTTTAAATCCATTTAAAAGTATTGTATTTATTATAGGCTGACTCTTATCATCATGACAGAGCCATTTTTAAAATCTTCAAAAGCCGCTTTTGAAGCGTTTGCCCGCATTAAAAATTGAAACATGGAGTTTGGGGGACAAACTTTTATCACAAGCCCAAACAAACAAGGAGTTTAGTATGTTGCTTCTGTTATGGACAGCAGGCGATGAGTGATAAAAGTTGATTTTACCCATTTTATTTTTTGTTTTCTCTGTTACATACAGTAAAAACATGATGGTTTGCCACCTTGTACTTCCAGGCAAAACCTTATAATTGATGCCTTGTCTGAGACATTGTGAGAATACAATGATAAAGTGATAGTTTATTGATCCCAGTGAGGAAATTTTCCACTTCCTTGCCCCTTAGCAGGTGGTCTTCGATGGTAAACAATCCTCTTGTCTATTCTAAGAGCAGAATTAGCGTGTTATATCCACACACTGGGACAGCTCAGTCAATACTTGCAAACATGAAAAATGGAGGCAGCTTGCGTATGATGTAAAACTTTAATTATATCTGGAGCTCTTGACTATTTATGCGCTCATTGTGCTGTTGTACTGTTGATCTGTTTGCTGGGAGTTCAATATGGTTTCAGTCTTCTGCTGAGTAGACTTTAATGAGCTGTGGGTCTTAATGGAGGCAGCAATCCAAAACTTCCCTTTATCACAGCTGACTGCTATGGCTGTGCTTTCATTCTGCTTGCTTGGTATAAAAAAAACTGTTGAGAGAGATTATTATGTTATTATTATCATCTGTTATTCCAACAACGACTGTGCCATGCTGCTTGTAATTTTAAACTGACTTGATCAACAGTACCTTTATTCATCCAAATACGTTTATACACCAGCTCCACACCTGAGAATGTCCATGATCAGGAAGCTTATTGCTGGTGACAGTCTGTCGATGTCAGGCCACATTCTAGACTCTTCATAGTTTTAAAACTTTATAATAAAGTGCCTGAGGGTGTAGGTGGTCTCCAACTGCATCACAAGAGGTGGCTATCAAACCTTTTCTGTCAAGTCCCACTTGATTGTATTTTAACCCCCAACATACACCTGCTTAATCACACACCAATCATTTATTGTGATCTCCTATAAAGATGTCTGAAATTGACCTGAAACTTCATTCGATGAGTTTACTGAAGAGCCATGAGAAACATTCACAGTAAGGACCAAAATGAAAAAAACAACTGTTACTGTCAGAGAGGAAGAGACAGCAGAGGTGCTATATCAAGCCATTATATTTAGTGAAGCAGTTGTTTATAGAGATACACCAATCAATCGACAGATGGCCCGTTTCCCTGTGATCAACCTCGACCGGCGACCAGCCGATCACTCTGAGGTTTTCGATTTGTGTGCCAATCAGATTTAGAGGCACGACAGTTCACGTCGCACACACAGTGGTGCTGACCAAAAGCATAGCGCGTGCAGCTCATAGCATCTCACATCCATCTGGAAAGAAGATTGCACTCGTGTCTCTACCAGGCACATGTTCACTCACACTCTGGAAGCGCTTGGTGTACAAGCACCGCACTGAGGAGCCTATAGAAACACCTTGGAAAACTACATCCAAATCTCCATCAGATAGTACACAGTGAGAAAACTGGCTCCACCTGAAATGCATGCATATGTACAGTGTATCCAACCCACTGTAAATCACAGCAAATACAAACTATGCACGCTTCAAAAAGAACCGTGTGCTCAGTAGTAACAGACATTGTTCCATTTCTATTACCTGTTGCCCCTGTTTATATTTGGAGAAGTACAAATATTGCACTTCATTGTAAGTTAGAGGTTTGTTAAAAAAAAAAGGGGGGTTAGAGAAAGACGGAGATGTAAAGTTTAAATGTTTTATTGTTATTACCATTCAATTTTTCATTAAAGCTACAATATTGTCTCCATATTTTGTCAATTCTAATTCTTAGAAGAAAAAAAAATCAAACTGGCAGGGCAGATGTAAAAAAAAAAAAAAAAAAAAAATAAAAAAATGAAAAACGCCCCGAAAAATTGAAATCGGCCCAGAAAGCTGCAATCAGTGCATTGTTAACAATGTCACCTAGGAACTTATCGACTGCTAGACAAGATGCATCACAATATTCCCGATTTAGATCTTTATGACAGTGATTTATAGAATGACCACACTGTGTTTCTTTTACGGTATTTCAGAAGAGTATGTTGCAATTTTGGGAAAAGAAAAACGTGTGTTTTACAAGTTAGGAAAAGTTGTCTCTTATTCTCACGTTCCCTCTGAGTGCGAACCTTCGCCTGTCATTATTAATCTGTAAAATCAGGATAATGCACCACTTTTTCTGAGTGTGGTGGAAAATCAGTTTGCAAGCATTTGTCTTGTACAAAGTCCTGTTACTATTCCTGGTATAGTATTTGAGTTGGAGCATTTGTGTGTGATGCACTGATCATATACTGCACAACCAGCCTAGCTCGCTGTAAATAAGCATGATGTTATAAAGTGCAAACTGCTACTGTAAGACCTCTTGAAGCACTGCAGGCACCCACAACAGCTATGTACTGCAACAGAAAACGTTGCTTCAAGTGCTAAAACTCTTTCCGTGTTTGTAAACAATGAGAAGTCCAGAGGCACAGAGGCCGAGCAGGAGGAGTGGGTGTGAGAACTCTGTATAGTGCTAAAGCACTAAAAGCCCTAGAAATCAATTTATAGTGACAAACACACACACACAAGCATGAATACATGCAGGGACATACAGTATGAGACCATACAGGGCAGCGCACGGACAATCACAGGGGCACATAAAACACAGCAGAGCCACAAAACAACTTAAACACGAACAAAATCACAAATGCAGCTGGAATCCACCAGAGCTCCTGAAAGGAAACTACTCCTCGGGCCTGTCAGCTTGTTGTGCGCTGCGGATCTGAATCTGATGCAAGCTGGGATAAACCCACAGCATCTGACGCGAGCCCTGTAGGGGTGCGCTCGTCTTTCTGTGCCCGGAGGGCGAGAGGAGTCAATTAGAGGATGAGACCGGAAAACAAATACCGTACAACAAATGATCCACAGGCTGCCTGGGAAACATAACAAAAGAAGAAGAAAAGCACTACTCCTGCTGTTGGCTGCACAAACAACACAAAGCAAGCATTTTATTCAGCTGCCATGACCTGATTAAAATGCTCAACCCAGTTTCCAGTAAAGCTGAAAAGAGCAGGCTTTCGAGGCGACAGTGTAGATTTACAGTACGTAATGCCTTCCTGCTCCTGTATGTACGGAACATACTTCCTGCTCTCCATTACCCGACTCACTATGGTGGGAAAAAAGGCAGCAGATGAAGCTCAGATCAGATCAGTGGGAGTATTTACAGTACTGCTCTATAAGGATCTCTGTACACACATGAATAAATGATGATGTTAAAAATACAAAATCATAGTCTTAATTAGTGGGGGGCATGTCATAACGTGTAACTGGGCCTGTGTCCTTTTTTTCTGATCAACATGCATATTTTATTTCTAGTCGTAACGCTCGCAGGCATGAGTGGGTGCCGATTGTTGCTGTGTGGATGGATCTGTGCCAGTCTTCTTGTAACATAATTCCTCTTCTCTCTCTAATGAGGAAAACATCGACTCGCTGGCAGAGACAGATATCACCAACAAAGCTGTGCGCGTCTCTAAAACCTCTCATTATGTCAACTTAAGAACAACACTGTCTCCTGAAAGAAATGTGGAGTATGTGTGTGATGGTGCGCCACGATAATCTTAATGGTAAATACAGCAATACTGCCAGCAGAAGCTGATTAATGCCAAGCAACCACTATAATTATCACATTAGCATATTGTAATCTCACAAATTACCATGAAAATCACCATGACAGGTTTCTTTTCTTTCTTTGCCACTGGGGATTGGTGATTTGTTTGTTTTTTTGTGACACTGAAGCCGAGCAGACATTGTATGGATTGTTAGACCTGATTCAGTTGCGTCCGACTCGTTTCAGAATCAGGCCGAACCAACAATCTGTCTGCTGAGCACTCAGATGGATTTCTGGCATGTCAGAAATCTGGTCAGCTGTCTTGCAGATCCACGGGCTGAAGTTAGTTCAGTGCACTTACATGAGTACAAAGACAACAACATAACATGTCACAGATGAGATTTCACATGTTGTGGACAGAATCTACTGTCGGGGCCATAGACTGCATCTATTTAAACGGTATATGGACGAGGCTAATCGAGCTCTGGCAGCGCCACACTGTACAATGTCATCAAAACATTGTCACGATCTGCAGCTTAAATAATAAGACTAATCGCAGAGGAGGAGGGGAATTTTATGGCAGAGGAGCACATCCATGCTCTAGTCAAGGTAACTCTAGTCAAGCAATACATTTTCTGTGCATTAATTATTCATTAAAATCGTAGAAGGAGCTGGTGTAGGCCTAATGTGAGCATCCTGGAAATGCTGGCAACACAAACACCTAACCCATAACACACACACAAGCTCTCACGGTCCAGTGTGTCCTCAGCTTGGAGTGCTGCCGTGAATCTCTTCAAAGGTCTGGTACACACTCAATGTTGGTCTCTCTAGAGTTGTGAGGACACTATCGCTACCTTAAACCCAGTTCTAACCTGAACCTAAAACCATGTCCCAATACTCAAACAGTCCTTTGAAGTTGTCCTCACAACAATGGCATCAAACTAAAATTAGTCAACACAGCTACAGAAAGACAAGTACACACACTCCACATGGGGACATTCTTTTCCTGGACACTCACCCCAACCTCACCCTGGGATTCAGTGGCAGGGCACGGCATCTGGTGCCAACAAAGAAGGCCGAGTCCCCACACCGTGAGTGTGTAAACCGGTGTCTGTCCTCACAGTGAGAGTAATACCAGGTGCGTGTGCACACATACACACCTCTTTCCACCCCACAGCTAATGCAGTGAGCATGCTTGCTGAGTGCATGCAGGAAGTGATGAGATATTTAAAAGGAAGCAGGTGGCCTTATAATAGAGCACTCAGAGCAGACACCCACCCACATACACACACACACAGTGGCTGACTGACTGGGCTGTAGGAGGAGGTCGATGTGGTGCTGAGGAGGAGTGATAAAACACCTCCTCCCTTCATATCTGATCTTCACTTGTCTTCTTCATGCTCTCATCTGCACCCCAGCATCTCCAAATAATAGCCTACAGTCCCTGGTGAGATCAGGCCTGTCATGCCATGTGAAACAGTGGTGTGTTTATAAAAAGGGGTGCGTGTAGCTGTTGTGCGATTCCACTTGGGACCACCCACGTGCATGCACAGAGTGTCACAGCAGAGGGATAGGGCTGCAGGAATAGGTGAGTGAGGTAGGGGACGCCCCACGTAGATCGTCTCCTGCATGATTAAAAAGCCTCTGGAAGTCATCACCTCTCTCTTTATCATACATTACCCCCCATTTTACACTTTCTGCTCTCAGGTGGTGCTTATGGACATTACGCAACGTCCCCTGCATGTCACTTAGGGATTTTCTCACTTTATTTCCCCACTGCATCACTCTGCTAAATCCTGAAGCTCCCACCATTACTGAACTAATATCTCCAGAGTACATGTTGTACCTTGCTATGAGTAAAATATTGCCTCCAAAAATGACTGAGCAAGTATTTGTCTATTCTTGCATCAACATCTCTCAGCTTGCAATGACCACAATCACTTCACAAGTTTGACAAAGATTACACTCAAATGACAACAGGCAGCAGCAGCAGCTAAGAATCTGACATTGGCTGTAGCCTTGGGAGGACCCCGAGTGGTGCCCCCCTTGGTATTGTTGCTTTTTGTATAAACATTTTCTATGTAGTGAAATACCTAAGCTCACTTTGAGAAATATTCAGCCAAAAACCTTGACTGTCACTGTTCTGCCATCTTTATATTCCACTGCTAGGTCTGGTTCTTGGACACTAGTTCTTCTCCTTAAAAAGCCTTGTGTGCCAAAGGATGTGTTATTAATCAAATCAAATCAAACTTTATTTATATAGCACATTTAAAAACAATGAGTTTTACCAAACTGCTTCACAAGCATCTAATTAACGCATACAAATTAAAACACCAGAAACATAGTAGAAAACATCACAACTAAATACAAACAAATTAAAACAGCACAGCACAAGCAGAAACCAGGAGATTAGCTGGTTTCTGTTGTTAGTAAATGTGTCTCACTATGATTATAAGGCAAAAGCCAGTGTAACTAAGTGGGTTTTAAGCAGTGATTTGAAAGATTCCAAGTCTGATACCGAGCTAATATTTATAGGTAAGCTATTCCAGAGCGTCGGGTAGGCTATTGGTTAAGGTGCAGCGCTCGCTGCTGCGCCCAGGGTTCAAATCACGGTTACGTCAGGAAGGGCATCCGGTGTAAAACACTTGCCAAATGTCAGCATGCGAGTCGTCAGTGTGACGATTTGTTGTGGCGACTTGCTGTGGCGACCCCTAAACGGGAAAAGCCGAAAGTGACTTTCTTTCTTTCTATTCCAGAGCTTCAGGGCTGTCAGCATAGACTTCGACTTGGGGACCCCCCAGGAGCAGCTGTTCTGAAGATCTTAATGACTGTACTGACTGTGACAGGTAATGGGGTGCCAGACCATTCAGAGCTCTAAAAACAAACAGCAGTATTTTAAAGTCAATCCTACAACAGACTGGGAGCCAATGTAGTGAAGAAAGGACTGGAGCAATATGAACCTGTTTACATGTGCCTCTTAAAAGACAAGTCACTGCATTCTGGACCAAGATGTAATACAGAGGCCTGATTAGTACAAATATAGAGGGTGTTACAATAATACAACCTTGACCTAATAAAGACATGGACTGCTCTTTCAAAGTCTCTAAAAGAAAGGAAAGGTTTTACTTTTGACAGAAGTCTCAATTGAAAGAAACGTGCTTTAACCACTGAGCTGTTTGTTTGTCAAAACTAAAAATGCTATCACTAATCAGCCCAAAGTTTTAGCTGTGGTCTTTAGATTTGACAGAAATAATGACTGAACACAATAGTAGACAAAAATAATGTAGAAAACCAAAGACAATCCACATTCAGTTCAGGACAACTTTGAATTTTTGGACGATTCTGGGAGAACTGTGAAAATAGGTAAGAGTCCTGCATTGTTGTCTTTGAAATTTTAATTGTATCGTGATTGAATCGAATTGTACACACCATATCATGGCTTAAATCATATCGTTCCATCCGTAGTGAAGACCCAATGAAAGCAGATAAATCACGCACCATCGCCTCCGCCACTTCTTACTCATCACTGTGGGCGTGTTGATGCAGGGTGATACAGTGACATGTGACAACAGTCTTATTTGTAACAGTAAATGTGTACACGCCAGCCTGTTAACATGTCTTTGTCTGTGTAGTTACAGTAACTCATCACTTTATCTGACAAATTCTAAAACTTGTGCCAAGCTGCATTTATCTTCTCTTTGTCAGTGTAATCTAGAAGCAGGGGTCATCTAGGAGAGACTGCAACTATTATTCTCTCATCCACAGAGGTTTTACTATCACCTGTCTAAACAAGCCATTTCATCAGTTTTCACCGTGTCACCTCCTGCTGCGCCTTCATTTGCATAAAGTAAAAAATGTTTCATTTCTGACCCCTCCCCTTAGGTCGCTTCGTAAGCCCTTTTCACCTCACCTGGAATTCCATAATGCTTTGCGAAGGGACTTGTTCGTGTCTCACTGAAAATGAATAGAGACTAATTTTCTGTGTGTATGAGCACAGATTTCATGTACTGTTGATACTACTATTGTAGTACCATACATTTCTTGCAGGTGGTGTAAATGTTAAACTTGGGATGATTTTTTTCTACTTCTCTTCTACTGAAGTATGCCGTTACTTGCCTTTACTATAAGTTGTAGAACTGGTCATAATATTATTATGAACAGCAGAATTGTGCTTCTCTGAAATCTGTGTAAATGCCACTTCAGACCTGCACAGAGAAGGGTGGAACGGGTGACCAGGGGTCACAGACGCTCCAGAGAAGCTGACATGCACACCCTCCAAATCTCAACAACAAGTCGTGTGGACCTGTGCATCAAGTATACAAGTATGTACACACAGTACATGTACGTACAAGTATAAAGGGAACTGCTATGTTGTGCTGCACATACAGTAGGCACACCTGCACTGAAGCTACAGCCCTGCATGACATCTGCAAATTTAAGCAGAAAAAGCTGGAGCGGCTGGGGATGGAGAGACACTTATGACAAGTTCCGACAAACACGGCAGCGACTCAGCAGTTTGGCTGCTGCCTTCATGAGTAGCATAGCGTTCACAGCAGCTCTTCTTTTCTCTAAGTCTCATTTCTCTGCTCCGTACTCTTCATCCTGTACCTCTCTCTCCCTCTCTCATTTTCTAGCTGATCTACAGTCTGGCTGAAACTTCTCCATGAATAATTGAGATGAATGACAGTGCCATCTCATTAGGAATTCACATAGCATGCCATAGCCGGGAGAGAGAAAACTTCATAAAAAGATGATGCAGCGACAGGGCTGAGCCGGATAGTGGTGTGTATCTGCACTGTTTGTGTGCGAGGGTTATGTGTGCCCAAGACTAAACCAAAACCCCTCATTTAAAGGCAGCTGCCCCTCTGATCACTGGATCACAGCACTGAAGACATCCTGGAATTTGATTAGAGAGGATTCAAGCTGCGAGTCATGACTCACTGACACCGCTTAGGCCTGCTTTAGAAATACTGTATATCTGAGTATGTGTGTGAGAGAGTGTGGGTGTGCATATGTGTGAGTAATTTGTGGTGTGTGATAAATCAGCCACTTTGCCACTAATAACTCATAAATAACAAAGGATCATTTACTCTGTTTGCCTGAACACAAACTGTGTGTGTTTGCATGACTCACCTATTCTTTGAAAAGTTTTTTTTTTCCCAATTACAAACCTACTACTAATTCACGGCTGCTGTGTTGTGACATGCCGTAAACCATGAGTGTATTAGTCTGTGCAGCTGCCCACCTCCAGCTCCTGTTCTCTCTGTAGGGCGAACTGTTTGAACGACTTCACAATGATTCCTGCGTTGGAGCAGTCGTAGACAAAAATGGACGGGCTCCCCATCCACGTCTGTAGGTCGTAAATGGACAGCGGGATGTACTGGGTGTAGTTCTAAGGAAAAAAAACAGAGAGAGAAGATGTTAGAGTGAGAAATGAGAGATGGGGCATCGTGTTATTGCTGATAACTCACTTTTATAGATTTGTGTTTAATTATTAACTGGTCATCTGCTTGATGAAGAGTGTAAGCAGAGGAGAGGGCAGTTGAAAAGAGACCATTATAATGAGGGAGACCGAGAAAGAGAGAAAAATGAGAATACTTGCAATAATAAATCTTAGAAAGTTTTGTTCTACATGACCAACTACTACTCCAGGCATTGCTTCAACACAAAAAACCAACTGATCTCCTCTTTCAGCAATGGCCACAGCAACTACATTTTATAGGAAAAGGGATCAAATGTGAAATAAAAGGCAAAGAACAGAGGAGGTGTAGAAGGTATAAGGCCCCATGGTGCATTGGGGACGTGGAGGCTACATCTCTAGCCCAGACAGCAGACGGTGCATCATTGTGAGTGGTTGCTTACTCTGAGGACAAGGTAGTGAACAAGATTTTGTCTGATTCGTAAGTCAGAGGTGCGCTCCAGCCGGTCATTATGAACGGCTGATCTGACACCAAACCCAGATGCACACAGGTGCACAAAATAACACGACAGCAGCTCATGAGCCATGATAAATAAAACCCTGCATGTCCCAGCCAACCATGCTACAGGCATTAGTGGCAGCAGGTAAAGTCCATTTGTGCGCTGACTGCACCCTGAACTGCTACCACTTCCAGTGGCGATGATTTCGATTACACAATTACAATGTCTTAAAAAAAAATCAAAGCTCAGAAGATACATGCTACCTTTGTACTATCACAGGGATGCAGAGTGCCTATAATTTTTCATTTTATGACAGTTTAATCCCAACAAAAGCAGCTGTGGGCGTTCTGGGTGACGATCACTTTTGATATAACACCATAAATAGAGTGATCGCCAAATATTATTGTTTTTTTTTTGTTTTTTTTACAACAATCAAATGTAAATTTACTTGGAAATAAATTATACTGTGTATAAAAATTGAAAATGATTAGGAGCATTTCTGAGACCCCCCCTTGAAATGTCACTGAGCTGTTCAGGGGGTCCGAAACCCAATGAGACCCCTGTATTAATAACATATGAATTATGCTGCGATTTCGTGTTTTGCTTCGGTAAGGTTGAGGTGCTCAAGAGACTCTAGAGTCATTAAAGAAAGAACTGAAGCAACAGATGCTGAGTCATCCTGACTTAGTCTTAGTATGGGTCAAACTCAAAAACGCTGGCTCCTACAGAATTGATAGTGCCTATAGATGCCCCCGTATCCAATAACCTCCTGTGTCCATCTAGTTTGAAACAGGCCTTCTATGTCTGAAACTGAGAATAAGCTTGAAGACATCATCGAGGATCTTGACTCTGACTTGTCCAGGCTCGTCCAGAGCCACAGAACATGTTGTACAACTGTTTTCACAGGCTGAGTAGTATTTTGCCTGATGAGTAAGCTGGTCTTGATGTGGCAAAAATATGTCCCTTTTATTTCCAAATGGTTTAAAAGAAAAAAGTGGAAAAACAAGCAAAGACGAAAACACAACACATTGTTGTTTCTTTCTCTATCTTCTGTTACAGTTCTATACAACACTGTTGGACTCAATGAAAGACAGTTCAAGTATCAAGCCTCTCGCTTCAAACTGAGATGACGAGCATGCTCCAGAGGTCTGGACAGCTCATCTCTTTCCAACTTCATCCTCCCAGACTATCAGCCCCAACTGATGCCGACTTATGTGTCATCACTGGAGGCAGTTTATCAGATGTCATAAAGCTCCCTCTTTAGCCACGAAAGGCTCTACACAACTGTTTTTTCCCCTTATAATTGTAGACATACTGCATCACCTGGGAGCTTTAATGTGCAAAATCAGTGGAGGTCCCCTTTAATCATCACTCCCACACAGTGGCAGCTTACAAAGAACAAGGTAGTGAGTGTGTTGCTGTCTTACTATGTAAACTGTAAAAGCAATAATAACAATTTAAAAAAAGTACATTTCACACTATGCAGTCTGTTTAATCTGTTATTGGTTCTATTTGCCTAATCTTCAAAATTCATCAGATGAGGTACAAAAGAGCTGAAGGAACCTTCGATTCTTTGACAGGTTTTAATAAAAATCATGCAATAAATGTTATAAACACATCAACTCATGTAGAAGAGGAGACAGAAATTGCATGTTATGTGAAATTTCACATGCTGGGATTACCAGCTCCAGTATAGACAACAAGGCTTCCTTGGAACCTTGTTTTAGTAAAGGTCTAGAACTCTATGGTGAGTTTATGTGAAGATGAGAAAATGCTTCCTGTTTGTGCACGGTACCTTATTAAAAACCCAGATCTCTCCATTAACAGTAGGTCGTGGCACACCGTGACCATTGTAGTGGAAGAGGACTCGCTCCTCCTTGGCGTTGCGTCTCAGCGACGTGCACAGCTTCTTCACCTCGTCCACTGTGGGGTCCAGACTCTGCTTGTAACGTGCCTGAAAAACAAGACACAATAGCATTTTACCGATACTTCAGAAGAGCACTGGTTGACTCGGGTAAGGCAAAGCAAATATTCTGCATTACCCAATCGCTGTGAATGGGAATCACTGCTTTGTAAATTACATGAGATTTAAAATGCATGAAGAATATTGGCAATGACCTATTTCAGCTCAAACTCCTTAATGTGACGGCAATAATGAAAAACTATACTTCCGATAGGGCTTAACATACACACACACACACACCATCACACAACATTAATCATGCCTGTAGAGAGATGCTAAGAGAAGACCAAGCATTACATCCCTATTTATCATGTTAAATAAAGCAAAACCTGTTGGTACTGGTGGGGTTTAAATGTATGTATCACAGAGCAAACAATACCCTTAGGAAAGAGAGATATCTGTAAAGATACACAGAGATGTCCATCTGTGAGGCTGGATGGCCATGTAGGGAGTCATCCTGCTGGTTGTATTCACATATTTCTTTATGATGTGAGCATCACAAAATAAAGTATGAGTCAGAGCGATCCAACAGTGACTTACATGAACAAGACTCACCGCTTTCTTGTTTACAAACATTTGTATGGTTGACAACAAGTAAACCCAGAGTCCCACCAACTTTCTTTGAGGACAATGAAATGCCATGATTTATATTTTAGCTGTCAGAAATCAAAACAGCTCAACATGTCAGGCAGCCCTCCATTCAACAAAGAAACACCTGTAATTTTAAGGAAATGCCAAATAACACAGAAGAAAGCAAATTTTAAAAAAGAAAAGGTGCAGTGTACTGACAGATGAGGGCACAAAATATAAATAAATATATAAACTATATACACTATATGGACAAAAGTATTGGGATGCCTGACCATTAAACCCACAGGGACCTTAATAGCACTGGTACCCCTTTTGCTTTCCACAAGATTTTGGAGTGTTTCTGTAGGAATTTGTGCCCATTCATTCTGTAGAGCATTCACTAGGTCAGGCACTGATGTTGGTCAAGAAGCGCCGTTCCAGTTCATTCCAAAGGTGTTTGATGGGGTTGAGGTCAGGGCTCAGTGCAGGCCAGCCAAGTTCCACACTGAACTTATCCAACAATGTCTTTATGGACCTTACTTTGTGCACTTTGGCACAGTCATGCTGGAACAGAAAAGGGCCTTCCCCAAACAATGTTGTTCAAAGTCATTTGGTATGCTGACGCATTAAGCTTGCCCTTCACCGGAAGCCTAAATCCCGAAAAACATCCCCATACCATTATCCCTCCTCCACCAAACTTCACAGTTGGCACAAAGCAGTCAGGCAGGTAATGTTCTCTCGGTATCTGCTAAACCCAGAATCACCCAGGTGACTGTTAAACAAAGAAGCATGATTCTTTGCTCCACAGAACACGTCTCCACTGCTCCACAGTCCGGTGGCAGTGTGCTTTACACCAGTCCATCTGATGCTCAGCCATGGAAACCCATCCAATGAAGCTCCCGCTGCACAGCTTCTGTGCTTAAATTAATGCCAGTGGAAGTTCAGAACTCTTCAGCTATAGAATCAGCAGACTGTTGGTGACTTTTACGCACCATGCACCTCAGCAGTCACTGACCCCACTGTGTGGCTTTGTGGTCTTCTGCTTCATAGCGTAGTTGCTATTGCTCCTAAATGCTTCCACTTTCCAGTAATACCCTTACATTTGGCCATGGAATATGCAGCAGGGATAAAATTTCACGAACTGTCTTATTGTAAAGCTGGCATCCTATCAACGTAGCACACTTGAAGTTACTGAGCTTTTCAGAATGACCCATTTTGTTTCACATATGTTTGCAAATGGAGACTGCGTGGCTAGGCGCATGATTCTATACACCTGTGGCAATGAGTCTGAATTCAATAAATAAGAGGCGTGTCACAATACTTTTGCCCACATAAAGTATTTTCGCTCCTGCAGAACAACTGACACTGTACAAACATAATGGAATGCATATTTGTTATTATTAACAATAATAAAATGTAACAAAATAAGACAAGTTAATGTTTTTCTCTTTTCATTGACAGTGAAACAACTAAATTCAACAGCCTTGAACCAGATCTGTGGCTGTAGCACCAGAAAGGACACAAAGGTAAAACCTAAATAAATGAGTGGAGAAACATAACAAATATGACAGTTCATAAGGAATTAATATCCTGTCATGTACAAAAATAGTAAAAAGCAAAACTGTGGCACAAGATGTTAGGAGGGAAAAAATGTAGGTGATTTCATCCTGTGATGAATCATTCCGACTTTGACGGAGTGGTGTTCTCCGACTTAAAAATGCTACCTACTCACAGGCTCCAGATGAGGAAACACCTTTTGGAAGAGTGCTATTCATCCCTTCAAAAGAGTTTCACAAGCTGTTAGAATCTAGGGCAACACTGAAACTGCTCTGGAGGTTGGTGGCACAACACCTAAGATAAGTGAGTTATGCTGGTTTTGTGTGTGTTTACCAGGGTATTCATTTGATGAGACAAATGCCACAAAAGTGAGATGCAATTTCTGGGTAAACAAAGAAGCTTTTACATTTCTGAGTGTGAACCTTAAACAAGCTGTTGATTGTATAAAGAGTTCAAAAAAACTACGAAACACGGTAGCAGATCTGCAAACCTCATTTGCAATACTGTTTCACAAATCAGACACAGCAGTGCTTTTAGAGTTAATTCACAATGAAACACTAGAGGTATATATTTTACACACAAACATACTAAACACACAGAATGCTCCGCTACAGATGCTGTTACTGTTGCTTTATTGTTGTCAACTCTTAACTTTTGATCATACTTCACCAGCCACAGCGATTTTACAAGCGTGCACTCAGCATGTTGCTCATTCCTATACCGGTGTGTACACGCAGGGCGGACGAGCTGCTTGAGGAGCTTAAAGAAATAACAGTATGAGACAGCCATGTGCATTGTTTGTGCTTCTGCAGTTCATTAAATAAATCGTTTATGTGTGCGTGGATGGAAGAGACAGAGGTGTCAACTCGTTATGCAACAGAAAAGCACCCGGTTAGACCATTCTGAATCATTATCACACTCACCAAGGCCCTTCTGTTACATAACTAACATGCCTTTTACCAAACAGCCTGCCTCCTGTCAAATGGCAGAATCACAGGAGAAGTCATGTTTTAACCTCAACTTCTCACAAAACCTTTAACTTCTAACTAATGAGAAACAGCAAGCCAAATCTTGACCATGTGAGAAGTGGGAGGACAGTCTACTAGGGGTGTAACGGTACATGTATTCATACCAAATGCACTCTTTTACAGTAGTTAGCAGCACACTTGGTTTTGCATATGAATATTTTTCTTTTTTTTTTTCTAAATCCACATTGCCAGGCAAACATATTAAGTGATGAACCCGAGCACAGTAAACGGTACATTTAGCTCAGCCATGCCTCTGGTTTGCAAACATCATTGCTGCAAGAAAAGAATGAGCGTAGTACAAATGCTGCTTCCTTCATCATTTAAACAGCCTTTCCCTGGTTATTGGAGCACATAAATTAAATTTCAGCAAAGCAAACATTAACTTTTTTAATTACAGTGAACATTAATCTGCATTGTCTGCTCCTTAACAGTGAAATAATTGGCCATAGCATCTACGCCAATGACATGGCAAAAGTTTTACGATGGTCAGTCTATAAATGCAATCATTTACTAAGATCATATTTACTGTAATAATGACAATGTAATAACAATAAATACATCCAGGACAGAATTGTTCATTACATCACACATCCTACAGGGGTCAAACTGAATAGGCTTTGATCAAAGATGCCACATTTCAAGCTTCCCATACCTGGACGAGCTTGAATTGCAGTATGATAGCAGAGCTGGCAGGCTGATTCAATTGGGTATAATCAGATAAGAGTGCCTGAATGCCAAGAGGCAGAGCACTCATCCCGATGATATCAAATGGTATCTGAATGGCATAATGGTGTTAGCAAGGGACCTGCAGAAATGGAGGTGTAATGTCTGAACTCAGAGGGCATATAGGAAAGAGGGGTGGCATTTTAGAGTTAAGTGCTGAATAATGAGGAAAAGAAAGAGAAGGAGGAAACAAGCAGGGGGACAAGTGTTTACCTGCTTGTAGCTGTTCATTCAAACGATTCCCAATTGTGTTTAGATACTTTAGCAAAGCTGTTCATTTACATTCATGACAGTCAGGCATATTAAATTAAAGTGGCATAGAGAGATTAACAAACATTCATATGTATGAGGAAGACACCTAGGAGAGCCCATTTAAATATACACATCAGAATATTCTGGCAGAAGGAGGTGTGTGTGTGTGCGTGTGTGTATGTCTACATATATTTTGTATGCCCAGTTGTATGAGGGCCGGTTTGAATTTTATACCATGGGCTATCTGTCAAACTTGACTCATCTCCTAACATAAAACACCTTGACCTGAAGGGGGAGCTCCAGCTCCCTATGAGGACCAAGGTCAAGGTCAAGTCAAGAATATTTATTGTCATTATGCATAGCACAACAAATTTTTTACCGGCAGCTCTTGGCTTAAAAGAGCTGTCCCTGGTAGGCTAGTGGTTAAGGTGCAGCGCTCTCGTCGCGGCGACCTGGGTTTGAATCAGGGTTGCGTCAGGAAGGGGATCCGGCGTAAAACACGTGCCAAATGTCAACATGGCTCAGTGCAAATCTCAGTCTTTAGGAAGAGGTGTGAGCATGGGTGTGTGTCTGCAGAGGGCCAGTGTTCTGTCTGTGTCTGTCCATAGGGGGGAGGTTATGTGTGTGTGTGTGTGTGTGTGTGAGAGAGACTAGGGGTTAGGGGGTGATTGATTTCACAGCTCTGGGGAAGAAGCTGTGTCTCAGTCTGTTTGTTTGAGTCTTTATCTGTACCTTTTCCTGGAGGGAAACAGACTCTTGCCTGTGTGGGTGGCAACTGCAGCAAAACTTGTCTGAGATGAGACCCACTATGGTGGTGTCATCTGCGAACTTCACAACTGTATTTGTGGAGTAAATGGCATCACAGTCATGGGTAAACAGAGTGAAGAGAACTGGGCTGAGCACACAGCCCTGTGGTATGCCTGTGTTCAGGACCAGTGTGGATGATGTGCAGCTTCCAATTCTCACCACTTGAGGCCTGTTAGTGAGAAAGTCCTTAATCCAATGACACATCATTGCAGGCATTCCCAGATTGTGCAGTTTCAGTGCCAGTTTGTCTGG
>NW_018127902.1:2378701-2390311 GCF_001952655.1 Monopterus albus
CGATGTGCTTTAGAATGATCCTCTCAAAGCACTTCATGATTACTGGTGTCAGAGCAACAAGGCGGTAATCATTGAGGCAGGTGATAGCTGATTTCTTGGGCACAGGCACAATGATGGAGGACAACCTGCTGATTGTTGCCTCTGTAGTCTGCTATTGTTTTGATGCCTCTCCACATACTCTGTGTGTTGTTATTCAGGTGTTATTTAGGTTTGGCATGTCGCCTAGGATCCTCAGCAACTTCTACAGCTGCATCATCAAGAGCATCTTCATCAGCTGCATCACTGTCTGGTCTGGCAGCACAACCGCTATGGACCGCAAGCGCCTGCAGAGAGTGGTAAAGACTGCGGAGAAGATCACCAGGACCAACTCTCTCCAGATGCTGTCTGCCTCTTGCTTCTTTACCTACCCCCACCCCTAGCCCCGTACACACTGCTTTTTCGAGGTGGGATTGGTGCGGTGTTATCCCGTCTCGTTTTCTGTGTGCAAGCCAGATAGGCCATTCTCGGTCCACCTCTGGTCCACCTTGGGAGGCAGTACCAGAAACAAAGGAGAGAAGGGTGGGCTGGCAGCTTATGCAATTGATGTAACTGTTTGTATTGAATTTCCTAAATATTTTCAATTATTATTAATAAATAAAAAGGTGTAAAAAAAAAAAAAAAGTCTGCACGCCACTCTGCCTCAAACTGTTCTCGGCTTCTCTCCTAACTTAAAAGTCAAAGCATTGACTAACAGTTATTGCTCATGACATTTGCACACATACAGTGCCTTGCGAAAGTATTCGGCCCCCTTGAACTTTGCGACCTTTTGCCACATTTCAGGCTTCAAACATAAAGATATAAAACTGTAATTTTTTGTGAAGAATCAACAACAAGTGGGACACAATCATGAAGTGGAACGAAATTTATTGGATATGTCAAACTTTTTTAACAAATAAAAAACTGAAAAATTGGGCGTGCAAAATTATTCAGCCCCCTTAAGTTAATACTTTGTAGCGCCACCTTTTGCTGCGATTACAGCTGTAAGTCACTTGGGGTATGTCTCTATCAGTTTTGCACATCGAGAGACGGAAATTTTTGCCCATTCCTCCTTGCAAAACAGCTCGAGCTCAGTGAGGTTGGATAGAGAGCGTTTGTGAACAGCAGTTTTCAGTTCCTTCCACAGATTCTCGATTGGATTCAGGTCTGGACTTTGACTTGGCCATTCTAACACCTGGATATGTTTATTTGTGAACCATTCCATTGTAGATTTTGCTTTATGTTTTGGATCATTGTCTTGTTGGAAGACAAATCTCCGTCCCAGTCTCAGGTCTGTTGCAGACTCCATCAGGTTTCCTTCCAAAATGGTCCTGTATTTGGCTCCATCCATCTTCCCATCAATTCTAACCATCTTCCCTGTCCCTGCTGAAGAAAAGCAGGCCCAAACCATGATGCTGCCACCACCATGTTTGACAGTGGGGATGGTGTGTTCAGGGTGATGAGCTGTGTTGCTTTTACGCCAAACATAACGTTTTGCATTGTTGCCAAAAAGTTCGATTTTGGTTTCATCTGACCAGAGCACCTTCTTCCACATGTTTGGTGTGTCTCCCAGGTGGCTTGTGGCAAACTTTAAACAACACTTTTTATGGATATCTTTAAGAAATGGCTTTCTTCTTGCCACTCTTCCATAAAGGCCAGATTTGTGCAGTATACGACTGATTGTTGTCCTATGGACAGAGTCTCCCACCTCAGCTGTAGATCTCTGCAGTTCATCCAGAGTGATCATGGGCCTCTTGGCTGCATCTCTGATCAGTCTTCTCCTTGTATGAGCTGAAAGTTTAGAGGGACGGCCAGGTCTTGGTAGATTTGCAGTGGTCTGATACTCCTTCCATTTCAATATTATCACTTGCACAGTGCTCCTTGGGATGTTTAAAGCTTGGGAAATCTTTTTGTATCCAAATCCGGCTTTAAACTTCTCCACAACAGTATCTCGGACCTGCCTGGTGTGTTCCTTGTTCTTCATGATGCTCTCTGCGCTTTAAACGGACCTCTGAGACTATCACAGTGCAGGTGCATTTATACGGAGACTTGATTACACACAGGTGGATTCTATTTATCATCATTAGTCATTTAGGTCAACATTGGATCATTCAGAGATCCTCACTGAACTTCTGGAGAGAGTTTGCTGCACTGAAAGTAAAGGGGCTGAATAATTTTGCACGCCCAATTATTCAGTTTTTTATTTGTTAAAAAAGTTTGAAATATCCAATAAATTTCGTTCCACTTCATGATTGTGTCCCACTTGTTGTTGATTCTTCACAAAAAATTACAGTTTTATATCTTTATGTTTGAAGCCTGAAATGTGGCAAAAGGTCGCAAAGTTCAAGGGGGCCGAATACTTTCGCAAGGCACTGTAGCAACAAACACACTGACCAATTTTTTATGATGTGAAAAACAATGCTTGAAGTGCCAATCAAAGCTACATCCACACTTATCTCTCCCTCCCCTGTTGTTATGGTTTGTCTGAATTCACAGGCTGGCCCACGATTATACCGCCCTTAGCTTGATCCGTATGAACAGCACAAGGGCAGGATACTGGTGAACCTTTGGAACGGCAGTACACGGGATCTTAGTGTAAAACCAACTCCTGTAACACACCTCCATTACATCCATCAAGTCCACAGGAAACAAAGGTGTGTTCTGTGCTAGCTCCTTTGCTATTCATGATCATGGCACTTGCTGAGAACAGGTGACCTTTGCAAAGTACCATAAGGATTCAATTAAAATAGACTGTTAAAGCTGTAAGGTGAAGTAGGAGCCTCTCACAAAAATGTACGTTTCAGACAACAATGTCTATTGTGATGACAGTTAAGTCTAGCACCATTTCAAGTAACTATTATGATACAGCTTAAATAAGCCTTTGTACATGATTTAACATTACTCACACTAAAAGCTACAACTCCAATGGGAACATACACTACAGAATACATTTAAGAATATATAGCATATAAATGTCCACAATGTAATAAAGATGGCTGCAGCTGAATATAATACTTGACTTTCATCCATTCAAAACAGACCCTGTTATTAAGTTGCTAGATGAAGCAAAAGGGAAAAAAACACCCAAAGGATGTGTTAACTGGGATGACAGTGACAGCAGCAGCTGCTTGTTTTTATAAAGAGGAAATGAGCAAAGTCAACCTCTGTCCTTTCAATCACCAATCATCAGATGAGTAACACTGGGCTTGTTCAGATATGAAATATACTGAAGAAACAGAAAAATGAAGTACAGGGAAAAGGACTAAGAAAAACAACTAGAAATTTGAAAGGAAGCATTTTAAAGCCCCATGTCCTGTTGCTGTTTGGTCACTATATCGCCAGGAAAACCCTCATCAGATACTCACACCTTTGCTCTGTATACAGAACCTTCCACATCAAACCTTTTATTTCTTTTGCCTCTTTTGCAACAAAAGCATCAGAAAAACCACTGAGGTAAAGTCAGCAGGCACATCATGTTTAACTGCAGCTGACAATCACTTTTTCTTGTTAAAATAGAAAATGCTGAGTAACCCTGGGTGAATCCCAATTCCCTTAATTGCACCTACATTTCCCTCACCCACATAAAATGCCAGGAAAGAGGAATGAATAAAAACACATTTTTAGGAAAGTCTTTTCCTCCTATTCTTTGTTTGAATCATCCAATCACCAATTGATTTCTGATAAAGGGGTGTTGGTCTACAAAGATTTCTGTAAAGGATGGTCTCTTGTATCCTCACACATGGCTCCTCCAGGTAGTCTCTTTGCTCATTGATCCTTGGGATGCACCAATACCTCTTTTTTCAGATCAAGTACAAGTACAAGTACTTACATTTGAGTACTCACCTATACCAAGTAATAATGATGCAATGTTTCTACTATAAAAAAACTACAATTACTATAAAAGTGCAAGTTCCTTGATTGAGGAACAAGATACAATAAAACAAGGGAATTGGGATTCGCCTATTAATTCTGCAGTGGCTAAATATTTAATGTGCTGTCTGATAACTGGTGCTGACCAAAGATCCTTTATGAGGGAAGAGAAACATCACTCTGTTAACATCACTGTATGAACATACACTAGGTGTGTTTTTGTAGTCCAACTTGACTGGTAGTGACTGATCTCTACACCAAGGATCAAGTAACCACATCACAGTAGACTAGAAAAATCTGCTGGTCGAACTCTCTCCTCTCCAGTATTTGGGGTTTGTAGCCTGTGAAAAATAAGGTGTGAAAGTGTATAAGCTACATCCATTACTTCAATGTGTCAGATGCATATTTAATATCTTCTTCTGCTCATCTAATTTTCATGTTGTGAACACTAATTAGGCTCTCACATGAATTATTTAGAACTTTAGTTACTTTCCAATATTTGAAATTAAACCTTATTAGTTTTGATAAGGGGATTCAAAAGAATTTGGATTTGATAACTACATTCTACTCTACACTGTATTTGGATTCAATTAATAAAATCCTAACAAAGCTCAACCCTATATCTAAACCTTAACCAAGAGTTGACACAAGGTCACATGGACTAGCAGACAAATCAGTCACTGGATAGTTTCAGTCAGTGATTCTTGAATATCAACAGTAGTTTACTCGCATGGGGAAAATATCTAATTAACTTTATTCTGGTGACTGACGGTAAATAAGGATTTGTTTATCCTCTGTAGTGGTCATGAGGAGCTCAGGCACTAGTGAAGATTGTAACTGCTCCTCAGCTGTCTGAAATAATGATGAATATCTTAGATTTAGAGTTGGGGGAAAAATAGATCTTAATCTGCAATATAATGGGGGAAAAGGTTTCCACAATCAGTAGACATGTAGTATGTATTGGTTTCACATAATGCTGTGAGTGGGCTCTTTTGTGTTCGCACCACAAAATAAAAAAATAAAAAATAAAAAAACACACCACAGCTCTTCTTGGAAGAGGCCTGTCCTGATCAACTGGGTTAGACAATATGACAGTATATACCGTCAGACTTTGGAAAGTAGTAAACTGACATTTTGCCACTCCGTTACCACTTTAGTACCACTGGTTATATGAAGCCATTACAGGAAATGTTGCACGTCAGTGAAGACTCATTCATTTGCTAATCCTTATAGGGATACTGTGACGTGTACGTACAGAACATACTGCAACTCCAATCACAGCTTTAACAAGTCTCAAGGCTCTGCAATATCAGACGGAGACTGTCACAAACACACAGAGTGACTCAACAACAATCTCTTTCAGACTGAGTGGGATTCTGAAAAGGTTATTAGTGTACAATATGCCTGTGTGTTAGACGAGCATATTATGTAGGTCTCTCCCATACACACATACACAGAGTGTAAAAGTTAACGACATAATGCCAAGGATGACACGGTGTGGGTCACAGTCTAGGTCAAGTGAGAGAGAGCCTTCAGGAGCACACTAATGGTGATGGTAACAGACAGACAGCTCTGCAGCATGTTATTACTGCACACCTCAGGAGACTGGTGAATGGATTCAAAGACTGTTATTAAACTTTCTGTAAAATGTCAATTTATTACTGCCTTTGCGATCTTTGAATAAATGTCGACTGGATCCCAGCAAATATTGAGTGGCATTTTAGCTGGAAATGCCCATCTCTACTTTAAAGCTGAGACAATGACTGTAACAGTAACCCTGCCTTACCCTTGCAGGGATTACCGGAGTTCATCCAGTCTATGTCTGCTTTCCGTACTTAAGCCCCCGATCGTATATTACCACTGTCATTACAAAATAGTGTAGTGAGAGCTGTGTCCACATCCTCTGCAAAACGTTAAGCATGTTCCCAGTGGGCATTGGGTTCTGCCTTGTCACCAATTCAGTTTGTGATTTACAACAGATTCTTGAGGCACAGATGTGAGGAGTGTCTGGTTTAAAAGAATGATTTGCAGCAGAGTGTGACGTGGCAGGAATGAGGGTCAGCACCTCTGAGTCTGAAACCCTGCCAAAAAATCAGAGTAACTCAGGGTCTTGCTCATGAGAGATGGCAAGATAAGACAGGCAGATTTTTACAGCATCACTAGCAATGTGACTACTGTGGTGAAGATCCAGCTAGGTAGAACGCACTGGAGAGATTACAAGTCCAACCTGGTTTGGGAACACTTCAGGATCACCACAGGACAGCTGGAGGATAAAGCTAGGACAAGAAATGTATGGCCAATGTTTTAGCTTGATGTTTCATCTGATCCAAAATCAGATAAGTAGTGCAAAATAGAAGTATGGATGAATGGCTGTTAAGGTACTCGCTTGGAACCCATTCACCTCCCATGATGCCGACCATCCTTATGTTTTTAGTCTCCCTGAATATTTTAATTTACTGAGTAACACCTCTCCCATTCAGCGATAATGTAATTATGGAAGTATAGCAAAATAGAGATTAAAGGAGATGGAGATGTTCTGTCTACATTCTCTCAGTGTCATTTGAAAAAGTGAAAGGTGATTTGTGATGGCCAAATATGAAAAGAGAAACTGAAAATCCTACTGATACCAACCATACAGGTCTGCAGCCAGCCAGGCAATCTGACCTGGAAAGAGGGCAAGCAAAAAGTCTACAGGAGTCAATAAAGTATACGTAGAGTCAATTTGATAAGCAGACCTGTATGGTGGTAGTCATTTCCGCAATGAGAACAGTCGTGCTGGGGCCAGTGTGTCCGGGCTGAGTCAGTTCACAGCAGGTCGGATGGAGCAGAGAGGGATGACACGTCACTATCCTCACATGCCAGCACACACCTCCTGTCAAAACTATGTTATCCACTGAGCCATTTCTCAGTCTCATAACAGTTTCAGCAGTGGACAACTGCACTTTTTAGGAGTTCTACTCAGAAACACCATATAGACGTTTTAAAATAATCATCCAAACTTCAACATGCTGTAAAGACAGAACATATTAAGCTCCTACTACCTATAAGTTAGTAAACACATTTTGTGTTCCAAACTGCAAAAATTTAACAGTACAGCAACACTCATTTCATATCTTCATCTGTTCTTGTGTTTAACACAAGTCTGATGCTGCAAGGGAGCAGCAGGAGTCAGAACACTGTTACTGCAGCTGACTAAGTGGCATGGGTTATGTAACAGGCAGAAGGCCCAAGTGCACTAAGTGCTCGTGTACTCTACATTAAACAGGGTGTGACAATGCAAAAAAGATTGCAAACACAAACTGCTTCAAGTACAAGTGAACTAACTGTTTCATATGACTTTCTGAAAACTATCCTCCCCCCACACCTCCACCTTTCCTGTTCAGGTCTCTGTATGGAACAATCAAAATCAATGAGGCTTCTCTGACCATCACAGACCTCACTTCTTGAATTTGCAGACTTCAGTGTTTTGACCTCCTCATCATCTACTGACAATTTGCTTATGTATGTAGCTAACTTGAGTTGTTAATTGTGAATATTAATATACTTCACATTTTAATAAAGAAAAACAAGACCTTGGCGTGAGGAGCTAACAGAATGTAAAAACAAAGCAGAGAGCTCATGCAAAATCTCTGACTCATGTTAAAAATGATGGCTGCTCAGAGACTTTGGGGCAACATAGTCAGGTCTGGGGTTTTGTAATGAAAAAATGTGTCACCCAGCGCAGCAGTGTGTTTCAATGATGTGTTTTTCTAATCTCTCTTTGAGCAACAATGGAGGTGTAACACACAGATGAGCAAGCTAATCCAGGAAGCTGAGCCGACAGACATTAACTGTGAGTAGAGGCAATACACTGTTGGTTTCAGTCTCTGTATGGAGACTGCTCAAAGTACCATTAATATAGAAAATGACCAGCCTCATCCTTTAACCTGTATACGTTTTGAAAATACCCCAGGTCAGGGTCATGTGGGAACATGCAACATGCCCAGCAGTATTCACTTCATCCCATGTTCAAATCTGGTCCGGGACTTCACATCATACCCCTTTGTTTCGACCCACACTGTATGGCCTCTGTACTTTTCAAACCCCTCAAAAAGGGATTTCCCAGTAACATCTTAATCAGCTTTGATTCAACTGAATGTGTTGAACTGAATGTTATGAAGAAACAAAAACTAAGGTGTTCCGATAACCTGTAACAACATAATTAAGCTCTCATTTTAGAGTCATTACAGGCAGCCAAAGTGTTAAAAGGCGTAAAAAAAAAGACACTCAGCCAAGATGTAATAGACTGTTAACAAGCTTGTGGAATATCAATGCCACGCGTGTTCGTGTGTGTACTGTATGTAGTGAAAATGTGTGTGATAGAATAGGGGCAGGGAGACCTCTAAAGCACCAGTGCAATTAAAGGCTGAGTTCCAAGCAGCTCTCAGATGTCTTTGTGTAATTTGTGTGTGACTGTGCAGAAGGTGATGAAAAGTGAACCTGAATGGCTCTCGGCAAGTCTTTTAGACTGAATGGAGTACAGTGAAGTCCATATGTATTCATATGATGACACATTTTGCTGTTTTGGCTCATATCTTTTTTTCTTGGCATGATGTAGACACACACCTCAGTGCTCCAGGACACCAAACTGCCAAAAGCTCTGCTTTTATAGAGGTAGTCACACTTCTTAATGATTGACTAATCCTGTGCTTTTGATTAGTAACACCTGACTGCTAACAACTCTCTTAATCATTGTGGAAGTAGAAAGGAAATAGGGTGAACTTTTATTTTTCTACCTGGTTTCTGAATGTTGGTTTACTTTTGAGAAACAGTAGTCACATATACTGTAATCTGTTTTTTGTCACCTGAGGTTTTGTTTTGTTTTTTTATAAAAGTTCTTGAGAACTTGAAGAATAAAAATGTACGAGGACCTCAAACAGGCTTTAATTTGTCTTTACTTGTAATACGTTTAGTTTATTTATAGGCTGCTCACTTGTAAAGCTGTAAGCATTGGCTGTTTAATTTATCGGAAGTGCTGGTGGATACACTGAAAGCACGGGTAGGTCACAGCAACCTGTGGTCCAACAGATGCATTCGAGCAGCCAGCTGCCTACTACGGCTCTCTCCTCTGGTCTAATCAACTGCTGCCCTCATTTCCAGACACCTGCAGGGAGAGTTACACCAGCTGGTGATTGAGGAGAGATTGGAGCGGGCAAGAGTGCCACAACCCATTAGCCTGGAGACAGAGCTTGGGGAGTGCTGCCGAGTCCGACTTTGTGATGTCGTGACTGTGTGTTTCAATAGTATGTACTTCTAGCCAGGGAATCTATTCAAAGTCAAATTTAAGGTTTATTAAAACCATTCATAAACACCCGGAGTGCTGATGTCAATAGCAGCCTACATGGAATATACGTAAGAAAGTTACATTTTCTTAACAGAGATGAATAAGGTAAGGTGTTGGAGTGGTGAGTCATTAACTCTAGATAAAGTCTAGTGGATAGGTACAATGTGAAAAACTGTGGTCTGTAGTTAGAAAGAAGTCATCTTACCAGACAGCTGTAGCAGCTGCTCTCTGCTAGAGGCTCCAGGCTACATTAGCTACTACCAGAGTAACAGGAAAAAAAAAATAAATAAATCAGATCTCTGACTGAAACTGCTGGCAGTCAAGTTGCATTATGGGTAATGTAGGTGCCATGCTTAGACAAGCAAGAGGAATTCGTGTAAAGAAAACTTTAATATGCCCAACAATGTTATAAAAGAGCTACACTAAATTATACTCCTTTAACTGGAGACTGGATAATGTGTCCAACTGGAAGCTCAAGTAAATATCTGCAGGTAAATATATGCAACAGCACTGCAAGTCCTGTTCACATAGACAGAGAAGACCAAGGCACAGGAGCAGTCAAATTTCATTATCAAAAAAAAACAAGATTACAATAACTATTTATAATAAAAATTATTATGTAAAACAAACCACACCAAAAGAGAATAATACAATGTAAATTTAAAAAAAAAATTATATAAATAAAATAAAAATACCTGAGATGGACTGAGACTGTTGAATTGATGTACCTGGAATTTCTTTCTCCACTAACACTGGATCGCTTATGAGTAGCTTGTAGAAGTAACAAAAGTAGTTTGAGGCTTGATGTACCAGGGGAATCTGAATGTGGATCAATTAAAATAATAACTAGCCTGGAGCTAGAACATCCCGACTCTCCACTCATTGTTCTAGGGGACTTCAACTGAGCAAATCTCAACCCACAAACTGCCCAAATACAGGCAGCACGTCAGCTGTCGCACCAGGAACAAAAATCACACTGGACCACTGCTACACAACAATAAAAAAATGCCTATCGTTCTGTCCCCCGCGCATCCGTTGGATGCTCTGCTCACTGTATGGTCCATCTGATTCCAACCTACATGGAGAAATTTAAAGCTGCGAAGCCTGTGGTCAAAACAGTGAAGAGGTGGACTACACAGATTGGAGTGTATTTGAGACTACAGCTACAGACCTGGACGAACTCGCTGACACTGTCACATCTTATATCAGCTTCTGTGAGGAAGTGTGTGTGCCCAAAAAGTCCTTCTGCACATACAACAACAACAACAGGCCCTGGTTTGCAGCCAGACTCAAGCTGCTTCGTCATGCCAAAGAGGAGGCCTACAGATGTGGGGAGAGGACTCTGTACAGCCAGGCCAGGAACACACTACCAGGAGAGATCAGAGCGGCAAAGCAGAGCTATTCTGAAAAGCTGAAAACTCAGGTTTCTCGTCTGTGTGGGGGAGCGTGAAAAGCATCACTGGCTATAGAAAACCATCCCCCCCTGTTGTGGAGGACCATCAACTAGCAGATGACCTGAATGTGTTCTACTGCAGGTTTGACAAACAACACTCCCCACCTCAGATCCAGCAGTGACTAGCTCCCCCGACAATCACCATCCTTCCCTCCAGCCCACCCTCCTCTAATAATCTGTGAAAAGGATGAGCGTGGCCTCTTTAAAAGACAAAAGACCAGAAAGACACCAGGCCAAGATGGCATGACTCCCTCCAGCCTGAAAGCGTGTGCCAATCAGCTGGCCCCCATCTTCACACTCATCTTCAACAGATCACTGGAGCTGTGTGAAGTCCCCTCCTGCATCAAACGCTCCACCATCATTCCAGTCCCCAAGAAAACCTCCATCAGTGGGCTGAATGACTACAGACCTGTTGCCCTGACATCTGTAGTTATGAAGTCTTTTGAAAGACTTGTGTTGTCCCACCTGAAGGACATCGTGGACCCCCTGCTAGACCTCCTGCAGTTTGCCTACCGGGCAAACAGGTCAGTGGACGACGCAGTGAACATGACACTGCATTACATCCTGCAACACCTTGACTCCCCTCTTTATAGACTTCAGCTCAGCGTTCAACACCATCATCCCGGACATCCTCCACTCCAAACTGACCCAGCTCACTGTGCCTGCCCCCACCTGTCAGTGGATTACGAGCTTTCTGACAGACAGGAAGCAGCAGGTGAGGCTGGGGAAAACCACATCCAACACCCGGACAATAAGCACAGGCGCCCCCCAGGGATGTTTGCTCTCCCCTCTGCTGTTTTCATTCTACACCAACAACTGCATCTCGAAGGACCCCTTTGTCAAACTCCTAAAGTTTGCTGATGATACAACGGTCAGTGGTCTCATCCGAGACGGTGACGAGTCAGCCTACAGACGGGAGGTTGAGCAGCTGATCCTGTGGTGTAGCCGC
>NW_018127902.1:2390392-2440419 GCF_001952655.1 Monopterus albus
TATGGTTCTGCTTTGGTGTGGACCACACAAGCAGAAAAGGCTTTTGTGGACATCAAACAAGCTTTGTCACACGCATGTAGTTTACATGCACCTGACTACTCTCAAGCTTTCCACCTAGATGTTGATGAAAAGGACGGCATTGTAAATGCAGTCCTGTTTCAGAGAGGAGATGACAGTAGGAGTCACAATCGAAGGGTGTTGATGTACTATAGCTCTAAGCTAGATAATGTTGAGAGAGGACATCCGACTTGTGTGAGGCATATTGCGGCAATTGGCCGAGCAATATTGAAAACTGCACACATCACAATGGGTTATCAGACGGTCGTACACACAACGCACGCGGTAAAAGCATTTTTGGACTCTAAAGCATTTACATTGTCTGCACAAAGGACCCAAAATTTACAGCAGGCATTCAACACCATCATCCTGGACATTCTCCACTCCAAACTGACCCAGCTCAATGTGCCTGCCCCCACCTGTCAGTGGATCACCAGCTTTCTGACAGACAGGGAGCAGCAGGTGAGGCTGGGGAAAACCACACCCAGCACCCGGACAATAAGCACAGGCGCCCCCCAGGGATGTGTGCTCTCCCTTCTGCTGTTTTCACTCTACACGAATGACTGCATCTCAAAGGACCCCTCTGTCAAGCTCCTAAATTTTGCTGATGATACAACGGTCATTGGTCTCATCCAAGACGGCGACGAGTCAGGCTACAGACGGGAGGTTGAGCAGCTGGTCCTGTGGTGTAGCCTCAACAATGTGGAGCTGAACACGTTCAAAAACAGTGGAGATGACAGTGGACTTCAGGAAGAACCCCCACCCCCCCAACTTTCAACATCAGGACCATCATCAAGAAGGCACAGCAGAGGATGTACTTCCTGCACCAGCTCAGGAAGTTTGACCTGCCCCAGGAGCTGCTGATGTAGTTCTACAGAGGAATCATAGAGTCTCTGCACCTCCATCACTGTCTGGTTTGGCTCAGCAACCAAACAGGACAAGTACAGACTTCAGCGGACAGTCAGGACTGCAGAAAAGGTCACTGGTGTGAGCCTGCCCTCCATGGAGGACCTGTACACCTCACGGGTCAAAAGGAGGGCAGAGAGGATCACTGCAGACCCCTCACACCCCGGATACAATCTGTTTGAACTCCTCCCCTCTGGACGGCGTTACAGGTCATTGTGCTCCAAGACAACCAGGCACAGGGACAGTTTCTTCCCCCCCAGCCGTTTGTTTGGTGGTCCTATGCTGTCACTTACACTGCCTATAGGCAGAAAAGGTACTGAAGATGGCGCAGCGGATGATGGCCTTGGTTGTGTGCTTGTGTGCTTTTCCTGTTTTTGTCTTTTTTGTCGGTTTTATGCAACCCATCTTGGATTACTTTTACCAGAGACAAGCTCTTGAATACAGCTAACTCTGAACTAGGGATGGGAATTTCAAATCACCTTGGGCTTGGAGGAACAGCAGGGAGCTTTTTTTTTATTGGCTATTCAGAAAACTGACTAATGAATAATAAAATATTAATTAAACTGGTCATAGATGCTGGGGGAAACAAAAGTATCACAACGCCAGTGAATGTTAGGAGAGAAAAAGAGAGTGATTTGGGGTTTCACGGTTAATTTCTGAATATGTAGCTGTAGGGCAATGAGAAGGCAGTCAATCTACTTCACTTCAGAAAGAGCTGGCAATCCTGTATACCAGGGATTGTTATGTTATTTAAAATGTCTGTCAGGTCTGTGCTCCTGGAAAGGATGGGATATCTCCACACTAGGATTCATTCTAGAATGGTTAGGGTTTCTGTGACTGACCCAACACATAACATATAGATATACACGGTACATTCACAGTACTGCAGGAGCAAGAGAGCAATAGCATAAAAGAAAATGTCTCTCCCTCTCTTTTCATTTCCAAGTTTGTATTGAACAAAGTAGTTTTTTTTTTTTATTACCCAACATCAGTGCTGAGGGGGTTCTCAAGATATATTTATGGCTGGATCAATGGATCTATATCTACACCAGAGCTGGAAAACTCTGTGTATAGTAAGTGTTCAAATGTGTGTATATTTATTTATGTGTTTGTTAGATTTTTTATGCATGTACATTGGTGCTTGTGTGCCCACACATATGGTTCCCCTGTCTCCTCATTAACACTCAGTGTCAGCGGCTCAACATGTGTCAGGACCTGAGGAAAAATTCCTGGAGAGTACGCAGTAAGTTTTTTTTATATAAATTTACTTGCCGACATTCAAGTTCAAGCTTATAAAAAAAATCCTGGTTCTATAATAAATCAATAGCTCAGAAAAGATCAAGTATTCTAGATTTTCTTTCTTTTAGACATATATGGAAATACGTTTTGTTGTCCTATGTATTTGCTTAAAGTGCCCATGCCATGCTCATTTTGCTCATTTCCAATCATTTAATGTTTAATCTTGGGTATCTCTAGATTAGCTTGGCATCCCTCATAACTCCTAATAGTCTGTAATATTTCAGAACGATAACACCAGAGAGCCTCTTCCTAAAAACGAGAGGATAGTTTGTGAACCTCCTGCTGCCGGTGTTGTGAAGAAAGAGAGAAAAAGAATGAATAGTCTAATATTTGCACTGAAGAGTCAACTGACAGTGGACTGACAAAATCCTTAGTTGGGTTACAGTTACAGTGTGCACAGCATAGCCATACCAAGCCGCACTCAAGCAAGTGAAGTTTGTAAAACTCACTGATTATGTTCCACATCTCGATCGCTCTGAGGCAACAGCGTGCTTTTTCTAAAATCCTTCCATTGCCGTTTTCCCTGCATGTTTAATTTTTCAGAAATGATTCGACTGTAAAAGCTGCTTCAACTCTCTCAACCATGTGCTCCCCAATTGTGGCAACAGGTGTGTGCTGTAAAGCCATCAACATGACCACAACATCTTATTCTAATTGTGGTGCCCTTGTGCCTGCTTAGCAGCTAATGAATGAATACATGTAAAAAAGAGATGCAAGTACATGGATGCCAGGTAAAGCCTTGCTGCTGTGATTAATGAACTAGCTCTGTGTGTGTGTTTGCACACATATACATTTGTGAGTCCAGGCCACGGTGCATTAAAGATCATTGACCATGAAAATGACCTTCTCATGTGTATACAATATGCTGTACATGTTGTTCAAGACTAAGCCTACCTCCACTCACAATCACACTACCCCTGCTGTTCCAAGATAAAATAAGAAAAGACTATATTAGTCCCAGGATGGGGAAATTCACACTGTTCCAGGAGCAAGGGGATAGAAAACATGCACTCCATGTTAAGAATCAAAAATTAACTGAGAGGGTATCGATATAAATGTAAACAATTGTAGGTATTATAATAATAAATATTAAAAACTAAGGTACATTACACACTGGTACCGGCACTGGGACATGGATATGGGAGTGTATTTTCTGCCCTCCCACCTCATTCCTGGAAAACTCAAGAAGGCATTAGTTACTGAAAATACCTTCCACAGCATCAAATCTAATAGCCTTTTCAGATGTAGCTATGGTGTGTCAACAGTAAGCAACACAGCAACTCTCTCTGCTGAAAAGAGGAATGGTTCCACAGGAGGCTCCATTCATATTGCATAAAACATAATGACACTGAGCAAGAAGCTCAAGATGGTTTTATTAGATTGGTACCGTGTTATATTAGGAATCGAAAAAGACAAGGTAGCCTAAAAGCATTCACAGGAAATTCCTGACATCACTCAGAACAACTTGTTTTGTTTCCCATATTTGCAGGGTTGTTATGTTGTGGTTATAAGAAATCTAGATGGAAAAACATCTGATATTTTATACTACACAGCTACTGGGAAGACAAATTACCACTGGGAGTAAGTGAACATCAATAACAACAAAGGCAGTACACCAACATTTAAAAAAAGCACTTAATGCACATATAATGTTCATTTGTTTGATATTTCGCAGGAGTCTAACAACATTACTGCATTTCTGAATGTTTCCTTGCCTTCAGATTATATGACTCAGAGGACAAACAGGAAAACCTCATCCTCCAACATAACAAAAAAAGATTAACACCCAACATCATGGATGAATCAGAGCTTATAAAGCCATAACCCATGTGGAAGTGAAAGTCTCAATGCAAATTAAATAGCCTGTTTTGGCAGGATGAAATGTTAAGGCAGGATACTACTGCTTATTTTGTTTGTATGTATATGATACATGTACTACCTATAAATGTGAAAAAGTTGAGTTGATATATTAAATAAAAGACTACAGACACATCATGGATTGGCTTTAAATGAGCATGAATGCATAAATATTTCCATGAAGTTCCTTGACAGAACATCTAATGGCTCTAATTATAATATTCTTGCCACTGCTATGGCTCAGTCACTCCAGCATTTACAACAGCAAAGTATTTTGTTTAATGTTTATTTGGATAGGGATCAGTATACTGCATTAAGAAGTGCTACATACGTACCTTACCATTTACAGCAAAGATAATATATACAAAAAGTTACAAGGCCCAAATAATGCCAAAAGCTACAATTTACAAAAACCAAAAATAGCACTATTTTGTAGCATAAAATCACAATTTGTCTTTATCTGAAAGGAATAACTCTTGCTTAATTTAGGCAAAATGTTTGTGTCAAGTCCTACTTGAGTAAACACTGATAGCCAACTTTTCGCAATTGGACAGTAGCAGTCCATCTTGACAAGGCTGATCTATGAAGTAACGGAGTTTGACGGTCCAAATATGGGACGCTATCATAGCTTACTACCTGTTTTAAACATTCCACTTTATCCTTAACTCTGCTAAACTGATCTACAAGAAACATGCCTTGAAGAAACTAGATTAAACAGTACAGACAAGTCCTCTAGATAACACATGTTGACTTAATAGCCTATTAGTAACCAAGATAGCCAACTGGCAAGCCATCTAACTGGGTGAGCTCTTGTAACTAGCATGTTCTTGGCTGGAAGTGTGTGTTAGCTGTTAGCCTGCCAGCTGCAGGAGGTTGCCATATAACCCTGGGAGTTCTCGCTATGTTACCAAGCATCTAGCACCACCTATTTTACCAGCATGCACAAATCCAGCACTCATTGTGTGCACTTCTTATTGTGGTGTGATAAAACCCTAAGATTATAATCTGTAGTAGGAGACTTTAAAAACATCTGGCTCAAGCTTGTTAAAGCTACTACTCCTGTATGTCTGGATAAGATAACTGTACATCCAGTAGGATTTGTAAAAGTGAAAAAATAAATAAATAAATATGTAAATAAAACATGTTGCTACTACAAAGAAATCCATCCAGACGTACACAAAACAAAACCCTGCCAAGATGACTGCAAAATTATCTTCTTAGAAGATAAAATATTAAAATGCACTGTGTAAGTCAGTGCTCTCTTATCTTATCTTAATGGGTACGAGTGACAGGAGGCTTTGCTTGAATCAACAACACTTGTGTGTACTTCTATCTTTGAGAGAACCAGTTTGGTTTTACACTATGGGACTGAAGAGACTTGGAAAATGAGGGCTTTTGTTGCCAGCCCCACACCATCAAAGGGTTGTTTAAGGGTTAAGACTTGGGGTTAAGGTTTGAATTAGGTTTGTGTCCTCACAAAGACCAAAGTATAAATGTGAGCCTGGGGGTGGTCATACAGCACTCTGCAGATAAAAAGAAATGTTAGTACTGAAATAAAAGATGAAAAGGAAGTTAAGAAAGATAAGAGCTAAGCACAAGGTGAAAAGGAAAATGAGGAGGAGGGACTGAAAGAAAATAATTTGCTTCTAACATCCTGAAGGAGAAATCTGATAGTCTGCTAGGATGGGGTGATGCATTTAACCGGAGAGTAGGAAGGAGACATAGAAGAGCCAGAACGTATTAGATAACAACAAGCTGAGACAGCAATGTCCAGTTATTGTGTTACTACTTCCAAAACATGTTAAATGACACACATTTATCTGACAGCAAAATTTTGATTTTTAGGCAATTAAATTGCATAGCACAAAATATCCTGTATATACCATAAGAACTAAAAGAATGATGCGGAACATCAATAGGACACAACTCATGCACAGCTGACTCTTGAGTTTGTGAATGAAGCCCACAGTCCAACCATCACAGGGCCAATGAATCCCTGTGTGTACTAGTCTCCCGGTTTTTGCTTGAGCATGTGAACATGATATCCTGGTTAATAAGCCAGATAAATCATCATGTAGTTTAGAAAAATATGAATGCTGGAGATCACCAGAGTGTTCCAATAGAAACAGCTGATTCTGGTTTCAGATAAATATCTACATACATGGAGTCCATCCCTAAAAAGAATTTGACTTTGGTAATATGCAACTGGTTTGGATTTTCCAAAACCGACAGTGCAAACAACAGGTATTTGCTAATGTTACAAAGACAGCTTTCCCATGTCAGAAGGCAAAAAGACTAACCTTTTTAACCACCTCAAAAGAAAGTGCCTGCAAGAATATGCTGGCAGTCAAACAGTGAGAGGACCCCAGGTGCATGCATCAGCTACAACTACACAGCAACTAACGACAGTTTAAGAAAAGCATTCTGTATCACAGGGCAAGTGCTGGAAAGAGATAACCGATACAGTGACATTTTACCTGGCTAAGGATATGATTCTTCAAAAAGCTGTGGAAGAAATGTGGGTTTCAAAATAGTTGACCCACAGTACAAGATACCCAGCATCAAATATTTTTCGAACATGGCCATTCTGCTGCTTCAGTAGCTACTCCACAACAACAACATAAACAACTGATGTATGGTCTAGTGGCACTGCTGAATAGTCTTGTTACCTTGTGGGGTTTGTTTTTGTTTTTGTTTTTTAATAAGGAAATGAGTTTGGTTTCAATCACTTGAAAAACAGTCTTAAAACCAACATGAAAAAAAAGAACTATAATAAGATGATGGATCGTGATCGTGCCTGAAAAAACTGTAAAAAAAAAAAAAAAAAACATTTTTGCCATATCGCTCACCCAACAACAAAGGATCTAAGACTAATCTACACCCTTTACGAAATGTGAAAGTCTGACAACAGCACTTTCATTTTCAATTGCTGGTGATCTAACAGAGAAAACATCATTCAGAACAGTAATTCAGCAAGTTCACCCTTAACTGCTAAGCTAACTTAGTTGGCTGACAGTGGCGAAGTTGAACACTGAACTCTGAACAAAGTGAAACCTTAATATTAATATTAGACTCATGTACACAAGGATACAAATACAAATCAATCAAAATCAAATTAAAAATGGCACCTAGCAAAGTTAATCTGCATGTCCTTGCCCCACAAGCTTGGCTACGCTAGCCATAGTGGCCGTCAGTCATAATGGCAGGATGGCTGGCTTGCAATCCAACTAAAGCCAGAATTATGTTCTTCCAATAATACATATAAATATCTCTGCAAACATACACAATGGTGTTATGGGTAATAACAGCTTACAGAGGTTCACAGAGCACCTGAGGTGCACACCTCCCAATTCAATTCAAATTTATTTGTATAGCACCAAATCACAACAAAATTCATCTCAGGACACTTTACAAAGTAAGGTCTAGACGTTATTATTATTATTATTAGTATTACTACAATAAAGGAAAACCCAGCAATTTGCCCCTGAGCAAGCACTTGGCGACAGCGGGAAGGAAAAACTCCCTTTAAGAGAAGAAACCTCGGACAGACCCCGACTCTGGGGGCTCCCAAATCTCACCTGTGTAGGCCTGTATGTCAAGCATGCCAATTTGTTGATTCAAGTCCTCACACAAAGCGGGATCAAAACAGAGCCCGGATAAGCACCGAGTCCAGCTTAATATGTCACAACAGCCTCCTCCATTTTGGATTCTCTGACTCGCAATTACACCAAAGTGAATACTGTGAAGCTGTGGACAGATTTACCCATATGTGTCCCTGCAAGTAAATCTGAAATCTTTGGAGATTCTGCTGAAATAGTTTCACACCAAAACATATAAGTCATGTGAAAAAATTAGGACACCCTTTGAAAGCATGTGTATTTTGTAACATGTTTTAATATATGGTTATTTAATCTCAATTTTAACAATACAGAGAGATTAAAGTAATACAACTAAACAAGTAAAACTGAAGAAAAGTCTTTTCAAGATCTTCTGTAAATGTAATTCTACAAAAATGCCTATTCCAACTGAGGAAAAAGTTAGCACACCCTCACATGTATGCCCTCTTAAAATGGCTCAAATCACACACAGGTATATCACACCAGGTGCACATAATTAGTAGATCGTTACTCAGCATTTTGAATGAGGCTTGCCCCATCTACACCTCCAACCTTTAGTTTGGTGTGCTCCTGACTGTTGAAGTGAGAGTGAGCACCATGGTGAGAGCAAAAGAGCTGTCAGAGGCCTTCAGAAAAAACATTGTAGCAGCCTATGAGTCTGGTAAAGGATTTAAAAAGATCTCAAAAGATTTTGAAATCAGCCATTCCACTGTCCGGAAGATAGTCTACAAGTGGAGGGCTTTCAAAACAACTGCCAACATGCCCAGGTCTGGTCGCCCCAGCAAGTTCACACCAAGAGCAGACCGCAAGATGCTAAAAGAGGTCTCCAAAAACCCTAAAATGTCATCTCGAGACCTACAGCAGGCTCTGGCTACTGTTGATGTAGAAGTGCATGCCTCTACAATCAGAAAGAGACTGCACAAGTTTAACTTGCATGGGAGGCGTGCAAGGAGGAAACCTTTGCTCTCTAAGAGAAACATCAAGGCCAGACTGACATTTGCCAGAGAGAATGTTGACAAAGACCAGGACTTCTGGAATAATGTTCTTTGGACAGATGAGTCCAAAATTGAATTATTTGGACACCAGAGCAGAGGACATGTTTGGCGTAAACCAAACACAGCATTCCAGGAAAAGAACCTCATACCAACTGTGAAGCATGGAGGTGGAAGTGTCATGGTTTGGGGCTGCTTTGCTGCAGCAGGACCTGGTCAGCTCACCATCACAGAATCCACCATGAATTCTACTGTGTATCAGAAGGTGCTTGAAGAACATGTGAGACCATCGGTTAGAAAATTAAAGCTGACAGTAAATCAACCGAAGACTGGCTGGAAAAGAAGAAATGGAGAGTCCTGGAATGGCCGAGTCAAAGTCCAGACCTGAATCCCATTGAGATGCTGTGGGGTGACTTGAAAAGGGCTGTACATGCAAGAAACCCCTCAAACATCTCATAGCTGAAACAATTCTGCATTGAGGAGTGGGATAAAATTCCCTCAGACCGATGTCAGAGACTATTAGATGGCTACAAGAACCGTCTCACTGCAGTTATTTCAGCCAAAGGAGGTAACACTAGCTATTAGGGGCTAGGGTGTGCTAACTTTTTCCTCAGTTGGAATAGGCATTTTTGTAGAATTACATTTACAGAAGATCTTGAAAAGACTTTTCTTCAGTTTTACTTGTTTAGTTGTATTACTTTAATCTCTCTGTATTGTTAAAATTGAGATTAAATAACCATATATTAAAACATGTTACAAAATACACATGCTTTCAAAGGGTGTCCTAATTTTTTACATGACTGTATACAGTATTTATGAATGCTGGTGTGACAGGGCAATAAGACGCAACACCAGAAGATTAGTACACACATAAACATACTGAATTACATACTTACATACTGACGTAATATAAGGCCTCTACAGAGAATAACCATGACAATTTATTTAATATTCTCTTTACCCAAAGGGGGAAAGTCACATTTCACCTTCTTCCTCTCTGCAGAGACATCTGAACCTCAGAGCAAAGTGTCTTGCCAAGCTTATTTATCAGTAGTGAGACATTGAATTCCTGCCAGCTCACAAGGCTCTACTGTGTACCTGACCTTGACCTCTGACCTCCCTTTGAAAGAGGGGGAAACTCTAAAATAGAATTTCACCCTCTGGATCAATACAGTATCATATGACACCAAGGACACTCAGGTCACAGTACATGGTTTACAGGATGTCCTTCTACATCGCTCCAACATCTTTTCACTGTGACAAGGCTGACTTCTTTTTTGTGCTGATCTGCTCCCTCAATCAATCAACAGAGAGGAAGTTTAAGGTTAGAGTTTGTAGTATTTATCACAAATTTTTAATAGAAACATCACAAACTGTGCTGGCTATGAGTGTGTCGTGTCTGCCTGTCATGTAGTGGAAGCTGCCACACGGTTGTGCTATTTTTTACTGTAGACACGAAGAAGGCCCATCAGCTCGGTAGGTTACAGTACATTATCTGAATGCCCACCAGCTGAATGTGTTGTAGTCTCCACTATCTTGATCATTTTTCCCTGACTGTCTGGCTCTCGGTCACCCCGGTTTGGTACCTGCTACAGCTGCAGTGACATTATTTAGGGCTGGATGGAGCTCGGCACAGCAAGCAGGGAGCGAGAAGGCTGGGCAAAGCAGAGGCGATGGATTCCTGAGTCTCATGCTAGCAGCATCTTAATTTTCAGATAATACAAATGGTAGCTTAAAATGTTTAAGGTATACGACTTCTGCTTTTAATCAGAGCAATTTACAGTGGGTGAGTAAGCTAATCACCCTGTTTTTATGCTGTGACAACAATCCTGTGACCCCGGTATTATCCTGAAACAGAACAATGCTCTGAGAATAAATAACATAAGATCACAAGAGATTTGTAGAAGGGATTATTCTTTAAGCCATTTGAGCAGGTGAGAGGAGCTGATGTGAAGTGTTTCTTGAAGCCTAACTTTACCACAGAAGATGAACTAATTCTGCTCCTCTGACTGAAGTGAAGAGAAAAACACCACCAGGTGTCAAACTTCATGCTAAACAGGGTGTTCTGTCAGTTACTAGATGCTCCAGACTAATCTCCTAGCATGTGGCTGGTGAGTTCCTAATGGTGGGACTTCTTAATATAGACAAGCTTCTCATGTTGACTGCTAGAGCCACTGTCTGTCTTCTGCGCTCGTATATTAGCTGTGATAAATGGCTTCTTCTGTACTGTTCTCTCCAATCATTTTCTGCATACCTATTCTTTTTTTCTACTCCCTTTCATTTTTGCGCACACCGCTTCTACGATCATCCGTTAAGGAGCCTGTATTTACTGTATGTTGTGACATCTCGGCGACTATCAGTCGTTGTCTGATCACCTTGCTGACAGATGGAGTGAATGTAAATTAGTTAGCCTAATATGCTCAGCCAAGTACTATATTTTGAGATGTGCATTGCAACTCCACCAGATGGCTGAAGGCCGTGCTGTGTGAAGCGGCTGATATTTACTTCTGCCAAGGGCGGGGGTCGTGTTTTTGCCAGGGTTTGTTGGTTTGTTTTTTAACAGCCTAACTTAACTGGATTTGGATGTCAATTTTTGGAGAGGTAGGTATGACCCACAGGCCAGCTGATTAGACTTTGGTGCTGACCTGTATTGTCATGTGGATAAAGGAATAAAGGGACTGAAGGAGCAAGGCCACAGCTAGTTGGGGAAAGATCTACTGTCTGCAGCAAGAGCCAGACGAGACCTACTCGAGATTATCTTGATCCCCCAACGGTGATTTTGAGATTTGGAGCCAAGCTAAAGGTTGTTATAATTTCCATCCTAGGACTATGCCACTTCATTAATGTTTGAATAAATCAGTACAAAAGAACAACTGCATTAAATAAAAATTCTGGTTCTTTGATAAAATGTTAAAAAAAAGTACCAGCATGTGTACACAAAGCACTTCAGCTCGAAGTCGATTACTCCCAAGGGTGTAATATGGCCAGGGACATCCAATCACAGAGTAAATGGTCTTATGCTTGTATAGCGCTTTTCTATGCATTGCAACACACTCAAAGTGCTTTCACACTATTTGGCCATTCACCCATTTGCACTCACAAACACTCACACACCAGTGTTATCACCAAGAGCAACTGGAGGTTCAGTGTCTTGCTCAAGGACACTTCAACATGTTGACTGGACAAGCTGGGAAATGACCCGCTCTACCTCCTGAGCCACAGCCGCCCCTGTACAGAGCTTAAAATTGAAATGAGAATACAACAACATAAAAAAAAGAAGCTTTAGAAACTTAAAGCAAACCCTCTTTCATCTGACACAGTCCCTGTGAGATGTTTGAGCTTTATGGATTTCTTCAGAAGTACTTATAATTAACACTGTTCTGCAGAGAGTGGTAAATATGCTGCAGTAAGAATAAAATGGAGGAAAAATGAGAGATAAAATACGAGGAGGACCCAATATTCTAAAAGAGGAACGAGAGGAGAAGGACATTTAATGTAGGCAAGGCCCACTAGAAAATCACAGTGAGAAAAGGAGAGAAGGGAGATGAAAGTGGAGTGCAGAGGACACGTATATGATCAGCTGACCACAGCCGGTGTCAGTCGACAAACCCCTCTAATGCTGCAAAGACTCTTCCTTCCTTTTAATGATGCCAAGGGAGAGGAAAGAAGAAAGAAACCTTGTCAAACTCGGCCTGGCTGGGATTTGTGGTGTTTGGAGAATTTTCATGATTCCCTTATGTTAAAACAAGCTGTAATACTGTTCACAGACTATGTGTTTGGGCTTTTCAGCGCAGGGCTGTTGCTTTACATGGTTGCACGTTAGTAGGTGTTACAGGGAACATATTTAATTATGTAGCTACATAAACAGTCCAGGAAAAAGCATAACTCGAGCACTATCACAAAGAGACTGTAAAGGCAGTAGCTTAGATCAGCTAATGTAGGCGGCTGGAGAATAAAGACCAGGCATCATATGACATTACAAAAGAAGAAAAAGCAAACAGGCTAAAGCTTTTCACAGCTATATTTCAATTAGTCAAAAAAAAGGAGTGAGTCAGAGCCTATTCAGTTTTTCTAGAGGTCATTTTCAGTGACCTTTCCTTCCATCCTCCTTAATAAACGTGGGAAGTAGACACTTTCTTTGTTACCATACCAAAGCTGTGACTTTGACTTTGTAATGTATTCAGCTGTAAAATACAGAGACCAGCATTACCTTACTGAGGTAACATTTCAAAACTATCTCAAATAAAAATCAACAAACAGCTAATTCAGTGTTTTATATCGGCCTAATATGTAAGGGTGCTTTTTAAAGAGAGAGAACTAACCTAGACTATAAAAAAAGAAAATCTTTCTTTAGTCAAATTGCAATATTACAAAAAAAACTACTTTACCAGCAAATTACTGCTCATTCAAGTTCACGGACAATGGTATCCTCTGAAATGGAGATCTTTTCCACTTAAATAGGAAATCTGTCAGAGAGCGATAACACAAGGTCGGGAGATGCCGTACTGTTTAAAGGAAATCCGCTGACTTTTACATGCATTATATTTATCTGTACACTTTGAAGAGAGAGTAAAGGTCAAAGGTCAGATGTAACTTTATTATCCTCACAAGGCAAACTGTTGTACAGCCAGCATCAACTTATACACGCAACATATAATATGGATTTCGATGTTCCAAATTTAAATTGTCTTGAGAATAGCATTTAGTCTCAGGGTGACCTAAATTATTTTATGGGATGACCTGGCTCATACTGCTTAAGTGGTTAAATCCACATCAATCACATTCAGATTAAAAAAAAAGGGACCACAACCCAAAAAAAGCTCATTTATTCAAGTGTGGTGCTGTTGAAATAAAATTGAAAACAGATTATTAGTAGAACTACACAAGCACAAGGCAGACTTGTTTAATTCAACATTTCCCAGGTGGGTGTTTGATTACCCGGACAGAACAGGTAATGAAATCTGGCCCCCATCAATTTCGGAACATCCTAAAAAGCAGTGGGTATCTGCCTTTTGCAAAAAGTCGATTTCAGGGTTAAGAGTAGGCAGAAATAAGGTTATAAAATGAGCCCATTAAAAGGCCACCGCCGGTCAGGTCACTGCGACAGATACCCCACACTGCTGTGAAAGAGACGCAAACTGCCAGTGGGGAGCAGCCCATTAGAGAGGGAAGAGGAGACAGGGAAGCCATTAGCTGGAGACTGAGGGGGTAGAGAGGACGCTAATGAACTATACAGACAGCAGTGTTAAAAAATTAGTGCAAAGTGAGAGATGCACTTCCCAGCATTCAGAACTAATTAAGGCCTATGTGAAAGACAGTGGAGTTGACTGACAGTGGGAAAGACTTTGGAGAGCAGGATGTGGCTGCTGACTGAGCAGCTATGTGTCAGTGTTGTGACATTAAGTGGGTTTTTTCCCCCCACTGCAGAAACCTAGTGATCCCTGATGACTGCATATACCATGTCCAGGGGTCTGCTTTTGTTTCCACTGACTCTCTGCTCAACTGTGTGTGTGAGAAACACAGCTCCGAAAAGTGGAAATGACCGTATCAATCCTTCATATTCCGAGGGATTATGGGTATGGGAAGCTCCAGGTTATGGCTTGGTCCAGTGGTGGGGAAAAAAAAAAAAACTACATGATGTTCTATTCTACACTAATTAAAGGGGGAGACTTTAAGACTGCTATCACAATCTGCTAAGTGTATAATTAGAAGAACTCACTCTTTAATTGAACCCACTTTGCGGTGAAGGCTTAATTATTTGACAGTGCAGTGCATAAATTTAACCGCCACTGAAAGAACAAGGAGGCTTCTGCACATTTGCTGAATTGACAGAATTTATGTTTGCCACAGTAAAAACACCACATTACATATAATCTGACTGGCTTGCTTTTCAGCGCTTAAGCTACTTCTCAATTCATCCTTGTTCCAATTGAAGAAGAGAAACTAAAGCAAAACAGGAAAACTTGTTACTAATATCCCATTTTCCATTACTGTCTCCATACAGTACACTCAGAGGAAGCTTCCTGTAAATAAGTGTCAGTGTCACAGACTCCTGTACACCAGAGGAACTGCAGTACAGACATTAGTCTCTATTAGCAGTTGCTTTGTTAGCGAGGAGAACAAATTGTATAGTTGTGGCACAAAGGAGCATTTTGCATATTACGGTTTTCAAGAGGTAAACTATTGTTGCCAAGGGTGGACATAATGTGCATTAATCTAAATGTGCAACACTTGGCACAGTGGTTAATATGCACAGAAAGAGGAGAGGTCGCTAAGCTAGGTTAGCAACTTCTTTACTTGTAAAACAGGCTGCATTCTGCTACAGCTGTGAGCTCTGTCATTATCTTTTACAAGAATTACTTCTCAACATAGTTATAGCCTACTTCATTTATTCTTTGTGAAGGTTGACCTTCTCCATGGCTGTAGCTACCTTGATGGTACAAAGAAATATCCAATCAGCTGTCTGATTAGCTTGTCACACATCAATCACATAAACATTCGTCCAAACGTCGATTCATGACTGGCAGGTCATTCCTGTTGCCTGCATACATTTCATTTTGACATCAAATCAACTCCCCATTATTTTTCAGTGCATACAACTCCCCATTGTTTATACATCCATTCTGACAGTGCCTTTTACGTTTATTTATCTTAGGCACTCAGCGGAAACATTTAGGTGCTGTAACTAAGCCTCTCTATGGCAGGTAGGACCCTGCAAACATTTGACTGGTGCTGTACCAATATGCTTTTCATAAGCCTTCTCAAAGGAAAGCTGTGCCAAATGTACTCTGTGTAAATGAAAAAAAATTTCTGGCTATTCCTCCGGGGACAATTTTAAGAGACACTTGAACTCACAGCACAGAACAAAAGAACTTGTGAATTTAATATTACAGCTACAGTTGGCTAGGTAGAGCTGTGTTAATAATAGAGAACAGTAACTTGAAGACAATAGGCGCTGGAGGATCAGTGTATAAAAGAAAAAGCGGAGAAACAGCCAGTGAATTGACTCAGATGGCTCACCAAGACAAAAATGTCTTCAGGCATGGGTGGTTTTTGTCAGCACTGTTCTCCTCCACAGTTTAAATTCATAAAGTCCTATGCTGATTGGTTCCACCCTCAATTTGCACCGCCGTCCTTCAACACACCAATGCACCAGCGCATACACTCTGCTCAACTGGAAACCTGTCAACTGGCAAGCACATAAAGTCACAGTGACACATTTATACCAAGTAAAAAAATTTTAAAAAATAGCTGAAATACAGGTGGGTAAGGTTTCTAATCTCTTTCCGATGACTCACATCCTGACCTCCTGAGCTGTCCCCTCCTGCTCTACATCCTCTAGAAGCCAACACACACACACACCCACACACAGTGAAGCAAGATCACACACAGACCGAGACTATAATAGTAATAATAATAATAACATTCACACACTTGCTATTAGTCCCTGAGCACAGCAGACAGAGAAGCTCGGTGAAGGCAGACAGACAGGAGAGTTACGGCAGAGACAGCAGGGCGGCAAAGAGCCATTCACCACACTGCTTCGAGAGATTTGGCATAATGATGGCATATTAGTGTTTAACTGTCTTCACCCACTTAAAGTTCTATGCATCTATAATGTGGTACATACTCAACACCATTTGAACAGTAATAGCTGACAAAAAGCAATGAAGAACTTTGTCTTTTTGTCCCATGACACACTTTTGATGCATTTTTAACATTAATTAAATAAAAGTGTGAGGTTTCCCCACTTGTTGATTTTGGAAGCCTGTGTATTTACCATGATAGTGAGTATTTTAACACAACTATTAATGAGGAAAAGAAAATCCATGCTGCTTTTTTTGTTAATACAAAGCTTAGTCTCATTCACTTCATCAAAAGAAGTTGGAGAAACTCTGCTTTTACTGAGCTCAGCTCACCCTTAATGAAAGTGTGTGCTTTTTAGAAGAGAATGACAGACTAAGCCTGCAACCCTGGGACCAATGATCAGTGAAACATTACTGTTTCACTTGCATCAGAACCCACTTGGCACAGCTCTGCAGCCCATTTCGGGTCCCAACCCCTGGTTTAGCAAAGCTCTGCAACGGCTGTTAAAATCGATGACCATTCTGCTTCACCTCGACATCACCATAATCTTGAGTTAATTTCCATCTAGCTATAAACACAAAACGGTGTGAGGTCTCCAATCTGTAATTTAGTGGGATATTTTTATGAGGTGATCAGCAGCAGGAAGAAAACTGATCAATAAGATCCCCCTTTCTGAGTCCCACAGGGACGAGGCAGCTATGATCTGTGCACTTCCACAAAAGCATGTATTGTTTATAGATGTATTGATGAGATGTCCATAAGTCTTTAAGCGGGCTAATGGTTTTCTCTGTGGCTCCGACTAGACTGAGTGCATGAGAAGAGGCGAGAGGAAGTCCATGAGGAGAGGCAAAGGGAGATCATTAAGACAGCTTCCGCACCGAGTTATTCACTCTGCAGCTTCCCGCACACACTGATCCTCAGCTCAGCTCAAATGGGATTCAACTGATTTGGCAGCTGTGAGGGGTCCAAAAAGAGAATACAGTAGTGGGTGGAGTGCTGCTGGAAGAACTCAACATATTTACTGAATTTGCAAAGGTATTCATTCTATTTGCTAATCGTTAATGCATCTGAATTAGGTTCACTTGGATGACAGTGTGTGCCACTCCTAGGAGGAGCTCAAATGCTTTGTCAGCACACCAGATTTGAACAAAGCATACTTCCTTACTGCCAGACCAGACACCGTTATGGTCCCGTGATTCTTCCACTGGTAAATAACTAATACCAAGGATCAGTGGGTACAGGCATGGAAAACTCTTCTGGTATTGTGAAACATATCTTGTGAAAAGATAAAAGTCATCTACACTAAACATGGGAGTCAAACTACTGTAGTCCTTTAAAATCATAATAACCTCATCATTGCTGCAGTATCAGCTATAAACCAAACATATTCCAGTTCTTACAAAGTGCCACACACTGTGCTGCACTAAGCCTGTTGTCAGTGAGTGGTGAGGGCGGCCTCACAAACTCCACTCGCCTGGGGTTGCCACAAGTCACATGGGTGCACCGCCGGAAATTCCCCTGTTTGCATTAAGAATGTGAAAATGCTACTCCCTTGTAAAAAGAGAAATCTCAGTTCTGTTAATGTGGTATCCTTCTGTGCCTCTAATATAGTTTCACACTGTCATCATCCTCACAGTCTTTCTTATTAAACCCTTCAGCTAAAAAAGTGACTCTTCTGGCAGTTAAGGCTGAAAACTGATCAAACTACTACTACAGTAGCCAAAGCACGTAATTTGTTCTAATGACAATGGCTTAGTTTCATCTCATCAGTGCAATGTTACTAATCTTATGAATCACACTTGTGCTTATTCTTCTGTAACATACAGTTGAAGTCAGACGTTTACATAGACCTTAGCCAAATACATCTAAACTGAGTTTTAAGCAGAACACATTTATAAAAAATATTCTCCATTAATGAAAGACAGAGTATGTAGATTTCACTGTTTATGCCATTTGATGTCTTAAGATTTTAAACGACATACAAAATAGATCAGTAGTATATATTTCTGAACGGACTGTTTTGTGGTTTTGAACTGTGTCGCCTCAGGCTCTAATCCATAATGACAATGACAACTGGTCCCAAAATGAACTGTGAAGTTCAAAAACCGCAGTTACAAAGACAGCGACACTGATAATACACACAAGAGCGCGATTGGAAGGGGGGGCTGACCAATAACCCTTTAAATATGAACACTTTCATAGCTACATGAAGTTGCTTTCAAGTTATGGTCATTGCCATTTCAGTTATTTGGCAACAGCTGTGGGGACTGACTACAGCAGACGAGTTGAGAAGCTATGCTGTCGAACACGACAGAATTCTCAATAGACAGAAAGCTGCCTGCCCTCCTTTTTACAGTTTGTAATATTTTTATTATGCTGGTTTGGATCCTTCATTCTTTGCACTACATTTTCACACCCACATATTTTGGGAAAGGTCAATATGTCAAACTTGTTCTGTCATTAAAATACATGAATGGACTTTGTAACTCAATATGTGGAGTCTGCAATTTTCGATCTGTGCTGTGTTTGTGTATTCTTTTCTTTGTCGTTATTGATTTTGTGGCACGAATACTGCTTTGTTGAATTGGAATGACTGAATAAATACATTATTAAGGTGTTCATTATGTTAGTTTAATAAAGAAGCTAACCATGTAATTACCATCTACTATCCTCTGCACCATGTCCACTATGTGCACTGTTTCCTGTGAATCCATCTTGTGTGGGTACACAAATCTGACTCCACCACCACCACCAAAAACTATTATATAGGGAGGCAGTTACAGAATGCAAACATACTGCTGAAAAAATAATAAATGGTGTCATAAGAAGAAAATCTTAAGCACTATAGCGTTTAGGATTTACAAGCAGAGAGGACGATAAAAGAACCACTTGTGTCACATTGAATGGCTCAGATTAATTCAAGCTGGGTCTCTTCAGAGTTGCAGCAGAACAGTACTATGTGCTCTACAATCTGCATGTACATCTCTCCTTCACTCGTGTAAACAACAAAGGCACAGACAGCCAGAGAAAAAAAATCCAGAGGCAAAGAAGATGGGTGCAAACATGAAGAGGTAAAGGAAGGATGGACACAAGAGATGAGCAAGAGCCTTGATTGAAAAGAGTATCACTGATGTGGAGAGTCAAACAATGAAGGAGAAAGGTCAGAGAGTATGTGAGAAAGAGCGGGATTGAGAGATTTGTTGTTGCTTTTTTTTATACAAAAAATGGTAGAAAAAGTGAGTGGGTAGCAACCAAGACGGTCTTTGCCTTTCTCTGTGAGTTTTCTGGCCATGAGGGTTAATGCAAGAGCACAGAAGCAACAGAGAAATGGATTCATGATGGCAAGTTTGGCACAGCTAAACTCTCTGGGCAGCTAAACACCACAGGAAATGTGCGACAAAACCGATCAAAATTTGATTTTAAGTGCAATATTTACCCATCCAAAATTTCAATATTCCTCAGCGTGGTGGGACAGCAGCTGTGGTGGAACTGACTGCTTTGTCAACAGTTTATGTAAGGTGTGTCGGCGATACTGCTCTGTGGTGTGGTGCTGCAGAGTTGTGACCCCTCAGTTTGGGGGGAGTGGGAGGGGGATTTCTCACCCTCCCACTCCTCCCCCTGCACTCCCACCACCGTTTTCTGCTGACCTCCCCGGTCCGCTAAGCCCAAGCCTACGTTCCTTTGGCTGCTCTCCTTCAGGATGTCTCTTCTTCCACCCCCTCTTGCCTCGTGTTACTGCAGTACTGCTTCCAAACAGCCATACAATTTTACTTTTACTTCCTCGTGATAACATGTTTTTTTGGCGGCCACGTAGGCTTTCACAGCTCCAGGTAACAAAGCAACAAAAAGATGTCCATTATGAAGAGGCGGCGACTAACCAGCTATTACTGCACTCAAGTAATTAGTTTTAGCAAGATATAATTAATAAACTGCCAAATGAGTGTATTGTGCAGCTGAACTGTCTACATAAAACCATTTACATAGCAGAATATTCTTAACTACTGGGTGACAATGAGCACTGACGTTTTCAGGAAATGTACTCTCACCATAAATTCACACATCACATGCAAACACTATGGAAGCATCAAACCATTCAATCCACACAGACTCTGACATCACTTAATAGCAGGGGGCCCACTTAAAAACATTATACAATTTCATGGGGAAAAAAAAAATACATTCACCTTTGGGGCAAAAGAGCAGGGGCACCACTTCCCACAGTTTAAGAAGTGTGACTGTTGTTTGGCTACTAGATGAGGAGCATCAGAACTAGGTTGACTTACCACCTCAGCTTAACAGTTCCCTTGGGAAAACCCTGCAGTTGTACTTTCTGCACCTCAGCTATCTCGCTTGCACTGTAGAACACACCATGCACCATTACAATGGTCTCTAATGACAGGAAATGATAGTTTTCTAAACATTGGCCACTTACAACATGGACACTTAATCACAAAGATCAAATTTCCTGTTGCCTGAGCACAATTAGGTTCCCTTTCTCATTCTGTACATGTCAGTGAGTGTGAGAGAGCAGGTTTCAGGACACAGTTCAACCTCTTTTGTCTCTTCCTATCCATCGCTCATCCTTCACATTCGATCTCAGCTTCTCCTTACACCCTAAAGTTCATTCTTCTTCTAAACCTTCACTTGTCTCGCTTCATCAGTGTCATGTCTTATTGCAGAGTGTGTGTGCTGCCCATTGTTATCTGTTCCAGCACTGAGACACCAATGCTCAGAGGGGCTGATGCAGGAAGATGGCAGATCCAGGAGCCTTTGGGAAAACACTGAGCTTACTTTAGGCTAGGAGCCGAGGAGAGCAGCCGTTGCTGGCAAAGATATGTGTATGCGCACACACACACACAAACTAACTTAGAACTGAGAACATGATCTTAAAAAAATAAAAAATAAAACTATGAATCACTGACAACCGCATGTGGGTGTTGCACTGGCACAGTGCATGGAGGTGTATTAGAGCTATAGCTAAAATAAATAAACCCATTCAACCCCTTTTCAGACACAGGATACGTAACACTGCTGGATTCCACAACCTGTCAAAGCAATGACTTCTGTCATTTACATTGATGTTCCTCACAGCTTCATTCAGACAAACCGACGACCGTGACAGAGAGAGCCACGGTACATGTGCAGTATTTGCCATATGCACAAGACAGGACAGTGCATCATAGATGTGCACACTACTACACATACACACTGTGACAGCACATTAAGAGTTTTCATACTACAACATGGAGGACAAATGTGTGTGCTCGAGGAGTTATTAGTGTTGGGGGTATTCTCCAAAGCAATCGTGGTTTTTAGCCTCAGCTTTTAAAGTGCCATAATCTTGTGCGTGTTTGTTAATGCGTCTGAAAATGCAGTTCAGATTTGTGCTGTGTTGAAAGTAATACAAAAATGTTAGTAGGTCCAACCTGGTAAGATTAAAGCTGCAACTTATGGAAATGTGAACTATTCATATTTGACACCGTGGGGTATTTACTGATTGGACTCATGTGACTGAAGGCATAACATTTTACATTTTATTTAGAAGTATAAGAAGGCTACAACATGACAAGGAGGTATGTCTCTTTTTTGGCTATTAGCAGAGAACAGCAGAATGACTGTAGTAAATACTACCAGCAATTATTTGTACTTTTTTCCACATTAATGAAAACAATACTCTTCTTGAGGTTGTACACATGCCTACACAGCTCTTCTTCTCACATACTGTCCACGAGTGGACCTGGACATTTCAAACTTCACCCATCACTCCACGAGACTCTTCCAGTCTTTGTGAACCTTTGCATATCTCAGGCTTTTCTCCCTGTCCTCCTTCTGAAAATGGTTTCTTGGCTGCTGTCCTTCACAAAGGCCATTCCTGATCGGGCTTCTTCGGACTGTAGAAAGATCAATTTGGCAACCAGATGGAGCTGCCAGATGTTGAGCCAGGTCCTTGCTGGATTTCCTCCAGTCTCTCAAAGAAGAAACTCTAGAAACGTCTCATCATATTTGGACAGTTATCTTGGTCTTTCACTCCTGTTTTTGTCCTTGACCTCTCCAGAGTCTTCAGATTTCTTCAGAACAGCTTGAATACTGCATCTAAAGTGTCCATTTTGCTTGCTGACTTCATTTTTGAAATTTTTGTGTGTTTTTTAATGCTTTGAACATCAGTCATGATAACACTGCTAACACAACTAATCTAATGGTGGCCTAAGACTTTTGCACAGTACTGTACCAACAAGTTCTATCTGATGAGACACATGCAAAACACGCTCTCAATGCACGTTCATAGCTCAAGTCCACACGTCGTTTACACGTGTCATGTGGACAGGAATTGTGTCTGTCACAGTTGTACACATCAGAGAGTAGAAACTGTTCTTCAAGTGATACCCAAAGAAAACATGGCTAGAATCAATCGGTGCCACACTGCTGAAAACCTGTTCTGTCCAAGGACGGTCACAGCACTGGCAAAAACCCGAAAGGATAATCTGCCAAAATCAATAAAACAACTTCTAAAACATCTTTTAAAAAGCTAAAAATGACTTGCAGGATACTGAAATCGATAATAATCAGTAACAATATGTTTTCACCAAGGTCAACTCTTGGAGTGCCTACAACTATTTTAATTTCATTTCTGAGCACTTTATTGGAAGCATTTTATCTGTGTGTGTACTGTAATATGTGCAGTTGTGAATGTGTGTATAGTATAAGAGAAGGAGGGAAGGTAGTTCATGTGAACCCACTCACCCTAGGTTGCCAGTTTTCATATTGCTTCTGCAGATTGGCCCCGATGGTCTCCAGGGCTTTCTGTGGACTCATAGACAGAGGATCTGGCAAACAAGCACAGAGTGATCACACACAGTCATAGATTAGCAAATCCATGTCAAGTCAATCTGTTGCTGACAAACCAGCCAGTTTGATCATTCACCACACACTTTAACATCAGTGTACTATGTTTCACCTGGCAATCGTATCCAGAACAGTGCAACAAAACTAACACTTACAGTACTACTAACATTACTACTACTAACCTTTAACATCCAGGCAAAACAGACATTGATGACACAATTACAAAAGGCGAGTTATAATTTGTTGTTTGAGTGTCAAAGGAAATTTTCTTATTAAATCAAAAGCAGAGTTTAGAAAAATAGCAGCAGTCCCTCAAGTTGAAATATTGATCAGATTAAGTCAATATGGCATGAAAAATCTAGAGTGGGGATGGCTCACGCTGCACTCAGCAGGTAGAAAAGCATATATCGGCAGGTTTGCAGGAGATACTGATAGGTTTTAATGCAGACGATTAAACTATTGCTGTTATGACGAATGTGCTCTTATAATGCATTATCACAACATGTGTTTGGTTTCAAGGGAAAATATAATTATCAAGAATCTTTATGTGTTTCCTCTATATTTAAGAAAAATATCCTACAATAGTAAGAATTATGTAATGGTAAAAATCCATATTGCAACAGTGAAGGTTCTACCAACAGTTTCCTGCTGTACTGAATTTTGCCACTTAATAAAGGAGGTTTTCACTCAATTGCACAGACCATGGCCAGTAAAAAGCAGATCCAAGTCCTTCTATATACAGTACATAGTTTTAGCATTTGTCTTAAATTAAACACCATGGTGCACTTTAAGACATCCCCCCGCTTTACCCCTTAATATTAAACCAAACTGTCTCGAAAACCAAGAGACAGGTTTGCACAAAGTTTCAGAAACTTTAAGAACTGTTCCCTCTTTAATGTACTTTCCTCACTCCTAAGAGTCAAGCAGTCTCAGGGGAGCTAAGCAATGGTTTTGAGGTTCCATTCAGAGATCTGTTTTTTTGTCTTTGTTCTGTGTCAGACTGTGGCTCTGGTGGGGGGCACGCTGCTTCATCCCTAGGTACCAGACACCTTACAAATAGAGCTCCCATGAGGAAGACCAAGAATGTCCCTAAACACTAAAGTAAAAGCTACATTTTCACCATCAAATTCAACTTGACAGTGCAGTTGCACAGCATACAACTACTTAATAACCTCTTTTGAGCATTAATCCAGCTGTAAAGCAGAGGATTTTAAGGAAGACAGTAACTGCCAAGTGGGGTAATGATAGAAGTTACTGTATAAGACCATCTTCATGTTGCACTTCTTAATATTATTAAGAAGTTTCAGGTCCATGGGACTGTTGCCAACATCCTTGGATGTGGCTGCAAGAGGAAAATTGAACCCAGATTGAATAGAGAGGGAGTTCAAATGGCAGAAAAAAGAACCAAGAAACACTTTAAAACAAATACAAGCTGGCCTCCAAGTTCAAAGTCCAACAGTGTCCAGTCGCACCATGTGTTGCTTTCTAAGTGAAAGTGGGCTCCACTTTGGAAAGGAAAATATAAACTCAGGAGTTTAAGCTAAGCTCTCTTTGCATTCAGATTTCACTATGAGTCTGAGAAGAGAGGATGTGATTTTTGACGACCTACTGTCTAAAATGCGTTTGTATAAATAAATATTTTTCCCATAGGCCAAATTCTTTTACACAGAGATTCACACATTTGCAGCAAAGTGCAAGAACCTTTGTTAATATTTCCACACTGTGGATTCGCTCACCTATCCAGCACTCCAGTCTGGCACAAGGCGAGGTCTTGACCACATCAGGAGGGTCCACTCCTACATTGAGACACAACACCAGTGCCACACTCACAGTCTTCATCTGGGGGAGAAGACACAGGAAACAACGTTATCCTTGTTATCACTCAAATCAAAACAGACTAGAGGTTTCACTGTTGATGCTCTTCAAAAGTACATCAAATCTTTATTCATCCAGGAAGCTTTACTGAGTACAGGCTTGCATTCAGGTCTATCCTGGGAGTGTTTCCAGTAAACCATATTCTGTCGTTACTGGCCAATGAAGATCCAGTGAATGTTAGCATCTAGCTCAGGGGAAACTAAACAGTGTTAGGATGAATTGCAGTAGCTCTAGTATTCCCTTGCCTCATTTAGCATCATCATACAGCCACAATTTTCATTTGGCCAGTACGGTTTTGTACTGCACTTCATGTTTAATGCTTAACAAATATTTGCATGATACCATACGTACCTAAGCCACTGAACATGTTAAATAGCTCAAAGCACGTCTGCCTGTGTGCAGCACCAGTAAGTTGCTAGTGTGACTGTAAACTCTTGTTCAGTAATTTCACTCTGCCGTAAGCAGTGTAAATTCTGTGATGGAGCTGTAACCTTAACTTAATTTTGCATGGTATTGTGAACATACTGTTGTGTGCCCAAGCAGAAAACCTCTTAAATCAGTTCCCATTTATTAGGATGGGATCATGACGAACACTGTGTAGGCAGGGAAAGAAAGAGGGGAGAGGAGGTCAGGTGAAAAAGAATGAGATGATACAGTATGTAGCAGTGAGGCTGTGTATGTGTGCTGATGTCTGTATATGTCAAGTCCTGCCCTGCTGTGTCCCACTAGCACACTGACCTTTTGCTTTATCGGCGGGAAGGCACAGGACGAATTAATTATGTTTATAACAGGTCTCCTAACCTGCTCAGTCATGGGGTGTCGCATAACCTGCTGTACACAGGCAGCACGTGCGCTGTAGGTCTGCATTATACACAGAGACACTATTTAATGCTAGCTGCAAAAGGCTGCTTCGCACAATTACATTGACTTGTATGGAAGTGATGCATGTGTGCAAACTATGAAATGACCAGTAAGTGTGCTTTTGTAAAGTTGCTGTCATTTTTGTCTAGTCTTGCCTTGAATAATCCCGTTTTAATTGTCACCCACCTATAACATTAGAACCTATTCCTCTACTTGCATGTGTGTAACAGTACACAAAAAGCCTCAGTTCGGTGTGTACTTCAGTTTTCGGCTCACGGTGTGGTGAAATGGTAAAGCCTTGAAACAAAGAATTTGAAAGTGAATGTGAAACACTGGCATATAGTGAACAAGCAATTCAGGTGGTGTCACTGCAAATGGGCTAGCATGTTTGTTTGTTTGTTTATGTTTCCAGAGACACAATGTTACTTAACACTAGAACCGCCAACAATGCACTACCTCCTAGAACCGCCAGGAGGTCATTTTGACCTCGCACCACTTCAGGCTTTATAATTGCAAATTAGAAATCTGTTACAGGAATGTTATGTTTATAACAGGTCTCCTAACCTGCTCAGTCATGGGGTGTTTACAGGAATGTTAGGTCATTTTTTCAAAATAGCATGTAAAAATGGATGAAATAATAAAACATCAGAATTTTATTTCTTTTATTTTAGCTATATAAAAATACGAATTGAGAAATATTTACAAAAAAAGACAGCCTTGGTCAAAAATGTTTGGGAACCACAGGCCAATTCCGCACCAAGTTCTGCCACACATCTTACTCACAACCAGCACAAACACTGATGACCTTGACAGTACGCTGACCACACACAGGTCACAGGCACTTGATGCACGATTTGACAGTTTTGTTTTTATTGCAGTGCATTTTGACTGTACATTGCCTTTGCTTCTCCTGAGGCTGCTCTACCCCTGTTTTAAAAAGACGACAACTGGCCGCCTGTGGGTGGCGGCACTTGTGGAGTATTGTCTGATCATTTTATCCAGGATGTGCAAACCCACCTTGGTCTTGTTATAATAGTGCACTGTGTCTGGCTGTCACTTTCCACGTCCACCGTCTGGTGCATTGTGCTGAGGATGCACACATTTTTGTTCACCTTGCCCTGGTATATTCTATGTATTGTCTTGTCACTCTTCATCACTTTGATGTCAAGCAGTAGTGCTTTCTGAGGCACAGAAGGTGGGAGTGAACGCCTGTTTTTGTCTCATCACTACACTATAGTCATTTTGTATCTTGGTTGCCTAGCAACGCCTATTGTTAATTTTGGAAAGTATATGTGTGTGTAAGAATGGGGGAATGTGAGGCATGACTGTAAAGTGTTTTGAGCCGTGTATCTGACTGGATATATAATTTATATGGCTATACAAGTGCAGTCTATTTACCATTTTTGCATTAGGAGTAATGGAGGTCAAAATGACCTCTTGGCGGGTCTAGGTAAAACCACTCTTTTTCTCTCTCTTTTATTCCAGAATCCCCAAAACGCATAAGATGATGTGTAACACACTTTTAGGAAAAGTCATTGACTGGGAGACATAGGGTTTTTACTCAAAGTTACATGCATTTTAATAGGCAAGAGAGGTCAAAATGACCTCTTGGCAGTTCTAGTGTTAAAGTCGCTGTAACCGGTGGCCACATTGTTTTGGTCTATTTTACCAAAAGCAATACTGTAACAAAGGAACTGAAAGAAGAACCTGAACCCTGTGTGACTGAAGCCAAAAGGACACACAGGGCCACATGAAGTTCAAGCATCAGCTTTCCCAGAGTAAACACTACCTGGCTTTGATCCACAGAGTGACATGACCATGAAACACTCACTGATCAGCTCAGGTACCGTTCACAACGAATCTATTCAGAGAATATAGAGAACTGTGCAAACGTCTTAGGCCACCATTAGGTTTTGCTGTTTTAGCAAGGTTGTAATGCTTACTTATTTACTTCTCAGTCTCTTTATTAAGAAATAACCGAAAAATACAGGAAAGGTGTACACAATATTACAAAATGTGCAGAAGAGAATGGCTTCTACAGTTGAAAGTCAGTATTTAGTGTGACCTCCCTTTGCTTCCTGCTTACTGTGCCACTGTCCTCACTCAAACCGATTAACGATTCAGGCTGTGGGGAACGTGCTTCTGAGGTGCTTACAATGAAGATAGAGTAATGGCTCACCTCTACTGCAATGTGTAATTTGCACTGTAGGAGACCTGTGCTGCCTGATCAAGTCTTAACCACTAAAACTTAACCACATAATGCAAGAGTCTCCTTCCACAGTGGTCTGCACTGGGGTTCATTACCTGGTGTGATGCCAGTCTGTTGTTACAATGCTGCCATTTTTTCCATTTATTTAAGAAAGGATGTACCTTTGCTAGATCTGCACCTTTCTGCTTTAAATCCATACGGTACTGTTTTTGGGTTGGATTCCATAGCTGAATGACAGCTTGTCATGACATAGTAGGTCGGTATAACTCCAGTCTGAATCTCTGGATCAGACGGGAAATCTGTGGAAAAGACCCTAAACAGGGGGAAATGAATGTGTGTGACCAATTTCACAGCAATCCATCCAATACTTGCTGCGATTTTCTGTCTGGAATAAAATGATGGACTCGCAAACTGACAGATCAACGGACTATGCTGCTTGTATTTTTACATTAGAGGAACAAAATAACCCAAAGAACTCATGAAAAAGTAATAATACAACAATTTCTGACCAATTGTTAATTTGCACAAGCATTATGTGTTTGAACAAACATCCAAGAATCCCTGCTTATAAAACTGAAGCCAAGCGCCCCAAAAATGTTTAGTGAAAAAACAGTCCAAACAGGCAGTGCCTATTGCCTCAACTGCAAAACAATGGGTCCTAACAAAAGTCTAAAGTCACGCAAGAAGCTCTGTGAGATGTCACTGACGGATGATAATGCTAACATGCCAATGCTAAGCAGATAAAACATTACTATGTTCAAATTCTTGGTGTGTTAGCATGCTAATATTTGCTAAAGAGCACTACACAAAGTATACAATAACTGAGGCTGAGGTAATATTTCATTAGTTTGCAGGTGTTGTCTAAAACTAAGCATTGAGCAAATAAAAAATGTCGCCCTCTTGGTGGTGCTAGATGCAGTTCATCCTGAGGGGATCAGGAATGTCTGTACCACATTTTATGGCAATCCATTAAGTAACTAAACCTACTGGTGGATTTACAGGAAAAATCATTTGGCTTCATCTTCTGGAGACCCTGAATGTCTGTATAAAACTTCATCACAATCTGTGCAGTTGTTGAGATATTTCAGTCTGACCAAAAGTGATGGACCAACCGACTGACTGACCAACAAATTAAAAGCCAGAGGATACACTTATCTTTTCCAAACTTATATAGTTGTAACAGCCTTTTTTAAATCCAATGACAGCTCAAGACTTGTTTCATGAACACTAGAACAAGACCAAAAGTCTACCACGGGTTCCCCAGGCAACGGATCTTAGTGCCGTTTCATGGGTTGTACTATAAAGACTTTCGTGGTGGCCTTCAGTCAAGAATGATCCAATGTCCTCTGACACACAGCTCAGGAACCTGATGACAGGAAAGTCAATGAAGACTCAAGCTGTTAATAAGTAGTAAAGGCTATCCTTTAGCTTCTATAGTTCTTACTGATTCTTCATTTTACCTTCACACTTGTTAAAGAAAGATGAGATACAGTTAGATCCTCTTCTGGCAAAGAGAACACCTTGTTGCCAGTCATTTCATTTGGTGTTAGCTCAGATCAGAAGTTTGATCTGTCATTTGAATAAATACACAATGTGGAATAAAAAAAAAAAAAACAGCTGAAAGAGAGTGAGTTCATTGGCTTTGACTAGATGATTTAACTTCCAACATGCATACAAGTGTGCCTGTTCTCAGTCAGCTCTGCAGGGGAAGTAAACGATTGACACAAATACCCCGGCAAAGTACTTTTCTACCTAAAACATACTATAAAGCCTCATACTGGGAAGAGCTAGGGCAGGTCTGAACTTTAAAATACAACAGCTGAAATTATAGCATACTTTGGAGACATACACCGATCAGGCATAACATTAAGACCACCTGTACATCCTTATGCACTTCAGTGCAACACTTCTGCATTAACATTTGCGTTTACAAAGCTCAAAATGTTTCAGTTTTTGGTGAGATTATCATAAATGTATAAATTCAATTATATGTTCATTATTGAGGTCATAGTTAAAGGTGGTGTTGTATTGGACTACACTATATTCAGAGGTGTTCCTAATATTCTGGCTCTCTCATGTATGTCAATGGGTAAGACAAAAATATACAGACACCATTGAAGTGCATACAATTTTACAGGTGGTCATAATGTTATGCATGATTGGTGTTTACCTTTTTGTAAACATCAACAGACCAGCATAAAAAAATACACAAAAGCTAAAGAAATAACTATTTTCATAAATAGTAGTCAAACTCGTCAGAGTAAGGACATAACCATGATTATAATTAACTAGCTGAGGATGGCGAGATAATTAGCACCCTAATATAAACAGCTCTGATGAAATTATTTGTTTCCGACCAGCATCCAATGCAGGTAATTTATAACACAATTGATATTCATTTGCATAGAAATAATGCAGATGAATGAAGGATGGTGTTTTTCTGTTCCAGCTCATCATCGCGGTGCATTGTGGCATTTGTGTGTGACAGCACACAGATGTGGTCCGTATTATTCTCACTGATTTATCTACTTGTTTATTCCACGTATAAGCTCTCTCTCTCTCTCTCACACACACACACACACACACACACACACACACACACTGAAAACAAGAACAAGCCTTTCATTTGTCAGTCAGGTTTGGAAATTATCTGCTGGCTACTAGAAAACATGCTTGTAAATCTATTTGCATGGCTTATAGTAATGAATTAGTTCCTTTCTGTCAGGCCTTAAACTGTGCTAATATGGTGTGTGTAGTTTAGATTAAGGTAAAAACAAATAAATAAATAAAACCAGAGAGCGCTCAGAGTGTGCAAGCCTCTGCCAGGCTGGCTCCCTGTCCCCACAATGCCATTCCAACCAAAAGCAATACTCCCATGATAGCCTGGCCATCATAATATAATTCGCTGACAATGAAAAGCATTCGAAAACACGATATGATTATTGGCTTGAAGGTTATTCAAGAAAAACTGTATTTCAGGCAATTGTCTTCAGGATCTAGCACAGCCACAGTTGAAGAGTAGAATTTGATCTTAGTTACAATTCTATAGAGTTATTTGTTGTCTCAACAGCACGTTTTCTGTGAGCCCTGTAAACATGAACATTCTCGATCAGTGCACATTACTTGGATCCAGATCACAAGTTAGCGTGTGGTAGATCTCATGTGGATGTTACCGTGCTATTTTTGTCTAACCATTGTAGGCATTATTTATCACAATGGTGAAGAATCCTTTTTTTTTTTTTTATTCCCCAGATCCAGATGATGATCCTACCTCTCCAAAAAAATTCATCCAAATCCATTCATTACTTTTTGAGCTATGCTGTGAACAAACTAGAGCTGCCCCAAATGTCAAATTTTTGGCTTTGGAGCTTCGCTAGTAATTATCAGCAAATATCCAAAATTTGCCAGGGCAGTGGTGGCAGGTTGAAAACTTACATCTCCGTTCTCAGCTGACATTGTACTGCAGCTAAAAGTAGCTCATGTCACACCATGTTCAATGTTAGGACAGGGGCACCATTCTGGGAAGAGGCATTGTATTTACCTTCATACATTCTTATTTTGTTTGGCTAAAAAGTTGCATAAATCACTTGGATCTCTCTTTACAAACTGTGGTAGTTCAGAATGGATAACCTCAGCTGACTGTAGCCAACTCATAGTGGACCTAGAGATCCTGTCAACCACAGTGACAGACTGAAAAATGACTCTGCAGCCTGATCTCAGCTCCGCTCATCCCTTTGTTCGGGAGCTAACACTAGACAGCGGCTGTCGGCAGGTGACGCTGCAGATGAATCAGTTTCTGCCTTGCCTGCATAGGCGTTGGAACATTTTATTCAGTAGGACACGTGCATGCACATTACCAGTTACAGTGGTGTGAAAAAGTGTTTGCCCCCTTACTGATTTCTTATCTTTTTGCATGTTTGTCACACTGTAATGTTTCAGATCGTCAAACAAATTTATATATTAGTCAAAGATAACACAAGTAAACACATCATGCAGTTTTTAAATGAAGGTTTTTATTATTAAGGGAAAACAAAATCCAAAACTATAGAGCCCTGTGTGAACAAGTGTTTGCCCCCCTGTCAAAACACTGGTTTATCGCACCTGAGTTCAATTTCTCTTGCCACACCTGTTCGCAATCAAGAAATCACTTAAATAGGACCTGCCTGACAAAGTGAAGTAGACCAAAAGATCCTCAAAAGCTAGACATCATGCCGAGATCCAAAGAAATTCAAAAACAAATGAGAAAGAGAATAATGGAGCTCTATCAGTCCGGAAAAGGTTATAAAGCCATTTCTAAAGCTTGGGGACTGCAGTTCAGGATATTTTGGTACACAGCAGAATTCATGGTTCCATTTATCACAGCAAGTCTTCCAGGGCCTGAAGCAGCAAAACAGCCCCAGACCATCACACTACCACCACCATATTTTACTGTTGGTATGATGTTCTTTTTCTGAAATGCGGTGTTACTTTTACGCCACACATAATGGGACACACACCTTCCAAAAAGTTCAACTTTTGTCTCGTCTGTCCACAGAGTATTATCCCAAAAGTCTTGGGGATCATCAAGATGTTTTCTGGCAAAACTGAGACGAGCCTTTATGTTCTTTTTGCTCAGCAGTGGTTTTCGTCTTGGAACTCTGCCATGCAAACCATTTTTGCCCAGTCTCTTTCTTATGGTGGAGTCATGAACACTCACCTTAACTGAGGCAAGTGAGGCCTGCAGTTCTTTGGATGTTGTTGTGGGGTCTTTTGTGACCTCTTGGATGAGTTGTCGCTGCGCTCTTGGGGTAATTTTGGTCTGCCGGCCACTCCTGGGAAGGTTCTCCACTGTTCCATGTTTTCGCCATTTGTGGATAATGGCTCTCACTGTGGTTCGCTGCCGTCCCAAAGCTTTAGAAATGGCTTTATAACCTTTTCCGGACTGATAGAGCTCCATTATTCTCTTTCTCATTTGTTTTTGAATTTCTTTGGATCTCGGCATGATGTCTAGCTTTTGATGATCTTTTGGTCTACTTCACTTTGTCAGGCAGGTCCTATTTAAGTGATTTCTTGATTGCGAACAGGTGTGGCAGTAATCAGGCCTGGGTGTGGCTAGAGAAATTGAACTCAGGTGCGATAAAACAGTGTTTTGACAGGGGGGCAAACACTTGTTCACACAGGGCTCTATAGTTTTGGATTTTGTTTTCCCTTAATAATAAAAACCTTCATTTAAAAACTGCATGATGTGTTTACTTGTGTTATCTTTGACTAATATATAAATTTGTTTGACGATCTGAAACATTACAGTGTGACAAACATGCAAAAAGATAAGAAATCAGTAAGGGGGCAAACACTTTTTCACACCACTGTATATATGTGTGTGTGCACAAATGTATGTAAATAATGTATACTGCCATACAAAAAATCAAAGTACAGTCAAAATTCTGCCAAGTTTTTTGCACGCTACATGTTTGGATGTTTTCTAAAATAATACAAATATAACTAAATGAAGCTTTAATGACAAACGTGATCCTGGTTATGTTCCCCATTCTCATTCTTTATGATCTAACCTTAGCTCATCAAAACCAAACAAAATTATTTGTATGTAACGAACTCACAGCATGACGAGATGCCTTTGTGGTTTACATTTGAGGGCTTGAGGGTGCTCCTCATGCCCGGCTCCTCTGAGCCCGGTAGATCCAACACAGGCCTGTTGCCCCCCAGAGACCCCGCTGCTGCTCTCTCTTGTAGCGACTGGCTCTGCTGTAGTTCTGCTCCTAACATTTACTGTTCTAACTACTGTTGGTTACCCTTGTTACTTGTTAACTGTGGAAAGCTCCCCTGAGGAGGAGTTTTCTCAACAAATACTTTCCTCAATAAATCATTTAAAACCATTTTCCCACAACCATAATCCTGTTTTAAACCACTATGTTTTCAAAAATTTTTTGTTTTTATTTTGTATCTTTTATTGCCAAGTATAAGATGCGAGTACCTGTACCCGTCTTCCTCAGCAGTTGGCATATAATACTGTATATCATGGGCCACATGATGGCAACTGAGGTACCTCCATCCACATCCATGAATTATAATTTGCAACTGAGCAGGGCAGAAGGAGAGCAGAGATAAGTGAGGATTCCCACTGGGAGTACAACACTTTTCTTACCTATAACAAGTAACTCTTTATTAAATGAGCTGCTTTGGCCTGTTAATCTGAGAAGAAAGCATAAACAAAACAAAATTTCTATACAAGTCCGTCTCTAATCTTCATGGATTTCTGATCATCTCAAATTCTTCTTCTGTATGAGGAGGGAGGAGGAGAGAGGCAGAAAGAATGTGAAGCGTGGAGTCCTCTGACTCGTTGCTGTGATTAAAATAAGTTATGAAACAGAAGACAGAATCAGAAAGACAGAGGGGAGGAGGACGAAAAGAGATAAATAGTATGTGTGCATCTCCCTGTCTGGGCCTGCTGCAGTCCTCCTCTTATTAATAGCTGCACAGGACTCCAGGGATTTCCCTGCCTTCTCCCTGTGCACCCTTTAAAGATTCCCATACAGCACCCCAGACCCACTCAGTGTGTTGATCAGTGACTCCTAACTTGCTAACAACACAATAAATGAAGAGCATTAAAACAATGTATGGGTTTTTGCAGATGAAAGAAGAACAAAGACCCTGCATAGTGCTTTCAGGTTTCTGGATGTGTGTGGGTGTTACTGAAAATGTAAATGCACAAGCAGACATACTGTATGCTTACACTATATGCTGACTGTCTGCACAGGTGACCTTTATTTATGCAGATGTTTAAAATTCTCAAGGCAACTTAGCATTTCTTTTCATTGAACATAAAAGAAGATGCCGGGTGGGTGGAAACAAAGTAATGGCTTATATACACCGATCATTCATAACATTATGACCACTGGCAGATGAAGTGAATAACACTGACTATCTGTTACACTGGCACCTGTCAGTGTGTGGGGTATAGTAGGCAGCAAGTGGACATTCAGTCCTCAAAGTTGATGTGTTGGAAACAGGAAAAACGGGCAAGTGTAAGAATCTGAGGAGCTTTGACAAGGATCAAACTGTGATGGTGAGATGACTGGGTCAGAGCATCTCCCACACCGCAGGTCTTGGTGGGTGTTGTTGGTCTGCAGTGGTTAATACCTACCAACAGTGTCTAAGGAAGAACATACGGTGAACTGGAGATGTGGTCATGGACGCCCACGGCTCATTGATGAGGTTGCCCTACTGTAGATTAAACTTTTAAATTCCATTTGTACTTTTTAAAAGATGAAAATTTATTTGAATCTTTGTTAAAATTGCTTTAAAAGATAAATACTGTACATTGGTCTCTATGAAGAGAAGTCTGGGGCTGTATTGGTGATATCACACCTACAGTGGTGAGGTTGTTGCATTTATCTAAAAATCCTCACCACAGTTTTCACTCCTTTTACATAAGTTTTCCACTGAAATGTAGACACATCTGTGCTCTTCCTGACAGTAGAACTGTGGAAGTAAATGGATTAGTAGAAGTTGCACAGTGAGCTACAGAGTGACACGAGTGCCAACCAACTGCCACATTGACTCCTGTGTAAACAGCATTAGGCAGGTGGTCATAATGTTATGGCTGATCAGGGTATGTGCCAGTTCCGGTCTCCTTAGTCTAGATATGAAAAGACAATGGGCACAGTCTATTCTGAAAACTTATAATAAACGCACAAGAGTGTGATACAGGTGGTCTGGCTGCTAGGACAACATCAGGTCATTTTACACACTTCCTACGAAACAGAAAAGAGTTTACACAATACTTTTCACATCCCAAAGCCTCTCCATGCATCTTCATGCCCAAAATAAACCCATCAGCATTATCCCTCAAGTAATTACAATGACAAAACGAGGAAAAGCTAAACTAAAACATACTCACTATGGTGAACCTGCTGCCATAATTCAACAAAGATATAAAATCACTAGCGTATCACTATTTTTAGCACTGTGCAAACATGGCTGAAAGTCTATATGCTGCCTAATGAACTGTGTATGTTGACTGAATTCAAGTAATGATGCAGAAGATAAAGCACCACTGACCACCTGTCCCATTTTCACATTAGTGCAACGGACTTGAATATTGATGACTTAATGATTTCATTACTGCTATGCTGATAAACACAGCAGGCAGTCGTGTGTGTGTGTGTGTGTGTGTGTGTGTAAGTGAGAGAGAGAGAGAGAGAGAGATCAACAGGTGTGCTATAACGGGCAATTTATAGGTCGTCACCACAACGACTCACAATGATTCCAAAAATAAAGTAAGATGTCCATATGATAATAAATTACCAAAGTATTTTCAATATTTAAATACAGTTAAAGTGCAGCCCTGCTAAAGTAAAAACAACAAAACTAGACTGCCTTGAGCTATTTGTAGGTCCAAAAGGGAGGTCACATAAATGACAAATTACCTGATGTGTGCAATTTTTACATCTCGGGGAAAGAGCAGGGTTTAACAAACACCTGCAGGCCATTTTCACACAGCGACACACTGCTTTGACAAAGTGCCTCTACAACAACGTGCTGACACCGTGTTAATTACAGCAGTGTTGTAGGCATCAGGGAAAATAAAACCAACAACTACAGCAATCATTCGAAATACTAAAATGCTGTGACTGAATATCATAAAGCACATGGTGTATTAGTTAAAGTAAAGATTTGTGTTAGTGTCTGACAGAAAGAACAAATCAGCATGTTTACAGACATGTCCCAGTTTTGAATTCTATTGTGGCTATAATATTTGAAATCTAACCATTACATGGAACCTGTTATGGCCTTTCCCTCTAAAGAAGATTCAAGCCCCATCAAGCTTTTTGCTGGCGTGAGCTTGTCTGTTTTCCTTTTACAGATACTATGATGGACTGTGTGTTTCTTCTATCTGCTTGTTAAGTGAGACACAACATTCCACTTCCACTTCAAAACTCCTCAAAGGCCCAAATGGCGGAGCTTGTCACCCTCTACATAACATCTTTTTTTTTTTTTTTTTTATCCAAGGCATCATTGAGAGTAATTTAAAAAAAAAACGTATTTGTATCTCAGAGGATGAAATCCAGCTTTTGGAATCAACAACTGTATCTAACTGAAGGGGGTGAAGAACCGACACAAGTGGAGAACCTTAGCCAGCATTAGACAATCTAGCACCACTCATTTCATCTTGAATCTGTGTAGCTACTTAGAATACCACTGTTCATTTCAGTAACCAAGACAGAAATGAAAGAGATTCATTGATGACCTATTTTTCAGAATGAAAATGAAACTAAAACTAAATAAAATGTCATGTTTCATAATGAGAAGTATGACAAACCATTTTACATTTTGGAATCACAAACAGTATTCGGCTGAAACTAGTGAAGAGGATTTTTACTACAAATAGCAAACAGCAACACTGTGTGTATAAAACACCATTTTCCACAAACCTCACAATGTCTTTGGGAAATAAACTTTAATTTGCCATAGTAACAGGTTATTTTCTGTGTGTGCTCTTTATTTTAAGATGACATTTGCTTCACTTGATATATCTTCAGAGCCTCCAATAAACAACATGGATCTTTTTATTCCAACATCTATGAATAAGCAAATTCCCGCATCCTAATGATGCATGAGCACTGCAGAGTTCAGTAACCCTATACTTTGTACAGTAGTATGTAATCTGCAACAGGTCCCTCATTAAAAAAACACAGCCATCCATTTCTATGTTCACTGATACCTGCTCTTTATTTGCATTTTAAATTGCTAAAATACAGGGTGCTGCCTACAGTACAGCAGCCAGCCAAAACTGTTACTGCCTAATCCATACCATATGCACATGCTGTGCCACTTCCTATTGCTTATGCTCACAGTGTTTCCTCTCCAGTCCATTATACACCCTTCATCGTCCTCTTTCATGTCCCCTTGTCTCAAAACAGTTGCCACTACAACAAAATCCTTTCCATTTATTACTGGCAAGTAAGACCAATTCTGATCCACCTTTACGCACTGCTCCCATACACAAACAGTCCTAAAAATAAGCCTCAGTGACGTCATTTCTATGTCTCACAGGATATCAGGAGGAGACAAATCAGTTGGACACAGGACGCTGTCAGGTTTTATAAGGAGGCTATAATATTAGTCTAGGAAGGGGTGGACGTAAAGTTAACATCAAGCCACTCTGACGTCACCCAGCTTACAGCTCTACAGGGGATTGTGAAGCTTGATAATAACTGGGGAGAAAAGGTTTCTGTGCATGCAGGGTAGGTCAGCTCACATCCAGCTCTGAGACAGGCTGCCTATGCATTTCAAATTAATGTTTTTGGATGAAATGGGAGAAGACATATTTAACTACTTAGGAGATATTTCATCAACAGGTTTCCATCCACTATGGGATAGGCAGGAGTTTAAGATAAACTGGTGGTGGAACCAGTTTTACGATGGGGTCCCATTAAACCATTGCAGGAAAAGAGGGCACCACAAGATGGCCAAGATTAAAGGAGTGTCAGTCAAATGATGAAATAAAAATGTAGAAAACATGACGGATATCTGGAATTTCTGTTTGTTTCATGTATTAATTTGAAGACCATTACAATCTCCCCATTGCTCCACACAGATCTGTTTTGGTTTCCCACCATTTCACCTCTGTCAACGTGATTCATGTACATTGTGATCAATTTGCTAAGTCGGTTTAGTTTGTAAGATTTTGCTTTAATTGAAACACCAGCTTTTCCACCTCAGTAAAGCATTAAAATATTTTTGCAAATTTTTAAGAAAAAGTTAGTTTTTTTAAGTGAAAAACTGGAAATGTGTGTAAAAACCGATAGAGGGAAATCCACCTTGTTGCTGCTCTGATTAAGGCCTAGGTTTTTACTCTTCTGTTCTCTAAAGCCAGCAGGTTAATGACTTCATCCTTAATAACAAAATCATAATAATAATAAACTTTGTCAATGAAGAAAACAAAGAATCGCAAACACAGTAAAAAGAAAAAAGATGCACACACACACACACACACACACACACACTGTGCTCCAATGAATACAAAACACCTGTCCTGTTTTACAGCATCTGGAGGACTGATGTGATTCGGTGTGTTCCATGATTCTTGTTTATTAACGATCACTACACACTAGTTTCAGAAGCTGATGCCCTCAAGGCCCCAAACTCTCAACCCAAATACAAAATCAAAGCTTTGTTTACAGGCCCTTGTTATAAGGCATTGTGCAGGTAACTACACTAATAATGCATTAGTGATGAGCACCATGGACAATTCTATTTTTATTGCAACATTTATATTTGTTACAATATAGTTGTGTTGTACAACTCTTGCACGTGCACGCTGTCCTTTGGCTACAGTGGCTTCATGATTGAGTTTCACCCTTTTTGCTCCATCAACATTATTTTAAAAAAACTTTATTTTGAGCATTTGATTTAGAATTGTAGAAGATATGAATCATGATTCTAATGCGATTCATTATTTTTTTTTCCTCCCACCCCTATTTTATTCCACACTGAAAGATTAAAGGAAACAGACTACTTCAACCAGGTCTAGCCACAACTTTCGGAACATTCCTCCTTTTAAAGCAGTTATCATTCATTTAAAAATAGTACTCAGTGATCGTTTGATCGTTTTCTAATCAACAGTTATAGTTAAAGGGAGCCACTTGTCACCTGAAGACAGAGCGGACGCTGGACTCTTCTGTACAATACTGATAGTTATTCATAAAGTGTATCTGATAACTTATGATTCCACTTGGCAGGTGAAGCAATAATACACACAATCATGCTGCACAGCAGCATACAGCTGTGCAGACACACACACAAGTAGTGGGCCCAACAGGGAATAACCAAACCATTTGAACCAATAGGCCTTGCAGTTATACACCCACCTGCTCTTGTCCCATCTTCATACTAAGAACAACTATGTATCTACAAGACCTCTGATTTCCCCACAGTCCAGAGCATCATTTACAGCTCAGTCTGCACTCTCCTCATGCCTTAACTGTTTGGATGCTATCTCACTTGATATCCTGTTCATCAGCTAAAAATCAACCAACACAATACCATGGACAGAACTGTATGCGACCATCCATGAACAACTGAAAGGAAAATGTTTGGAGCTGTATGTGAACCTGTATGCCATCAGATGATGTTTGCATCCAGGGTGCTGCACAGTATCAGAACGCCATTACCCCTGGGGTGCTTTATAATGAGGGCAAAACACAACAACTGCCAAAGTGACTGAAAAACTAAACCTGAGTACTCAGTGTTTGTTCTAAAAAGAGAGCAGAACAATACACAGAATTACACAAAGCAAGCCGGTTCTGTGTGCATTGTCACCGATATCCCCATCACATTATTCAGAAATATTTTATTTTTGTAAAACAGCATTGTAGTCTATCATCTTGCAGTTATGGACATTTTAAAAGATGGATTTAATCCAAGGCCAGAGTTGCATTCAAAGCCAGTCTTCCTGCAGAAAACAAAGCTCTGAGCCCTGAAATGGGAAAGTACATTCTTCTTACAAGTGTACAAATGGCCATCCACAGGCTGAAAATGCTCTGGGCAATGGCAAATCTTGCACGGTCGATTTAGCATGACTTTCTGATAGGAAAGCCCATTTCAGCCCGCCACTATTACCTCCTTTAAATCAATAGCAGCTACACATTTAATGATGGCTCCTTTTTCAACATTTCCCTGCAGCTCGACACTTCAGCCAGCATTGTGGTGTAGCTCCGCTGATGTCCTAACAGCAACGAGGTGGAAAATCTTTATTCACAGGAATTTAAACAATAGGTGCAGAGTTAGTGAGGGTTATGTATGACTGCGTGGCATTTGCCGTCATTATAACAGTACTGCTATGTAGCCATTAGGCAATGAAATAATCAGCCTGGTGGCACTGCAATGGATCGAACGACGGCTTTATGAGAGCTGAAACACACCGTAGTCACTCATGAGGTTCTGCTGTGAAATCATAGCACGGGTCACCTCCAGCTGAATACAATATACTGGCACTATAATAAAGATGAGGGCAACCAGTGATTTGCTGCATGTGTACCGCCTGTTTAAAGACTTTTAAAGAAAGGCTCGGTCAATTTCTAAACCAGCCGGACATTATAGTTTTTAGCAAATGTTGACTCAAAAGGAAGTAAACACTGAATCTGTGGGGGTCTAGTTTCAGCAGTGCTTTAATCCATATCTGGTGCACCAATAAGTATTTGGGCCAGCAGGATGGTGTAAATGAGACTGACTAAAAATAAACTACAGTGTGTGGGTGTGTCTTCATGGTAAAGATAGAACAGCGCACAGTCCAAAAGTGCGGCTCAGTGATGTCTCTTTTGGTAGATCTTGGACAACAATAAAGCTCTATGACACAGAGGAATACATTTCATACTAGGGATGGGCATTTCAAGCTAAAATGCTATTCGATATTCGCTGAGAACTATTCGACTTCACCTGGAAGTCCCCAGTGTTCTGCGGCAGTGGAAAGCACTTTCTCCAGGTTCTCAGCAGCATGCCGCTCTGGCATCACTTTAGTCTGAAGAACAGCACTTTGTATATAATGGCAGGTGACTGTCATATAGGATTGAGTTGTAAACGCTGTCCATGTATCCGTGGTCAGAAACACCTTTTCAACACTTATGAAACAACTGCGCAGTTCACATGCATTATCGTCATACAGCTTAGTCGTGCCGTGACTGTTTTTCTAGATGGGACATATACTCCGGCTGAATAAATGCCATCAAACTTCAACAACCCTCCCCCTCGATGAAGCTAACATGTCCTTTACTCTCATCTTTGTGATGAGGGTAACAAAGCTATAGCCAGACTGTTGATCTGCGGACCTCACCACACTTTCTGCTGGATGCCTTATCTTCAAATGGCTGTAAATAGTTGTCGATTTATGACATGCTAACTTCACCTTTGCACTGCATCTCACTGTCATTGATTTTCTCAAAGACTTTTTGATGGCTGTTGTCTCTCAGTGTTTCTGCTGTTTGTATTTGGCGCTGTACTAAAATGATATATTGACCTCCTTATTGCGTTATTTCCAGGTGCTGGTAAAAGCAAGGGCAAACAGTGGCTCTTTGTTTTTAAAGACAAAACCATAGCCACATGAAATAGTAATTTAATGACTATTCAAAAATCACTGCCCATCCCTATTTGATACATTGTTAGTAAGATCAATTCAATGTTGAGTTTGGTCTTTTCACAGAATTTGCTCACAAAAATAAAGAATATTACTGACCTTTTTCTTTTTTTAAATAAAGTATCCTTGACTGGTACATCAGAAATTCAAAGTGGGACTTTGAATTAAAAACAATAAATGATCAATGAATATCAAATTGGATTTCCTCTTTCATTAGGCCAGCCTTTGAAAAGTAACATAGTTGAGACAACTTTATGTATGAAACTGCAGCTATTGCACAAGTCAGACATTTATAGCCTCAACAGTTCTGCACACTGACAGCACTTCTTCAATCGCAAACCAGTGCTTAGCACAGAGAGCATCCTTATCCACCTGAATGGCTCCAGACATAGATGGGCAGAAAACTTACCCTGTCCTTCATCCTCCAGCTCTGTGCTAAAGCCTTGGACCCCTCAATCTTCTCCAAGTGCCGCTTCTTCATGAAGGCCAGGGGAAGTTTCCAGTCATTCATGTCAGCCTCTTCTTCCTCAGCAAGGCCCACAGCTGGTGAATGAAGTAAGTCTGAGTCCATTTTCATCAGGGCCCTGCAGGGGGGACAGAATTGGATGAGTTTCTCTGGCCTACCCTAACACTAAGCAACAGCATGACATTTAAGGTGCAGTCGGTACTCTACTCTTACAGCAACAATGAAACTGCCTGGTGGGGTTTCACCTAAAAATCCAAGTTAGCCATAAGCAGATCAAATTATTTCTTTCAGACATCACTTGGAGAATTAACTGAAGACATTTTTCGGGCTCTGAATGCCATGTGTGGGTGCTATAAACAAATCAGTAGGCAAGAGGAAGCCACAATATTGGCAAACCTAAAACATCTGTGAAGCCATGCTCTGGGGACAATGCATACAATTACTGAAATGGGCTTGTGCACAAAAATTAATAAATCAGACAATAAATAGAAAATATGTACAGAATAGGGTCGTGTACCATAACTCCGTACTCTTTGGTACCAACCAAAATTTCTGTAACAAATTTAAAAAAAAAAAAAAAAAAAAGTCAAGTACTGAAAGTTCTTGATCAGTTGAATGTGGTAATTTTGTTTACTTATTCTCTGATCACATTGTTCCTAAGTAGAATGAAAATTTTGTAGATTTTAAAATCATGTGCTTTCACAGTAAGATATCAAGAAAGCAGGTGTTGTATTGGCACTAGTCTAAAAAGATTCAGGCAACAAAGCCATCTTAGAGTAACTTCCATCTAAAAGACTTTTTGCACCGCTGTGATGTTTCAGGCTCCATCTCTTCCTCTTTATACATTCCTACCATAGCAGAATTGTTTTTCGGTTCCTACTAATGTCAAGCTAAAAATACATTCACTTCAAGTGGCTGCAGAAACATCAGGTAGGTCTGTGCTCACTCACATGTTTAGACATTAGACAGGCTAAAATGTGAGAATCTGAACAACTTCTGTGGCTGCTGAGGTTTGCACTCGATGACCTTTAAACAAAGTTCCCTCGGTTCATGGGACGATGATTATGAGTCATTTTTGCTCTGCTGAGAATTTCCTGCTTGATCACAACTACTGAAACCAAACGCATTAATATCTGGATTCCGTCATTTCAACACTCAACTTCACTTCTCATAGATTAGCTGCCTGATTTTATTCTGTTTAAAATTCTGGTTACTTTCACACCTGGACAGGGAGCAGCACCTCGATCAATGATGGGACTCCAGGAGTCTGGCTATGTTGAACTTAAGTTCACAGCCGTAGCACTTTGCTAACGAACAGCTGACAAATAAACTGGTCAGTAAGCCAAGTTAGCCAGGCTAATGCAGCTAACGCGGCAGCTCTCCGTGGCTATCAGTCAGCTGTCAAACTGCATGAGAGGCTAGGGCGATTTAATGCGTTTTTCCAAGTAGCTTGCCAAACATCACGAGTAATGAGTAAAACAAAGCAGACGTGCAGAAATGGCGCTGGCAGCATGCAGCGAAACGTGCAGATGCAAACCTTGGTGCGGTGGAAGTATCAACCCGGGAAGGGGAACCACTCCGTCTCCGAACGATGACCGATACGGTGGCGCAAACAATCCTGGTCAGAAAACTGTAGGGCAGTGTCCACAGCCTGTATAGTAGATCAAACCCGTCAAATCCAAGTTGGACAGGTGCGTGTTTGCAGGAGAATCTGCGGCTCCTCTCCCCACGGCTCTTCGCTATGGGAAGGGGCTGGTGACAAGGGCCATCTTTACACGGATAGTCTGCCACAGCCACACGAAGCACCGGCTGCACTTACCGATGGCTGGGGTCGTATAGTCTTCTCCAACAAACCGGCAGCCCTGGGGGCTTATAAGGTGCAACAATATTGGCGGAAATCACACACAAACCCGAGAATCCCCCCCCAGAGAGACACTTCTTCAGCACTACTCCAAGGGCGCAGCCATCTTGGGATGGACCCAGAATGCACTGTTGGGGCGAAGAGCCCGTCATGAAACGTCACCGCCAGTGAGTCGTCACACACCAAAATATAAACACAGACTAACTCCACTAAAACTACACATACCATGCGGAAAACTCGTCATAGCACATAGCTACCGATATTTTCATGTCAAGTCTTCGTTAATAGGAATCTGTGTTCTACCTTTTCTACACGCGAACCAGTGTTACCCACTCTTTTTATGTTGTTTGTTTTGTTAAAAAATCCAACCAGTGTATCAGGGCAAGCTGTGGTGTATCTTTGCTCTAATGACAAAAAAAAAAAAAAAAAAAGTCAGTAAAATTAACAGTAAAGTGCTATAAAAGCACCAAAAAAGTGAAGTTAGAAAAACACTGAAGAGGTGTTTCATTTACAGTAATATTTAGTAAAATACTAAACTAAACATGTTACTTTTAAAGCAAGAATGTGTTAGAATAGTCGACCCATAGGGGCATCTCATTAAATATGACAAACCTGTTAGCAGATGGTTGCTTATTTAGGCTACACATCCATCTAGCAGATGAGTCATGAATGTAAGTACAATTTTCACACTCCTTTCTTTTTTGCTGGGGGGGGTTATTTTTGTTGTTGTTTTTGTTTTGTTTTTTGGTCTCCACTGACTCCTAAGGAAAATACCTGGCTCTGGCTCTTGAGCTGCTCTATATGTTCACCAGCTAGTTGCTAACTTTGTGTGATGTTTGGTGGTGGCCAGGTAAATGGGGCTCAAGAGGCCCATGAGACTCAAACAAACCAGTAATGTCGCAAGCTGTAAAAGCAAAACAATGAACCACAAGTTACTAAAATGCTTCATAGCTAAATGTGCACTAGTTAGTAGATAACTCTGTCCCTTTGCTGTTTCATGCTGGTTGTGGTAAAGGGAATTTACTGCTGACTTTATTCATGCTAAGTAGCAGCATGGATCTAGATTTTTCCCTTCAGCACGCCCAGATGACTCTCCCAGAAATATCTGGGAGATGGCTATGCACAACAATTTAATGAAAGCAGGCAAACAAACTGGACGCACATATGCAAAACCAACCACTTAGTCATCACATCTTTTATAAAAGTAAATAATTTAAAAAGAAGTGCATGCACCTCCCCAAGAAACCTCTTTACATCAGGCGCATAGGCCAAGAAATAATAATAATAGAGTAATGCTTTGGGGGGGGGGGGGGCCCCAACTTGTCTAGTGGCACTGAGAACCAGACCACCAGAAAATTGTTACTTGGCAGACCAGAAGGAGGAGAAGATGCCAAAAGACACTCGGCTAAGCCATCTAAAGGTGAGATTTGTGTTTTAATCATACATCTCTTTTCATACATCTCGATTTACTTTTACAAGAAACATGACTATAGGAGTGGAGACTATGTGGTTGGTTTTGCATGACAGATCTGACAGCCTACTTATGCTGTTTTGACCACTAATTCTAACAAAACAACTAACTCTCAACTAACCACATAACTCTCCCCTTATGTTTCTGTGGTAGCCTACCATCATCAGTCAAAGTGATTGATTTGTCCTTAGTTAATTTGTCCTGTTCTTTGATTTATCATCAAATACTTGCAAAACTCTCCATTACCCCCAGCTGACTTTGTGTTTATTATCAAATGTTAGCATGCTAACCTACTAAACTGAAATGGCAAATTAACATTATCATTATAAAAGGTGGTATTTTTTTAACATCACAGTATTATTATAATCTTTTAAGTTGATGTGTCAGCAAACAGTTTTAGGTTTACACAGCTTTTACTCTCTTTTAGCTCTGTTTTTGGTCCCTACTCCTGAAGGAATATTTGGGTCTTTCAGTGCTAAATGCTCCAGTATCTTCATCAGTTAGTTGTTTACTTTGTGTCTTTACTGTTGTTGCTGTACAGGTACTGTAGTGTACAGTGAGTTAAAAACCTCTGCTTGCAGTGGCCAGTAACAAAGATATGCGAATGATGAGAGTGAACCAACACAATAAAGCTGAGGATTAGACAGCTGAACAAACCTCACTATGAAGCTCTGTGAAGTCAAGGAGAGCTGCATATTGTATTGTATCTGTACTTAATCACAGCAAGTGATCCATTTCACATTTTCATGGTGAGTTTGCATTGACTTTTCTTTTTTTTTGACTAAAACATATTTATTATAGCCACTGTAAGAATAAGTGTAGCATTTAAAAATGACATCAAAATGTAATGTAGCTACTATATAATATGGTATGATTTCACAGGTTTTATTTGTTCTTGTTCAACATGTTGGTGTTTGCTAGGCTACACACAGCCTGGCTTTTCTCAGCACATACTTGAGTCAAGTGAGAACAGTGTATTTATGTGATTACAGGTGTCCCCAACATCCTGTGCTGTCAGGCTTCACACTCATTTCTGAAACAGCAGGAGCTAAAGGTTTGTTTTTGAAGGAAAAGTCACAGAGAGAAAAAGCTTTCCCATTTGTTCCCGAGTCATAATGTGACAGCAGTCTGCTTGTACTGATTTAACTGGGAGAGTATAATCAACATGTTTATCAGTTTGTTCTTGGTTAACAAAGAGCTTTGCTCCAAGGCTTTGATGACTTTAATCAAGCAAAATACAGTCTATCTTGGGAACAAAGGACAATGCTGTGCTGAGATGACTAACAGCTTTCTTTGGACTGTGAGTTCATCAGAAAACATGAGAATGCTACACCAGATGGATGGAGCATGAAAATGTCCCTCTCAGTGCATTTTAAGGTGCAGCAACCATCATTATGGCCTCCTGGCTTGCTGCACTAACAGCACAGAAATACATAGGCACATACGACTGAATTTGTTCCGCTCGCCTCCTGGTTCCAGTGTCCGCTGCAGTGGAGAAACCAATCCAATCTCCTAGGTGTGATAGAGGTTGGGACCCTGTTTAGCTGCCAGCTAACAGAGGTGAGAAATAAGAGAAGATTAGTCTACTTTTTTTCTTGTCTGTCCTTCATATGTGGAACAGGGTGACTTGATCGGTTGGGCTGGACCCTGGAAGCTTGATCCAGAAAAGACAGGGGCATTCTGTTTTGAAGGACTGATTGCAACAAGGCCAGAGGAAAAACAGAGAGAGAAAGAACATCCAACATCAGCACCATCACCAAGAAGGCACAGCAGAGGATGTACTTCCTATATCAGCTCAACTTGCCCCAGGAGCTGCTGATACAGTTCTACAGAGGAATCATCGAGTCTGTTGTCTGCTATTCCATCTCTATCTGGTTTGGCTCAGCAACCAAACGGGACAGGAACAGACTGCAGAAAGAATCATCAGTGCCACCTGCCCTCCGTGGAGGACCTGTACACCTCATGGGTCAAAAGATTCCTGCAGATCCCTCACACCCTGGACACAATCTGTTTGAGCTCCTCCCCTCTGGATGGCGTTACAGGTCACTGTACGCCAAGACAATCAGGCACAAGTTTCTTCCCCTGGGCTGTCACTCTGATGAACAGTTAACCCATATCTGCATAACAGGACAACAGCCCCCAGTGTAATAAATTGTAAATATAAATATTGTGCATAACAATCAGAAAGTGAACACATGTATATAAATAGACTGTTTCTCTTTTCTCCTATTCTTCATACTTTTCCCCTTTTTCTTGGTGACTTACAACTTACTGGAGTCAAATTCCTTGTTTATTTAAACATACACGGCCAATAAACATGATTCTGATTCTGTAAATATTTTCAGGTACTATAAACTAAAACTCCTAAAACAATCTCATTCCAACTCTTGTGAAAAAGTTTCAAGGAAGATAAAAAAAATTATTTTGAGCCTTAAAAACCAGATTCTCTGACAACTTTAATCATGCACCCCATTGCTGTTTTAAAGCAAAATTTACAGTGCATTGATAAAAACATTGTTGCAGTGATTAATGAGTTGTGCTCCATTGCATAATGATCAGTATTTACGCACTGAGCAGTTCAAGTGAAATCCTCAGCCTTAATCACTCATGCTCAAGGTTGACTGGGAATATGACTTGTAAATCCATCAAGTCCCCAAGTGCAAATTGTAAGCCAGTGATTGCTGCAGTGTGGCCTTTAAATGATATTCACGGGAAGTTGATATTTACATAAACATGTCATTTGACTGGCTGCCAGGAGTTACAGGCAGACACTTGGGCTGTAGGTAGCGGACAAAAACATTAGGTTTGAGTTGAGGCTGAGGCTACAGACTGTTGTTGGACCTGCACTGGCTGGAGGCTGAAAGCTAAAGCTGAGTGGAGGCCATAGGTGAAGCTGGTGCTGTAACAGACCCTGCAAATTTTAGTTGTGAGTAGAGCTGCAATGATTATTTTGATTTTTAACTTTTTTTCCATTGTTTAGTCTGTAAAGATCAGAAAAGTGACACATGTTCATGACAAAAATGTCATCGAATGTCTGTGCAAGAAATATTCTAAAACCCAAAAGTATAAAGTTTAATGTAACATAAGATCAACAAAAGCAGGGATCCTCTCACATCCAAAAACCAGGAGCTATTAATTGTTATTTAAAATCATTTAAAGACACAATTATGAAAGTAGTCACATTTCTACTGAGGAGCTACCATAGGTTTTCAAATCTGAGACCCCCGCAGAAGAGTATCGACTATTTTTGTGCAGTTGATAACTGGTGGGAGCTTTCACTGTAGGCTGTGGGTGGGAGCTGTGGTGTCGACTGGCAACCCACTAACTCAATACAATGAATGAATTTTAGTTGCGTTTCTCAAAGCACTGAAACAAACATCTGTAAACTTTAGTGTGTATTTCCAAACCAAGTTCCCTGTTAGATCTACAGAGAGAGACCAAAAACACCTGTTGAGCCCACAACTGTTTTGGTTCACTCTCACAGCTTCTTTTTAATTCAGAGGCAGCTGTTTTTAGTGAAAAAGCTCCAGAAACTCACAGCACATTACCTACTCGGCACCAGCAATAGACAAAAGAGACAAACTGTCTGATCAACACAGCGGAGCATTTAGCAGCTACAGACAAATATTTCTCATTACTGTTGTGGCAAGCCGCACACCAAAAGAGCGACTGGACTCAGCAATAGGCAGGACTCCGACTCAGGTCAGAGGAAGATATTTATTTGACAGAGTATGGAAAGGAAAGGAGGTGGCGAGGATCTGACGCGGAGCTGCCGGCGTGGGTCTTGGGCGTTTGGGGCCGCTGAAATGACTGGACCACTGGAGGAGCCGCCCGGGGTCGGAGGAGAGGTTTTGGCACTGTGTATAGAGCAGAGAAGGAGATTAGGAGAGGGGACAACAGGTGGATAAGGGTGTGATGAAGCAGAGCACAACACAGGTGACCTGCGTATAGAGAACTGCTGGCCCCGGGCTGGGGAGCGTGCTTGGAACACAGCG